>NC_042617.1:181581125-181897154 GCF_901001135.1 Rhinatrema bivittatum | reverse complement strand
CCTGGACCTTGTGGTCGTGGAATATGACCAGGGTTGACAAGGGGCCCTCTTCGAGGGATGTTACAGGTACAAATGTGGCACATTTGTACAGTTTCATGGCATATGGTGTGAATTTTCGGGTTCCACCATGCGGACAGTAGTTCTTCTATAAGCTGTGTGGTGGGCCTATGGGCAGGTAGGTGTAAGCTGGAGGCGATATGCTTAATTGCTGTCAGGTGTAAGCATGGCTTTCCTGATGGATGGGTATACAGAAAACAGTCCTCACTGGGGTGGGTGATAGGTGTGGCCCCAGCACGTAACCATTCTTCAATTTCAGCACCAGTTGCTTCTTGCTGCAACTGATAAGCGGTTCGTATGGGGGAGGGAACATCGTCTTCTGGGTACCACAAGGGCGTTTCCTCATCTTATCGGAATGGGGCATGAGGGTGGGTTTCTTGTGCTATTGCCTTTGCTCTGGAACGGGTGGTGACCATGATACAGTATGGGCTAGGCGTACTCTCTCTTTGTTGTTGTCTGAGGTCTTGGAGTTCTCTGTCAACTAAATGATTACCGAGGGCCTCCCAGGATAATGTCGGCTTCTGGTGACCCTTGACCCAGGTTATAGCAACGTGTTCTCCTCTGTCGCTATATTCTTCTAAGGATGTAAATAGTTTTTGCTATATTTTCCACTGTTGAGGGAGGCGCCTGTACTCGTTAACATCCCTCTCTTTTTCCATTTGTGGCGGTGCTGGTGTAGTGAGGAAAAGACGTAATGTGAGTCTGTGTAGATAGTCACAGGGACTAACGGAGAATGATGTTCCAATAGATGGGCCAAGACCCAAGTTACAGAAATTAACTCTCCTTCTTGTACCCTTGTGACTGGGGGCAAGGAAAACACGTGTTTCTCCACTACCGTGTCAGATTGTGGCAAAAGATGGAGAGCAGCAAAACCAGTAGAAGTCAGGAGGGTCCCTCCAGTGTTTGTAAGCCAATATTCACCGGTTTCTAAGGGGGTGGCAAACAAGTGAAGGTCATCCGGCTTGGGGATTTGCTGTGTACAAGTATGTGGCTGAGCAGCAAAAGGATCATAAGAACATAAGAAATTGCCATGCTGGAACAGACCAAGGGTCCATCAAGCCCAGCATCCTGTTTCCAACAGAGGCCAAAAACCAGGCCACAAGAACCTGGCAATTACCCAAACACTAAGAAGAACCCATGCTACTGATGCAATTAATAGCAGTGGCTATTCCCTAAGTATAATTGATTAATAGCCATTAATGGACTTCTCCTCCAAGAACTTATCCAAACCTTTTTTGAACCCAGCTACACTAACTGCACTAACTACCTTCTCTGGCAACAAATTCCAGAGCTTTATTGTGCGTTGAATGAAAAAGAATTTTCTCCGATTAGTCTTAAATGTGTTACTTGCTAACTTCATGGAATGCCCCCTAGTCCTTCTATTATTCGAACGTGTAAATAACCGAGTCACATCTACTCGTTCAAGACCTCTCATGATCTTAAAGACCTCTATCATATCCCCCCTCAGCCGTCTCTTCTCCAAGCTGAACAGCCCTAACCTCTTCAGCCTTTCCTCATAGCCATTAGTATTTTATCCAGGGAAGCAGCGGTAGCAGGGACTATCTTGCCCCATGGTTGTAGAGAGGTAGCAGAGGAGGTCAAGATGGCTTTGTATTTTCCAGTGCGAGAAGCCATCAAAGTCATTTGGGAAGGGGTAAGTAGGAAACTGACATCATGGCGAGTATGGAGAATCACCGTGGCATAAGGGATATAGTGATCCAATTTTTCTCACGTGGCGGCGCAAGCAACTACACCCCTTTCTTAGGTAGTCATGCCTAGTTCAACGGGGGAGAATTTGCCAGAAAGGAAAATAACAGCTTCCATTTGGTCCTGTGTACCAGCAGCAGACCAAGTGTGGTGGCCAGCGATAACCCAGAGATGCAAGGACTGGGTATGCTGGTAGGCGAGTAAAGTACTGGCTTGCATAGCTTCAGTGATAAGGGCTTTCAGGTGGGACGTGTCTCAGGCAGTAAAATGTACGGGCTGGGAACCTTTCCCTTGTCCCTGTTTGTAAGTATACAGGAAAAGGGCCTTTTCACTAAAGGCTGGAATCCATAAACGACAGAAATTGAGCAAACCCAGTACTGCTCTGGTCTGGGTAACCATGAGGGGTGGAACTGGAAGGGACACTAAGGACCGCACGAGGTCATCATTGATGGAGCGCACTCCGCTCCCCAGATGGATACCTAAGAAAGAAATGGAAGTTTGGGCCAAGAGAAATTTGTGGCGGTTGACCTTATATCCCAGATGATACAAAGTTGTCAAAAGTTGAACAGAAAGCTGTATGCAGAGATCCTCGTCCATAGCCATAAGTAGTAGGTCCTCGACGTATTGGCAGAGGCTAGCATTGGCAGGTAAGGTTGCCTCAAACAGTTCCAATTCTTTACGGAGTTGGGTGCTAAAAATTGTTGGGCTGTCCCAAAAGCCCTGCAGAAGACGTGTCCATTGGAAGCTAAGGGGTCCAAACTGGAAGGACGTCAACGGATGGCAAGAGGGATCAAGAGGGATGCAAAAGAAGGCATTAGAGAGGTCAATGCATGTCTTAAATTGATGGACCAGTGTACAATGTAGAAGGGTTATCAGATTGGGGACATTAGGATAGATAGGTATGGTGAGATCATTCAGCAGTCGCAAATCTTGGACGAGTCTCCATCTCCCGTTCTTTTTCTTCACTGGGAACAGAGGGGTATTAAAGGGGGAATCGCTGGGTTCTAGGACACCTGCGGCGAACAGACCTTGGATCTCTTTTTCGATAGAGAGGAGAGCTTCAGAGGGCAGGGGGTATTGGTCTTGTTGCGGGCCAATATTGTTGTCCTTGAGACAAATATGGTGGGGCCGTGCTGAGTGAGAGAAACCAAATTCGTTTTCACCATCTATGGACCACAAGCCTTTGGGAATTGAAGCTAGCGCAGAAGTATGATGGTCAGTAAAATGATCGATGATAGCCATGATTAAGGATGGGTTAGCATGGGAGAAGTTTAACTGAACCTGGAATTTCATAAGAAGGTCTCTTACTAAAAGATTGACAGGGCAGTTTGGGGCGTAGATGAAACAACCATCATGTTGTTCGTCTCCGCACTGCAGGGTACAAATCTGGGTATATTGCAAAAGGGTAGGGGTGCCGGAGAGACCCGTAACAGGCTGTGAATTGAGTGATAGGGAAATGGAAGGGGGTAAACAGCGAAGAACAGAAACGGAAGCTCCCGTGTCTACTAGGAACCGCACGGAATGTCTACCGTTCAATGTGAGCTCAAGGGTAGGCTCGTGGAAGTCAGCAGGAATGGTGATCGGTGCAATAAGGAGGGTAGTTGTTCGGCGTCATTGGGGGGGATATTGGCTTCTCGGGCCTGTCCATGTGCAGGGGTTGAAAGTCGGGTATTGGGATTGTCCTCGAGGGCGATCGTCAGGATATTGGCTCTCGAGATTCGGAGCGGAGTGACAATCTCTGGCGTAATGGCCGAACTGTCCACATTGATAACATTGCTGTCTAGGCCCCCTCCGCTGAGGTGTGGGCCAATCAGGGGCATAATCCTGATGTTTCCAATCACGAGGCCTTTGATCAAGATTCCAAGTCTGTGTCGGACGGCGTTGTACTGATCTGCTCCTAGTTTCATGAAAAGAACCACAAGAAACAGAAGCTTGAAAGAAACAGGAGTCCTCATCAGGGGTGGGGGTAGCGGTGGTATCAGCTGAACTTTGCTTGGGGTTTTGTGTTCTTTAATAATGAGCGCCCTTGCCTTTGGATTTTAACAAAATCCTCTTAGAACTTATCTCTAGCGTCTAGGAATTTCTGAACATGATGCAGGATATTACTATGCATAAGACCCCCATAGCATGTTTTGCAAACCTACGACATTTCCCAAAGCTTGGCGAACCTTATCAGGTAAAGTTTGGACAAACATGTGACAAACCATGGGTAGAGAGTTGGCATCACAGTATGATCCACCCATTTCCTGGTTGTACAGGTCTTGATAATTATGCAAGTAGGCGTCGAACGGGGTGAGCTTGGGGTCCCATCGGGCAGAGGTCAGTTTAGAGAAGTCCCATTGTTGTGGGAATAAATGATGAAGAGCGTCCCACGTAGCAGAGCAGTGGGTTAACAGTATGGACAAACACTGGGCCGTGGTCCAGATAGCAGATTGATCTAAGCCAGCGGTTTGGGCAAAAAGGGCCTTCATATCACCAACAGCGAGCTGCATACCCATGGTCAGATTTTCAAATTTGAGAATCCAGGCATTGGCACCTCGGGAAATAGAGGGAAGGTTAGAAAGGATGGCGTGTAGATCGGTAAAAGACAAAGGTAAGTATGACTGGATGGGGGTGCCTCTCGCAGTACATGCCTTGGTTAAAATGGGGAGAACTGCAGCAGGGGTCGGAGAAGGAGCTCCTTTCATGACTTCCGTGGTAGCGGGGTACTGGCCTTCGTATTTTTCCCACACTTTCAATCCTTTTTCCATGTATTTTGGAGGACCAGGAGGGGTTTGGGTTGTCCCCATTGGCGCTACGGGCTGTATTCATGTCTGCAGTGGAAAGGGATCCGACATGCGGATAGAGCCTCATTTGTGGACTCAGGGCCTCTGTCCAGCCAGCCAAGTAGTCAAGCCAGGTAGAAACGAAAAAGTAAGATCGCTCTTGTCGAGCTACGAAGTTGCCGGGAGTCAGTATCAATGGAGACGATAAAGGGGTAACGTTTGGTCCTTTGTCAGAGGCAGCAACGAATGCCGAGGGGATGTCATAAATCAGTTTCCTTAAGGCGGCATGCTCAGCGATGTATTGCTGCAGGGCTGAGGCCATACGAGCCTGTGCTGTAGTGGGTGGTATAGGTGTCAAGGTGGGTGGATCCCCAAACGTCAGCTGATCAAGCGAGTCATCAAAAGGGGTGGAGCCACTGGGGCGAGCGGCTAAGGGGTCTCCGTAGTCTGTGGAAACCGGAGTACAATGCAGGGTACCATGAATGGAAATGAGGCCTCATTCATCGTCTGAAAGTGGCGATGTTATGGGGATGGGGGCGGGCACTGTAGCAGCATTAGTGTTGACGGTAATCGCATGCTGCAGTACAGATGAAGACGGTGGCGGGATGCGGTCTGGGACCAAGGGGGTGTAACCAATGGCCGTCATAGGGGCGGAACACTTAAGAGGTGTGGTCATGGCCGAGGCGGTCGCAACAGCAGGGAACGCCATTTGTTGTAGGCGGGCTTGGAGGTCAGCGTATAGGTGTGAACTTGATGACATATCATAAGGGGGTGGGGCACCAAGTGAAGCGGCAGCAACGGTGGGAGGGGCAGGTGACATCATTTCAGGCGCCAGAAAAGGAGCAGGAAGAACCGGAAGAGGAGTAGGAAGTGGACGGGCTCCGCCATCTTCATCCTTCGGCAAAGAGGGGTGTCCCATTTTCAATAACTGATTTAATCAAAACAAACCAGCTATGAACATGTCGGTGTTCCCGCAGCTTATCAGCATTGGAAGCATACTTATTCTCAATAAATTCTTTCAAGCAAGACAGCAAAACAGTGTCGAATGAGCCGTGCACGGGCCAATTAAGAAAATCATCTCCCGCTGCCCACATGACCTGTTTAAGGTGACAAGACCTAATCAGTTTCTCATTCGGACGGAAAAATGCAATCACTCGAGCAAGCGGCGCTTCACAGGGACCTGCATCCGAAAGGGTGGGAGCCTTATGCGAGCGAAATCTAGAAAACATAATGATCTTAGAAAACACCAAACGAGACAGAAAAAGCGCGGGCTAAGGTACGGAGAAATCTACTCATATATATACATATATAACAACAATGACAACAGGGATCCTTTTATGAGAAAGGGACCTGGGGCATTACCTGATCCGACATCTTGGACGAGGCCAACAAAAACTGGATCAGGCACCGGAAGGGATCACGGTCCCGGACAAAGCACCGCACATGCATGCTGTTTACCAACGCCAGTCGCGCTCGAAGCACCTGGTACTAGTCGGTAGCAGTAGGCAGCTGCCACATGCCAGATACCGGAGACGGAATTCCCGTGGAGGCTTGCGCAGGGCCTTCCCGGGGATCCGAGTCACGGCACCAGAATGTTTGAAACCTCAGACAAGAAAGACCAATAAAGACCAGCTCTAAAAGTCAAACAGAGAAGTTTAATATAAAGAAAGGCGTGGTTTCTTTAGGAGTAGCAAGCATTACAAGCAAGCAGTGTAAGCTCAAACCTACTCAGTGATTTATCGTTCGTGCACAGCTTTTTAAGGGTTTACCTTCAGCCAATCACCAGGTGTCTGTGTTTTCCCGCCCCTGATCCCATGTCCAATTATTACATTTTTGTATGTACTTGTCCTGCGACTAGGGGTGTTCGCACTGTTCTTCGTGCTGCCTGTGATATATGCGGAAGCTGGTTTCTCTTCTTTGTTTAAGTTTCGTTTTCCTTGTTCTGACGTTTCTCATTGCTTCATTATCCATACACTGCTTATCCCAAGAATAAGCAGTGGATATCTGCAACTCCACCTTAATAATGGTTTATGGACTTTTCCTCCAGGAACTTGTCCAAACCATACTGAAATGCAGCTATACTAATAGCTTTCACCACATTCCCTGGCAACGAAATCCAGAGCTTAATTATATGTTGAGTAAAAAAATATTTTCTCTTATTAGTTTTAAATGCATTACCTAGTAACTTCATTGTGTGTCCCCTAGTCTTTGTACCTTTTGAAAGAGTAAACTATTGATTAATGTTTACTTGTTCCATTCCTCTCAATATTTTAAAGACCTCTAACATATTTCCCTTCAGCCGTCTCTTCTGAGGGCTTTGAAGTTCAGCATGGAAGGCAATGAAATGATTATTGTAGGGGTCCTTAAACATTAAGCAATGCTCTTCGCTAACCATGTGGCCAGGACATCGAGGGCATCAAGCACCAGATCTGAAATACTATTGCTCAGGCTATATCCAGGTGCAGTGACATGAAGCGGAGTGGGAGCAAGTGGCTGGCAGATACCATGATACAAAGGCCCAATTGAAAACAAAGATGTTGAACAGCAACAAGTATATACAGCAGACTGGAGAAGGAGCCCCTTGTCTAATAGTGCTAACACTGATGGAGGAGTGCCTTGTCCAATGGCTGGGACCGGATGTGTTTGAGGATATGGGTGAGTGGCTGGACACCACACGAGCTGGAGCCGGTAAGTTCACCTCACAGTTGTCCACATTATTTGGCATAAGATGCTCACATTGACTGAGATGTAAAGTGTGCATCTCATGCTAAATGGTACATGTGTACTTCTTGGCTTTGATACTTATGTCTTCTTCTTTGTTTCCAAAGGTCTCGCCCAGGACTCTACCAGTCCCGGCTGTCAAGCCCCAGGGACAGAAATCAAGCCCCAGGGATTAGCAGTGCAGCAGCACGTTTCTGGGCACCCTTGATGATGGACACATAGACACAGTTTGGCGAGGAGGAGGAAGAGGATCAGCAGCAGCACCAGCCTCCTGAGCACAGGCAGATGCTGGAACTCCTCGGCTCAGCAAACCCATTCAATGTGAGATTAAATATATCAGTCTTCATGGAGGAACCCAGCCTGCAATGGGAGCCAGTTGAGCCAGTGCAACCTCTCTCGAGCACACCATTTTGCCAGCATGAGGCAGCAAGCACTCATCAGGAACAGCCCACTAGCCCCCTCATGCCACTTTTGGAGGCTGAAACATCAGTTCGTGCCACTACCAGCATTGGCCCCAGCACCAACAGAGACTTTAATGCATGAGCAGCTGGACCGGCTGGAAAGGACACATACGCCTCCACTACATACGGGCAGAGCTAATGCGCCTGAGGAGTGCTGTCAACAATCAAACCCAGGCCCTGCATGATCAGATGGCAGCACACTCACAAGCTCTAACAATGGTGGCAACATCATTCAACAACATGACCATCATGTTGACTCAAATCTTACAACACATGCCTCAGCCTCCACCCATGCCTTCCCCAGCATCCCAGGACTCCACGTCCTGCAGCAGTCCCTGGCCTGACAGATAACCCAGGGGTAGATCTCCCAAAGACATGCCTCCTCCAAGTGGCAAACCACACCATGGCTTGACCTGTGCTTGACATCTGGACAGACCCATCACTAACAAGGAACACCTGATCAGAAATAGTTAATGTTTAAAGTGAACCTGTAGAAAGTGTGTAGTGGCTGCTCTTTTTGGCACTTTATGGCAAATGCATTGTTTGGTCTCACAATATTAGCAGACCTCTTGAGCATGGGGAGAGAAATCCAGGCCCTGGCACAATGCCGTATAGACCTAACTGTACAAGCCATTTGTCACATCTGCATGACAAAAGCAAAGGGGGCGGATTTTAAAAGGCCCGCGTGCGCCGACGCACCTATTTTGCATAGGCCGCCAGCGCACGTAAGTCCCGGGGCTTTCGAAAAGGGGAGGGAGGGGGCGTGTCCGGGGGTGTGGTCGAGGCCTCCGGACCAGCCCCCGGGACCGGAGGACGGAGCGGGGCTGCCGGCGACGCGCGCAAAGGTAAGGGGGGGTTTAGTTAGGGCCGGGGGGGGGGGGGGAGTTAGGTAGGAGAAGGGAGGGGAAGGTGGGGGGGAGGGCGAAGAAAAGTTCCCTCCGAGGCCGCTCCGAAATCGGAGCGGCCTTGGAGGGAACATGCAGCGCGCGCTGGGCTCGGCGCACACAGGTTGCACAAATGTGCACCCCCTTGCGCGCGCCGACCCCGGATTTTATAAGATACGTGCGGCTACGCACGTATCTTATAAAATCCAGCGTACTTTTGTTCGCGCCTGGTGCGCGAACAAAAGTACGTGATCGCGCAAGTATTTAAAATCTATCCCAATAGAAGGCCTCATTTTATCACGTGCAATAAAAGCTGCAATAATAGCCACAATCCATGATAACAGCTGTAGTTGCACAATAACATTTTTTCCCTTCTAACACACAAAAAAAAGGTGTAGTTATTTCTGACATTAAATCCCATATTATTGTGCGGTAGGAGGCCTTAATTTGCATTAATTCCTCCCACTTGGATATTCAAATTAAATTTTGCTTGCTAGCTTCTGTTGCAATATTTAGCGCATGCACAACTTGCGTTAGACCCCATTTAATGCATGTTAGGGCCCTAATGCATTTTGATAAATGACCCTGTTTGTTATCAATTTAAAAAACATAGGGTCCAATTTTCAAAAGCATTTAAAAGTTTAAAACTGGGTTTTACACATGTAAATGTACTTTACATGTATAAGGGCCTCATTTTCTAAAGTATCGCAGGCCTGCTATACTTTAGAATATGAGGGGCGGGGGGCTGAAACGGGATCAGGCCTGCGCTAGCCGGCAGCGATCGCACCGTCGCGGTGCGATCGCTGCCGGCTTCGCACCCAATAGCGCTACCATAGGAGGTGTAGCTATTGGGAGCGAAATAGGCAGCGAAAAGGCACTTACCTTTTCGCTGTGCACACCGTCGTCGTGGAGTCGGCCCCGGTGATGCCCCGACTCCTCCTCTTCCGGGGCCGACTCCGCCCCCATTTTGGTATCGCGTGCGAAATGTCCCTTACCGCGTGCGATACGTTTGGAAAAATAAAGCCCCAAGTGAGCTTTTTATTTATTTATTTGTTTATTTTAGCATTTTTATATACCGATAGCCGTATGCACATCGTACCGGTTTACAAGGAACAGGAGGAAAGCCAGAAACAAGGTACGACCGTTACATAGAACGCATGAGAATAACATTTGAACGCATTTAGTAGAGGCGTATAGTAGGCATTTAGTAGAACGCATTTAGTAGAACGCATATGAATAATATTTGAACGCATTTAGAGGTATATAGGAAGATAACTGACAACAAATGAGCAAAACATTGGTAAATTAAAACAATGTAGTTAACTTGGTCTTGTGGTACTACGAAATAAGCGATAAGATTTCAATTATGGGGGACAGATTCTATAAGAATCATATAGACCTAAGGATGGGAAGAGGAAAGATATTTAGAGAGGGTATTATGAGAAGTAGGGGGAGGGGAGGAGGGTGAGGGAAAATAAACTTCTGTACAGACTAGGGCGGACTACTGGGCTTAGTTAAGTCTTAGGGAAGTTTGGTGGAGATCAGCAGGGGGGGCAGAAATAATATAGTGAGTGGATTGTACAGAGGGGGACTGTCTAGGTAAAGGCCTGTTGAAACAACCATGTTTTTAGTTTTTTTTAAATTTAGGTGTGAAAGTTTCTGTACGTAGGTCGTGGGGCACGGAGTTCCATAAGATTGGACCAGCTAGGGAAAAGGCCCTTTTCATTGTGGAGGCAAGTTTTGTGAGTCTATGAGGGGGGAGGTGTAAGGTACCTTGGTGGATGGTGCGTGTTGATCTGTTGGAGGTGTGGATTAGGAGAGGCTGTGTAAGCCAGTGCGTGTTTTCATTAATTATAGATTTGTGTATGATGGATAAGGATTTGTATTGTATTCTTGAGTTGATGGGTAGCCAGTGTAAGTCTTTCAGTATAGGTGTAATGTGGTCTCTTTTACAGGTATTGGTTAAGACTTGGGCTGTAGGGTTCTGCAGGAGTTGTAGGGGCTTGATGGTGGTGGAGGGGAGGCTGAGGAGCAGTGAATTACAGTAATCGATTTTGGAGAAGATAATGGATTGAAGCACTGTGTGGAAATCAGAGAAGTGTAGTAAAGGTCTTAGTTTCTTAATCGTGTGTAATTTATAGTAGCATTCTTTTAGGGTGGCTTTGATGAATGGTTTTAGAGAGAGTTGGTCGTCTATGGTGATTCCGAGGTTTCTGGTGTGTGCGGAGAATGGGATGGGGAGTGATGGGTTAGCGAGGAGGGTGGGGTTGGTTGAAATAATGAGTAGTTCAGTTTTGTGAGGGCTAAGGGCGAGGTTCATATTAGTGAGGAGATGATTGATGGAGGAAAGGCAGGAATCCCAAGATTGAAGAGCTTTCGGTATGGAGTCTGTGAAGGGGATGAGAATTTGAACATCATCCGCATAAATATAGTGGGTGATTCTAAGGTTTGTGAGGAGTTTGGCTAGGGCAAGCATATAGATGTTGAACAGGGTGGAGGATAAAGAGGAGCCTTGGAGGACACCACGGTTGAGACTGATGGGGTCAGGTTCGTGATTACCTAGGGCAGTGATGGCTAACCTATGACACGCGTGTCAGAGGTGACACGCCGAGACTTTTTGCTGACACGTGCAGTGTTTCGTGGACTATCGGGAATTTTTTTTTATCGGCTGCGCCGACCCTTTAAAACTAGTTTTTTAGTATCCCCCCACCCTCCGGACCCCTCCACCCCCCCAATGCCCCCGGGCGCAGCGACAGGCAGATAGGCAGGGCCGCGGCCTGAAGAAAAAGATCACGTTTAAACGCGCTGATGCTCCTCCTCCTTCCTGCCTGTGCGGCCCTGGAAGTAAACGTTGCCAGAGCCACGTGGGCTGGAAGGAGGTGAAGCATCGGCGCGTGCAGAAGAGGAGCAGCGCTTGCGTTTACGGGCAGCCGCGAATCCCAAGTCGCAGCGGCCCGAGAAGAGGAAGAGGCCTGGTAGCAGGGCTGCCGCAGAGCCCATCCTGCGACGACCCGCGAAGAGGAGGCCCAGAGGTGAGAAAGAGGCTGAGGGTCTGTAGAGGGTGTGTGTGTGTGTGTGTGCGTGTATGAGATGAGTTGAGAGATTCTGTGTGAGAGTGAGGATCTGAATGTTTGCAGAGACAGCATGTGCTTGAGCAAGACAGCATGTGGGAGTGAGAGCCTGTGCTTGAGCAAGACAGCATGTGAGAGTGAGAGAGAGCCTGTGTGTGTGAGAGTCAGACAGCATGTGCCAGTGAGAGACTGTGTGTATGAATGATTGTATGAGAGAGAGCATGTGACAGTGAGAGCCTGTATGTGTGAGAGAGAGAGAAATGCATGTGAGAATGAGAATCTGTGTGTTTGAGGGAAGAAGATGGAGAGAAATGAAACAGAAAAAAAGACAATATAAAAGGAATTAGCAAAAAAAATAAGAAAGGGAAGGTGGGAAAAAAAGCCTGTGACCGACCAATTAGAAAATGAAGATCAGACAGCAAAGGTAAAAAACAAAATAAATTACTTTTTAGTGACTGGCACATGTAATCTTTGGGAATGTGCAAGAATAGCACTTTCTCTATGCGGATCTCACAATGTACGAGATCAGCATGGAGAAAATGGAAGCCCACGGGGCCTGCACAGAGGAGGCAGCAGAATGGGCTTCAGTGTCAGTAGCAGCAATCGGCATCTCCCCAATAGCCATGCGGCAGCAATGACAGTGGCAGCAGAGGAATGAGAGGTTCTGAGGTTGCTGGCAAAAGAGAGAGGGGTCTGCCTTTAGTGTGTGCATGTGAATGAATGGGACTCTGCATGGGGGTGTATGTGTGTGAATGCATGGGTGCCTGCGTGAGAATGAATTGGTGCCTGCCTGGAGGATGGAGCGGGAGTGGTGTGAAAATGAATGGGAGCCTGCCTGGGGTTCAGTGTGTGTGTGTGTGTGTGTGTATGTGTATATGTGAGGGAGCCAGTGAGTGTGAGAGCATGAGTGTGTATGAGAAAATCCAGGGGAGTAAGAGTTTGTGGGGGGGGGTGGGGGAGGTGGAGGGGGAGAGAGTGTTTTAATTGAAGATTTAGCCAATGAAATTCAGCAACAAAAAAGTCACTAAGCAGGTAAGGTAAAGAATTATTTGTTTTTGCTTTATTAATAAATACAGAACATATATTAAAATTACAACTTTTTGTTATTAATATTAGAGCTACAAATATCACAAAATTATGGATTTTTCTCGAAGTGACACACCACCCGAGTTATTCTCGTTTTTTTTATGAATTTTGACACACTGAGCGCAAAAGGTTGGCCATCACTGACCTAGGGTGACCGTGTAGTGCCTGTTTTGTAAATAAGATTGTATCCAAAGTAGTGCAGTTCCAGTGATACCGATGTTTCTGAGGAGATTGAGTAAGATGTCATGGTTGACAGTATCGAAAGCAGCTGAAATATCTAGCATGGCTATAAGATAGGAGCTGCTGCTATCGAGCCCTTTGAGCAGGTTGTCAGAGAGTGATAAGAGGAGGGTTTCTGTGCTAAGGTGTTTGCGGAAACCAAATTGGGAAGGGGAGAGGATTTTCTGTTGGTCGAGGTATTCAGTTAGGCAGGTGTTGACTATTCTTTCTAGGACCTTAGAGAGGAACGGAAGGTTTGAGATGGGTCTAAAGTTGGATAGAATTGAGGGGTCAAGGTTAGGTTTTTTGAGAATAGGTTTGACTATTGCCTGTTTTAGAATAGTTGGGACGGTGCCTTGTTCTAGGGAGCAGTTGATTATGTCTGATAGTGGTTTGGCGATTACATTGGGGATGGAGAGGAGGAGTTTGGGTGGAATAGTTTCTGCTGGGTGCGAGGAGGGTTTCATCTTCTTTAGGATGTTTTCAATTTCCAAGGAGGAAGTGGCTTTGAGTGATGAGAGTGATGTGGTCGGTTTTGAGAGATGAAAGTTGATGATGTTGGTGACATGGGGAAAGTGGGCAGTAAGGGCAGTGATTTTATTTTGGAAGAAGAGGGCTAGGTCATTGCATTGATTTATGGATCCGGAGTTCGGAGTGTGTGTGGAGGGGGATTTGGTGAGGTTGGTGACAATGGTGAATAACGCCTTGGCGTTATATTGGAGGTTATGTATTTTTTGGGCATATTAGTCTGTAGTTGTGCATAGAGAGGTAGTAGGATGCTCTCGTGGCTGGTGTGGGATGCTTTTGCCATTGTCTTTCTAGATTTCTGAGGAGATTTTTCTGTGACTTGAGTTCCGGGGAGTACCAAGGTTTTTTGTTGATGTGGGCAGGATTGATGGTTTTTGAGGCTTATGAATATTGCTACAATACATGCCATTGAATTGTTCATAGGATTTACCCACATTAAGTGCACTAAATGGGAGTAAATGGCTTTTGAAAATTGCTACAACAGTATGTTAGATTTACATGCATAACTCCTTTGAAAATTGAAAATTGAAAATTTACCTGCTAGGAAATAATTTTCAAAGGTGTTGCACATGTATATGTAACATACTATCATAGCAATTCTAGCCAGCCTATTCGTGCCTCATAGACTATGCAGTTAGAACGGTCAAATGGATTTAAATTTAGCTCTAGTCAAGGCTAAAAAATGGGTTTTTACTGCTATTGCTTCTCCAGTATGGAATAATTTGCCTGTGATGATAAGAAACAAGTGTAACTACTTGAAATTTCAGAAATTGGTCAAGTCTTATACTTTGTTCCCTTTTTATTAATAGTTGGTGGTGAGTGAGAAGATATAGATTTGGAGGAGGCTTGTGATATTTCATGAGAGATAGTAGAAGTGGTTGTTGTGGAGGTTTTGAAAGAGAAAGAGACACGGGTGAGAATTATTTGCCCTGCGAACATTTCCTTTGTGAATTTACCTCCTGGAGCCTCACTGTGAAAACTTTACCAGTGATTTTTTCCTACCTGCCGCTGACGTCATTGGAGGAGGGGCCGGTAAGGGTAAAAACCGGAACCCCCTACGGCGCGTAGCTGACATCTGCGCGCTGCCGAAGCCGCGCGTGCCAAAGGGGCGCGCGGCTTTGTCAGAAAAAGAAGTTTTGAATTCCTGTGATTTTTCCCTGTGACTCCTAGTAAATTTAATTGTAAGTAAAAATGTAACTTTTCTCTTTCAACCTCCAATTAAGGCATTGAATTCACTAACTGTGACATAAAGAACTGGCAAGCATCTTGTGACTTTATGCCCCATACAAAGCGGAAAGCCCGCATAAGGGAGGCGATAGCCTCGTCTCCCATGCAGGGTCAATCCCAACCTCAAATATCCACGTTTTTTATGTCAGCAACAGGACTGAACCTGGAGGACCGGGCCATTGGAGAGACAGACTTGGAGCGAGAGTCAGTCTCTCTGGCCGAAGCCATCTCGTTGAGCCCCGGGGCTCCCAGTATACCCACTCCACCTGTATCATCTAAAGGGAAGGATGTCTTGTTGGCCTTTGAGCCAAGTGACATTATCAACCCGGGAGTGGAGATAAAAAACATAACTGCAAAGGGTGGTGAGGAGGTTAAACCAAAAACAGATGTGAATATATCTTCCTCTGTCTCTGAAGTAACAATGGATGTTATCTGGTCTGCTATTAAATCTTTAGAGAAAGCGATAATAAAATTAACAGCAACATATGAGGATAGTCAGCAAAAAGCTCTGGAGATGGGAAAATTAGTGAATATTAATAAAGAAAAAGTTGAAAAACAAGAAGGAAGAATATCTAAGATTGAAGAAGTTAAAAAAAAATTTAGTTAAATCTGAGAGTTTGAACGAAAAAAGGTATGAATATATGGAAAATAACTTAAGGTATTCAAATTTGAGAATACTAAATTTTCCTTTTCAAAGTGTTATAGCCCCTAAAGAAATGTTTAAGGAATATTTAAAGCAAGATAATCAAATTTGCAGATGACACAAAATTGTGCAGAGTAGTTAAATCACAAGCAGATTGTGATAAATTGCAGGAAGACCTTGTGAGACTGGAAAATTGGGCATCCAAATGGCAGATGAAATTTAATGTGGATAAGTGCAAGGTGATGCATATAGGGAAAAATAACCCATGCTATAATTACACGATGTTGGGTTCCATACTAGGTGCTACAACCCAAGAAAGAGATCTAGGTGTCATAGTGGATAACACATTGAAATCGTCGGTTCAGTGTGCTGCGGCAGTCAAAAAAGCAAACAGAATGTTGGGAATTATTAGAAAAGGAATGATGAATAAAACGGAAAATGTCATAATGCCTCTGTATCGCTCCATGGTGAGACCGCACCTTGAATACTGTGTACAATTCTGGTCGCCACATCTCAAAAAAGATATAATTGCGATGGAGAAGGTACAGAGAAGGGCTACCAAAATGATAAGGGGAATGGAACAACTCCCCTATGAGGAAAGACTAAAGAGGTTAGGACTTTTCAGCTTGGAGAAGAGACGACTGAGGGGGGATATGATAGAGGTGTTTAAAATCATGAGAGGTCTAGAACGGGTAGATGTGAATCGGTTATTTACTCTTTCGGATAGTAGAAGGACTAGGGGACACTCCATGAAGTTAGCATGGGGCACATTTAAAACTAATCGGAGAAAGTTCTTTTTTACTCAACGCACAATTAAACTCTGGAATTTGTTGCCAGAGAATGTGGTTCGTGCAGTTAGTATAGCTGTGTTTAAAAAAGGATTGGATAAGTTCTTGGAGGAGAAGTCCATTACCTGCTATTAAGTTCACTTAGAGAATAGCCACTGCCATTAGCAATGGTTACATGGAATAGACTTAGTTTTTGGGTACTTGCCAGGTTCTTATGGCCTGGATTGGCCACTGTTGGAAACAGGATGCTGGGCTTGATGGACCCTTGGTCTGACCCAGTATGGCATTTTCTTATGTTCTTATGTTCTTATACCAGAACAGGCTATGCCTGCCATTGGGAAAATTTATTATATCCCCAGTAAAACATCTAAGAGGGATAGGCAGCCAGAACAATCCGTGAATTTGTAGGGTATTATAGAAATGTCATCTGAGACAGAGATATTAGAGAGGGAAACTTTATTTGTCTCTTTTATATTTCCTCCAGAAAGGGATACAATATTACGATTATTTTTACGCAATAGAGATCAGAAATTTCATGGTCAACAAATTTGGGTTTACCCCGATTTATCAAGAGCAACACAATTGAGGTGGAAAGAATTTCTTGCCTTAAAAAGTGAGTGTTTGTTAAGGGGGACAAAGTATTATCTTCGATATCCATGTAAATGTGAAATATGGTATGAAGACAAAAAATTTCTTTTCTATGAAGTCACAGCGTTGCAGGCATTCCTGAAATCACATCCTGTAAAAGGCAGTTAATGTGGGAGATTTACTAGTATAAACTGTTGCATGTATTTCTTTAAGAGTATGAAATTCTACTTTCTTTTTTAAAACTCGTTCAACAATGAATTCAAAGTCTTATAATTTCTTATGAAGTTGTTTTCTATATACTGATTGGAAAAGTAATTAGAGTAAATGTACTATTACTTAACAGGATACAATGATAAATATTTCAGTATGATATATTCTCTATTATAATCTGTAATAATTTATAAATAAAGAATTAAAAAAAAAAAAGAAGTGATTGTTGGGAGAATTGATGAGGGGGATACGTGCAGCAGGCTTTTTCTTCTTTTTAATTTTTGCTCTCTGATGTTTTTTGTTTTAGTTTGTTTCTCTACTTTTTTCTTTTATTTTTATGGTATTTTTTATGTTGATTTATGTATTGTTTTATAGATTTGTATTTTCATTTTATTTTAATTACGTATGCAAACTACTGTAAACTGCTTTTATTGTACTGACTTATGTTGTGCAAGCCTTTTAAATAAATAAATCTTTGAAAGATATGAACAAAACAGGGAAGTCAGGGTATCTGAATAGATAAGTTGCAATAAATGCCAAACTAGCTCAGGTGCCTTTAAGTAAAGAGTGGATAGAGCAGAAAGATTCCAAATTACTCCTGTCAACAGTTAAGCAGATTTTCAATACAAAAAGCAGAGTTTTAAATGTCTGTATACAAATGCTAGGTCTAAAAAATAAGATGAGAAAGTTGAAATATGTATCACTGAATTAAGAGGTAAGATATAATTGGTATCACAGAGTCCTGGTGAAAGGAGGTTAACCAATCGGACTATGTGATAACAGGATACAAATTATATTGCAATAATAGGATGGATCAAATTGGTGGAGGGGTTACACTATATGTTAAAGAGGGCATAGAGTCAATCAGGATAAAGTTCTACATAAGAACATAAGATATGCCATACTGGGTCAGACCAAGGGTCCATCAAGCCCAGTATCCTGTTTCCAACAGTGGCCAATCCAAGTCACAAGTACTTGGCAAGTACCCAAACATTAGATAGATCACAAGCTAATCTTGCTTATTAATTACTGTCATAGCAGTTTATGTATTTATCCTCTAAGAACTTAGCCAAAGTGTTTTTAAACCCAGTTACACTAACTGCTGTAACCACACCCTCAGGCAATGAATTCCAGAGCTTAATTATGAGCTGAGTGAAAAATAATTTTCTTAAATTTTTTAAAATGAGCTACTTACCGACTTCATAGAGTGTCCCCTAGTCCTTCTATTATCTGAGAGCGTAAATAACTGATTTACATTGACATGTTCAAGTCCTTTCATGAGTCCTTACAGGAGACAAAATGCACTGTAGAATCTTTACAGATAGAAATTCCTTGCGAGAAGGAAATAGAATAGCAGTGGGGGCATACTACCATCCACCTGGCCAGAATGAACAGACAGACAAAATGCTGACAGAAATTAAGATAGCTAAAAAAATTTGCAACACAGTAATGAGTGATTTCAATTTCTCCAGTACTGACTGGGTAAATGTCACATCAGGACATGCTAAAGAGGTAAAGTTTCTAGATGAAATAAATGACTGCTTCATGGAACAGCTGGTACTATAGCCAACAACAGGGGGAGCTATTTTAGACCTAGTCCTTAGTGGAATACAAGATTTAGTGTGAGAGGTAACAGTGTTGGGGGCCACTTGACAATAATGATCATAATGGGGTAGATTTTTAAAAACTGCGCGATCGCGTACTTTTGTTTGCTGCGCAAACAAAAGTACGCGATCGCAGCAGGCGCAAACAAAAGTACGCCGGATTTTATAAGATACGCGCATAGCCGCACGTATCCTCTAAAATCCTGGATCGGCGCGCGCAAATGATCAAATTTTACTTGATAACTAGAGGGAGGACACTAAGGAAATCTATTACAATAGCATTTAACTTTCAAAAGGGAAACTATGATAAAATGAAGAAAATAGGAAAAAACTGAAAGAAGTAACTGCAAAGGTTGAGTCTAGAAGCCCAGACCAGATGTATTCCATACATTAAAAAAGGTGGAAGGAAGGCCAAATGATGGCCGGTATGGTTAAAAGGTGAGGTGAACAAGGCTATCCTACCTAAAAGAAAAAAAAAACTTTCAAAGAACGAAAAAGGGTTCTGAATGAAGAAAACAGGAAACAGCATAAGCACTAGCAAGTTAGATCAAAGCATTGATAAGGAAGGCAAAGACAGAATTTGAAAAGATGCTTTTTATGGAAGCAAAAGCTCATAATAAAAACTTTTTCAAGTACATTCATAGCAAAATGCCTGCAAAGGATTCAGTTGGACCATTAGATGATTGTGGGGTAAAAGAGGCACAGGAAAGTTAACTTTTATAGTGGCATGTGGGTGCATATGTGCACACATTCATCAGCCCGTGCCCAGGGACAAACCCATTTTATAACATACACGTGTATATGCACGCATGTTATAAAACAGCCTGACTGCGTGCATATGTGCACATAATTTTAAGTGGACGCACACCTGTGCATGTAAACGTCGCTTCTTCCATGTAAGAGGGAGGATTTTAAAAGACTTGAGCCAATGCCATTGCCACTTTCCCAGTTCATTCCCAGTTCACCCAGGTAAGGGATAAGAACATAAGAAATTACCATACTGGGTCAGACCAAAGGTCCATCAAGCCCAGCATCCTGTTTCCAACAGTGGCCAATCTAGGCTATAAGTACCTGGCAAGTACCCAAAAACTAAGTATATCCCATGCTGATACCTTTTTTTTTAAAATTTTTTATTTACGCATTTCAATATACATAGGAAAAGAAATTCTTTAAATACAGAAATCAGAAAGAAAATATCATATCACAATCAATATCCATTGATGAATATATATACTTTTCTGTATTCATTGAAAAATGGATTAGTAATCAACAAGGAGATTTTTAAGAGAATACAAGCAGTTGAAAGGAAATCTGAGAATTACTCATTGTACCATTGAAATAACAGGTAGCATCTTTCCAACTATTTTGCCTCCTTACCCAAGACTAAGGATTATGGGCCTGTGAATCTAAAAAATTTTTTAATTGTGATGTATCATAGAAAACATATTTCTGATTTTGCAAAACTATCACATTTACAGGGAAACCTTATCAACATTTTCCCTCCAATCTTTTCCACTTCGGTTTTAAGTAGGAGAAATTTCTTCCTCCTTATCTGTGTCTGTCGTGATAAATCTGGGTACATCCATATTGGTGCCCCATGGAATTTTTCCGTTCTTTTCCTCATATAAATACGGAATACTGCATCCCTATCTGTTGCAAATATGAATGATACATGTAATATAGCCCTAGATGAAATATTAGTTTCTACGGAGGCTTCTATAATTTCAGATAAATTTAACTGTGGTTCTAGTGTTTTCTCCTCTAAATTTACTCCATTCCCCTTTGTTATTACGTAATAAAATTTTGAAATAGGGGGGATGGATTTTTGAGGCATTTGTAAAACCACACTTAGATATTCTTTAAACATATCAATTGGTGCAACAAGTTCATGTTTAGGGAAATTTAAGATCCTTAAATTCAGATATTTCAATGAGTTCTCTATATTCTACAGCCTTTTATCATAGAATATTTCCATTTTTGTAAACTTTTGATAGCTTGCTTGAAGATTATCTATTCTCTGATCCATAAAATGTTGTTTTTCATCCATCTTTGAGATTGATCTATTAAAACGGTGATTGGATGATACAGTAATTTTTGTTAAATTAACAATTGCAGCTTCCAATGATTTTATCGCTGTCCAAATAGAATCCATTGTGATTTCTCCTGGTTTTATTGTTGGAAGAACATTTATTTCAAGATTTAGAGATTCACTTTGTGCCCCTTTAGCTTGGTCCCCTTCTTCCATCTCATTTAGAGAGTTGTTCAATAAATGATCAAAGGTCAATGTCTGTGGAGGAGGAGGGGTCTTAGGGGCTCCGGGGGTCAGAGATGTCTCGGCCAAAGGATCTACTATCCACTCTATAGCTGATTCCTCAGCGGCCTTATCCTCCGGATTTTTCTCAGGTGCTGGAGAGAAGAAGGCAGGGATCTGTGATTGGGAAGGCACAGGAGTGGGAGATGAGGCCGTTACCTCCCTAATCCTAGCCTTCCTTTTAGTATGAGGCATAGTTCTACGATTAGGTTTATATTCACGACCCAAATTCCTTCAAATCTCTTCTAACCTTAAACAGCCGATTAATTTCTCCTTGGTAAGTAAACTGGAGGTTTGGAGAGGGAGATCCAACAAGTAAAAGTTTTTTACTCATGTTTCTGAATCTTCAAACACGAGTTTTAAGATGAAATCAACGGTCTTCCCTTAAAATCGGTCAAAGCCGCACGCCCCTTGGCGCGCGCGGCTTCGGCGACGCGCCGGCGGCGTCGATGTGCCGCAGGGGGCTGGCTTTTATGCTGGAGCCAGTCGCCCCTAGATGACGTCGGCGCGGGAAACAGCAGAGGAAATCGGCAGCAGATCTCAAAGAGGGTAGGTTGTCCTCACCCTTCCTCGCCTCAGCAAAGCCCAGGTAATGTCTCCCTCTCCTCCTCGGGGTATATGCCGCAGGGGGCTGGCTTTTATGCTGGAGCCAGTCGCCCCTGGATGACGTCGGCGCGGGAAACAGCAGAGGAAATCAGCGGCAGATCTCAAAGAGGGTGGGTTGTCCTCACCCTTCCTCGCCTCCGCAAAGTCCAGGTAATGTCTCCCTCTCCTCCTCCTACTGATACCTTTTTTAAACCCAGCTACACTACCTGCACTAACCACATCCCCAGGCAACAAATTCTAGAGTTTAATTGTGCGTTAAGTGAAAAAGAATTTTCTCCAATTAGTTTTAAATGTGCTACTTGCTAACTTCATGGAGTGCCCCTTAGTCTATTATCTGAAAGAGTAAATAACCAATTCACATTTACCCGTTCTAGATCTCTCTTGATTTTAAAGACTTCCAAACCCCCCTAGTTTAATACCTTTCCTTCCCCCCGTTAGACCCTACCATTAAAATCCCACTGTTCGGTCTAGATTTTTTTGGTTTTATAACTTACATGTCATCTATAGCAGAAGTAAAGTTATGTGGCAGGGAATTCTGGTGCACGTCAGTGCGCGTAAATATTTACGTTCAAATTTCAAGTTTAAATCTAGGAACACCCATGCCCCACCCATACCATGCCCATGCTTCGCCCCTTTTTAGAACTTTTCATTTGTGCATGTAGCAGCAAGTTCGCATGTATCCAGGAGGCTTTTAAAATCCGCTCAGTGTGCGCCAGCCCAACAAATTTATGCATCCCCTAATTTCAGCGCACGTTGGGTTTTTAAAATTCACTTTTAAGGGAGGACAAGGCCACGTTTCCGCACTTCTGACCGCCCTACAAGAACATCCCAGACAGGCACTCTCTACATCCCGTCCCTCAAATCAAATCAGCACATTCAACTTATACCAGAGGAAGAGCTTTCTCCGTCGCCGGCCCCACCCTCTGGAACTCCCTCCCCACCTTCCTACGCCAAGAGACATCCCTCCACATTTTCAAGAAAGGAGTCAAGACGTGGCTTTTCCGACAGGCCTACCCCGAATCTAACCAAACTTAATTTCTCCCCTAGATCCACCTGCCCGACCTTTTCTCCACCCGCTCCCACACCTCCCAGCCCCCCCCTGCCCTGTCACTTACCCTATCCCCCCTTAGCCCGACCCATCCCCACCCCCTCTCCCTCCTCTTAGCCATCCCTTGATCCTTGGCCCGATCCTTGGCCCGATCCTTAGCCCGACCCATCCCCACCCCCTCTCCCTCCTCTTAGCCATCCCTTGATCCTTGGGCCTCCAGGCCGCTACCACCTCCCCGAGTACACCTCTCTCGCCTTTACACCTCCAGATTCCCTTTAAATAAACTATATCCTAGTGAATACTGTCGCCTAATTAATATAGCTAGTATGTACCTGTACATATTTCAACTGTACATAGTCTCCCTCTTCTATTTTTTATTTCATTTTTGTTTCTGTTGTCATATACTTCATCTAGATACGCCTTTCCACCCGCTCCCCATCCCCTCTTTCCCATACCCCCTCCCCCACCGCTCCCTCCCCCTTCCTCCCCCCGCCATCCTTGCCCCTTTTGGTTCTTTTTGTATTCTGATTTTTGGTTCTGTTATTAATGTTATATTGTTATATTGTTATATTGTTACATTGTTTCATTGTATTTCCCGCCTGAGTTCTTTGTAAACCGGCATGATGTGCTTCACGAATGTCGGTAAATAAAAGTTAATAAATAAATAAATAAAATAATAGAGAGATTAAATGAATCTTTGCTTCAGACTTTACCGAGGAAGATGTAAGGCAGATACCCATGCTAGAAATGATATTTAAAGGTGATAATTCAGAGGAAGTGAAACAAATTGTAACGTTTGGCCATTCATGGGATGCCCCACAGCCAGCATCACTCACCCCAATGCCACCAAGTCTGTTGCACACCACCGATGCTCCCTCCTTGACGCTGCCATCAGCTCCACCCCGGGCTGCCTTAGGCACTTATGCGAACACCTTGACAGCATTTAAAAGCCCACGATATGAAACCAGCAGTGGCACACAGCGCTGACATCACTCCCGGCTGGGTATTTAAACCCAGTCCATGCTCCCAGCTGGCACATGTACCAATGTAAGTTCTATAGTGATTAGAATTCTTCAATTAACTTTTTAGTAGAATTTTTTATACAATTAAAATCCATTAATGCGTGGAAGGAGAGAACTGTGAGAGGTTTCTCTCATTCTACTCACCCTCTTTTCCTTCACTCTTACCTCCCCTTCCACATAAACACACACTTGCACCTAACCTTCCACACACACTAATGAATAGTGTGAGGAGGAAAGAATGCCCCCAATACACACGTACTCACTCATTCCCACCCACATACAGCATGGGGGAGAAGAGAGAGAGGGGAAGAAAGTGCAGAAGTCGGGGGAGAGGAGGATGGGGGGATGAACAGAGGGAGATGGAAGGCAACACAGGGAATGGGATGAGGGAGGAGGTGAATGAGGAAAGTGGAAGAGGAGGGTGAGTGAGACAGAGGGAACATAGGGAAGGGAAGAAAATGGAGAGTGGAAGGGCAAATACATGGAAGGGCAAATGACTGGTCCCCAACCCACACCACTCACTTCCCAAACCCGATGGGAGGGTGGACTGGAGAAGGACAGTGGGACAAAGTGAAGAGTACAAGAGCAAAAACGTGCCCCAAGCCCAAACCCACACATACACAGCCACCACCACTACTCCCACACACACACATCTCATTCATACCAGCACCCCTCCACACACATTCCATGCATCCCATACTGCACTATATCAACACACAATCCCACACACCATCATTCCACACATACAAACCCACCATCACCACTACCACCACATACAAAAAACCTACACACAACCCCAACGGTCCCACACACCACCACCCTTCCCCACCACGCCACTGCCACCAATCCCCATATACAACCCACCCCTGTTACCCACATACCACCACACACTATCCCTGCCACACCCTCACATACACCCACCACCACTACTGCCTTTATCACACATACACACTCACCTGCATCATTATCACCTCCACTCCCCCTATGTACATACATACAGAGGTGAGGAGATGGAGACAAAGTAGAGATTGCAAGAGAAGAAGAGTGCTTCTAGCCATACATTTATTTATTTATTATTTATTTATTTATAGATTTTTCTATACCGGGGTACGTAAATAACATCACCTCGGTTTACATTCAAACAGTAATTCAGCATTGCGCTTTACAATATAACATGGTAACTGAACGAATACAATACAGTATATAACTTTGTATTAATAGAATATAAGCAATATATGAGAGATTGTGGCAGTTAGGAAGAGTAGTTGAGGATTCAGATCATTGATAGTAGGCTTTTTTAAATAGTCAGGTTTTAAGGTTTTGTTTAAATTTTTTGTGACAGAGTTCCTGGCATAATTCAGAGGGCATGGTGTTCCATATTGTTGATCCAGCATTGATGAAAGATCGTTCTTTTGTACTAGAGAGTTTAGTCAGATTGGGTGCTGGGATATTTAGTTTGGCTAAATTCTGGAATCTCGTTGGGCGGGAAGACGTTTTGAATTGTAGTTGATCTGTGAACCAGTGCATTTCTCTGTTTTGAATGGCTTTGTGTATCAGCGACATAGATTTATAAATTATCCTGTAAGCCACGGGTAGCCAGTGCAAAGACTGAAGAGCTGGAGTGATGTGATCATGGCGGCTTGTGTCGGTGATAATGCAGGCCGCTGCATTTTGCAGCATTTGCAAAGGTTGAATGGTGGCTTTAGGTAGACCCAGTAACAGAGCATTGCAGAAATCAATCTTTGATAAAATAGTTGCTTGTAAGACTGTGCGGAAATCATATTGGTATAATAGAGATTTAATACGTTTAAGCGTGTATAGCTTAAAGAAACCGTTTTTTACCGTATCCGCGATGAATTTTTTAAACGTGAGATTGCTGTCAATGATGATACCAAGGCTGCGTACTTGTTGTGAAATAGTGGAGTTGTTTTGAGAAATATCAGAGTTGATCAGTATTGTATTTTTTGGAGGTGAAATTATGATAAGTTCAGTTTTATTGGTATTTATAGCCAATTGGTTGTCTGTGAGGATTGTTTTAATTTCTAATAAAGCTACCTTCCAGGTACTCAGTGCATTTGTGATTGTGCTGGTTATAGGTATGAGTATTTGAACATCATCTGCGTAGATGAAGTGTTGAAGACCCAATTTAGAGAGTAACCGGCATAGCGATGTAAGGTAAACATTGAACAATGTGGAGGAGAGAGAAGATCCTTGGGGGACTCCTTGAGAGAGGTTTCTTGGCTTGGATTCACTTCGTCCACATCTAACGCTGTATGTTCTATTGCTCAGGAATGACTGAAACCATAGTAAAGCCGATCCCGAGATACCTATTTCAGATAGACGGGTAATAAGGGTGTTGTGGTTTACCGTGTTGAAAGCAGCTGATATATCAAGAAGGGCGATGAGGTATGATTTGCCAGCATCTAAAGCTTTTAGTAGCACCTCAGAAAGTGATATCAAAAGCGTTTCCGTGCTGTGGTACTTTCTGAACCCATATTGGGATGGGAAGAGTATTTGATGATCATCTAAATAATCAGTTAGTTGTTTGTTGATGACTCTTTCCATAATCTTTGAAAGGAAGGGTAGGTTTGATACTGGTCGAAAGTTTGCTGGATCAGATGAATCTAGGTTAGATTTTTTTTTATCATTGGAGTAATGATAGCATGTTTAAGTATAGAAGGAACTATGCCTGTGGTGATGGATTTGTTAAGAATCTTTGCAATAGGTTTTGCTATTGTAGAACTTATTGTAAGAAGAGTCTTAGTAGGTAAGATGTCTGTGGGGTGGAAAGCTGGTTTCATTTTCTTTAGAATTGACTCAACTTCAATACCAGTAGTAATCTCAAGATTAGATAGCTTTGTTTCAAATTTATCTTGAGCGGCTGATGTAGCTTGGTTGGTGTGTAAAGGAGCAGGAAATGAATTAAATCGCGTTAAAATAGAATGTATTTTGTTATAAAAGAACGTAGCTAGTTCCTCACATTTTGAATCATCATTGTTTAGATTGTTGTGAGTTGGAGCAGTAACAAGGCTTTTGACATATTGGAAAAGTGCTTGAGGGTTGAATTGATATTGGTGAATTCTGGAAGCATAGAAATCTTTTTTTGTTTTGTCGGTGGCTTGGCGATATTTGTGTAGTAATGATTTGAATTTTAATAAAGTCGTAGAATTTTGGTTTCTGCGCCATTCTTTTTCTGTCTTACGTAGCTCCATTTTCATAGCTTTAAGCTCGGGAGTATACCAAGGTTTTTTCCTTATTATTTTTTTGGAATTGATTTCCTTGGATTGAATAGGACAGAGTTTCTCTGCTATGTTACTAGTAATTTTAAACCAAGAAGAGGTAGCTGTTTCAGCATCTGTGAGATCTAAATTTTTTAGATCTTCTGATATCATATTATTAATTTCATCTGTTTGACCTTGTTTTCGGAAGTAGATGGTTTTTTTGCTGTGAACATTAGATGGTAATTGTTTTATTGTACAGCAGGTGTCAATCCGAAAGTGGTCCGACCAAGGAATAGGAGTGCAGAGGGGAGGTTTTGTATCAATATGGGAGTTAGTAAAAATGACATCAAGGGTATGACCAGCTTTATGAGTCGGGTTAGTCACAGCTTGTTGAAAGCCTAGAGCAGAGCTTTCCAAACTTTTCATGTTGGTGACACACTTTTTAGACAAACATAATTTCGGGACACAGTAATTCAATTTACTAGCAAACCAGAGGTTAAAGGTTAAACGAACTAAATCTATTTCGACAATTTATGTATGTTTCCTTAAATATATACATAATAAAATGTTTCACGACACAACCTATCTTGTGAAAACCTAGCATTTATATTAAAAATATATAATATTCCAAGCTTAATGTTATTGTTCTAATTTATGAATAACAATAATAAAACAAAGTTATTGTGTTATTCAATTTACCTCTTTAATGAGATATATGAGCTTGATGGGATGAACACAGATTTTGAATATTTGGTGTTAATAAGAAAGTCCAAAGGGTCTTCTGCGTAATTTTAAAAAGCTGGCCAGTTTCAAGACTGGAATTTATAGGAAGGGACAGAATGTCAATATAAATCCTGCACCTCCAGTTCTGTAACTCTGTGCATCCACTGAAATTCACCTGACCATAAGACGCACCTAGGATTCAGAGGGGGAAAATAAAAAAAAAAAAAATTGTTCTAAACCGGCTCTGCGTCTGGGCGTCTTATGGAGCAAATTAGGGGAGTGTATAGCTTTTTTTTTTTCTCCCCATTTTGTTTTCGGGTCTGGGGAGGGCCATTTTGGTCCACTCCCCAGATCAGAAAACTTATCTTTCTCTGGGAACCCCTCCCCCCCAAAAAAAAACCCCCCATCCCAACCCTTTAAATTAACAACCCCCCACCCTCCTGACCCCCCCAAGACCTGCCGACTTAATTTACTACAACCCCCCACCCTCCTGACTCCCCCAAGACCTGCCGACTTAATTTACTGCAACCCCCCACCCTCCTGACCCCCCCAAGACCTGCCGACTTAATTTACTGCAACCCCCCACCCTCCTGACCCCCCAAGACCTGCCAAACGTCCCTGGTGGTCCAGCGGGGGTCCAGGAGCGGTCCGGGAACGATCTCCTGGGCGTGGGCCGTCGGCTGCCTGTAATCAAAATGGCGCCAACGGCCCTTTGCCCTCACTATGTCACTGGGACCGACCGCTGCTATTGGTCGGTCTCAGTGACATAGTGAGGGCAAAGGGCCGTCGGCGCCATTTTGTTTACTGGCAGCCGACGGCCGAAGCCCAGGAGATCGTTCCCGGACCCCCGCTGGACCACCAGGGACGTTTGGCAGGTCTTGGGGGGTCAGGAGGGTGGGGGGTTGCAGTAAATTAAGTCGGCAGGTCTTGGGGGGGGGGGGGGGTTGCAGTAAATTAAGTCGGCAGGTCTTGGGGGAGTCAGCAGGGGGGGGGGGGTTGTTAGATTTTTGTTTGGTTTTTTTTTATATTCGCTCCATAAGACGCACATACATTTTCCCCCCACTTTTGGGGGAAAAAAGTGCGTCTTATGGAGCGAAAAATACGGTAAGTTCCACCACTGCTCACCGATCTTCATGCTGTGTGTCTCCGGCACACAGCCCAGCGAAACTTCACTGCTCAGTCGCCAGTGGGATGAGGTCCACCGGCGGCTGCATTGGTTCCCACTTGCCGGTGTGTCATGTGCACCGGGCTTGCGCGACACACCGGCACACCTCAGGCGACACAGTAAAGTGTCGCGACACACACTTTGGAAAGCTCTGGCCTAGAGCATTAAGAGAGGTCAGTAAAGTTTCACAGGCTAGGGTTAGAGGGATGCGATCAAAGTGTAGGTTCAAATCCCCCAGAATAATTGTTGGGAGGTGAATATCAAGGTTTTTGATAATAAATTCTGTTAGAAGAGATGGGTTGTTCTCAAGTATGCTGGGGGGGGGAGTAGATTAGGCAAATTTGAAGATCCTTAGATTTGAAAAGGCCAGTCTCCATTTTGGAGGAAGGGGAAGTAGTTTGAACTGTAAGGTTAAATTTCTTTTTGGCAGCCAGGAGTTTAAAGGGACACGGCGCCAGCAGTTCAGGCAATTTAAGTAAGATTCAGAAATTTAAATCTCCCTCTCTGCTTTTAATTGGCTGCTAGCTGTTGGTGGGAGGGTCCAGGAGACGGAGTCGCGCTGATGGGCGGCACGGCTGGCAGGCAGGCAGTGCGATCGGAGGCTGGGCTCGCCGGGGGCAAGGGGAATATGAAGGCCTTACCCCGATGGGTCTGGGCGCCGATCGCGCAGGCCTTTCTCCCCAGGAGCTTCGCAGCGGCAGCTGCATAATCATATACACACACACATACCTCCCACTTATCTCCTACACCAATATACACTATCCCCACACTCTTTCTGTACAATTCCCCCACAACCGGGGTGGTGAACAAAGTGAGTATGGTTATATATCTATCTATCTATATATATCTATATCTATATATAGATATATATATATATAAGTGTGTTTTCTTAATAATTTTTGTATTTGGTGTCCTCTGCATACCAAATTTTCAGGACACATCAGGGCAGACATGAGAACTCTAATAAGAGTGGGGTTTGTTTAGATCAGGGGTCCCCAAACCTGTCCTGGAGGGCCACCAGCCAGTCGGGTGTTTGGGATATCCTCAATGAATATGCATGAGAGAAAATTTGCATGCACTGCCTCCATAACATGCAAATTTTCTCTCATGCATATTCATTGTGGATATCCCAAAAACCCGACTGGCTAGTGGCTCTCCAGGACAGGTTTGGGGACCACTGGTTTAGATCCATGCATTGTGGTAAAATTGCTACTTCTGAGATTTGTGGTTTCTGGTTTGAATCCTGAGAGCATTGGTCTTATTAACCATTTGAGAGATTAATGAAAAATAAAAAGTCAGTACTAGTGAGTCCTTTTTTGACATCACTTTCTGCTTTGACAGCGTGGGGGGAAAAGGGGAATTGGATTCAGAGGACAACCAATAAGTGCCCCGACTTTTATGATTTTGGGTACAGATATGCAGACATAAGGGAAAAAGCACAGGACTGCTTCTCCCACCAAGTTCAAAAGCAGAGCACACTGACAAATGCAGTGTTGCCTGTTTTTTGAATAAAGATATTGTAAACTAAGAAGGCTCCTCACCCAATTAAAATGTTGCTTTGTTAAGGAGCTAGGAAAACTGAAGGTGGACAAAGCCATGGGCCCTGATGAGGTTCATCCCAGGATACTGAGGGAACTGAGAGATGTGCTGGCAGCTCCGCTGTGTGACCTGTTCAATAGATCCCTGGAAATGGGAGTGGTGCCAAGTGATGGAGAAGAGCGACGGTGGTCCCGCTTCACAAGAGTGGAAGCAGAGAGGAGGTTGGAAACTACAGGCCGGTTAGCCTCACCTTGGTGGTGGGAAAAGTATTGGAGTCCTGCTGAAGGAAAGAATAGTGAACTATCTACAAACAGCAGAATTGATGGACCAGAGGCAGCATGGTTTCACCAAGAGAAGATAATGTCAGACAAATCTGATTGACTTTTTTGATTGGGTGACTAAGGAATTGGATCGAGGAAGAGCGCTCGATGTCATCTACTTGGATTTTAGCAAAGCTTTTGATACGGTCCTGCACAGGAGGCTTGTGAATAAAACGAGAAGCTTGGGTGTGAGTGCCAAGGTGGTGGCCTGGATAGCAAACTGGTTGAAGGACAGAACACAATGTGTGATGGTAAATGGAACTTACTCTAAAGAGAGCGGTGATGAGCAGAGTGCCACAAGGGTAGGTGTTGGGACCAGTCCTGTTCAATATCTTTGTGAGCGACATCACGGACCGGATAGAAGGTAAGGCTTATCTATTTACGGATGATACTAACATCTGCAACAGAGTGGATATGCCAGAAGGAATGGAGAGAATGAGATGGGATTTAAGGAAGCTTGAAGACTGGTCGAAGTTATGGCAGCTGAGATTCAATGCCAAAAAGTGCAGAGTCATGCATATGGGTCGCCTGCGCAATCGGCGCCAGCGACCCATCAGGGTAAGGCCTTCTTTAACACCTCTTACCCGGAGGGGGCCACCGCCGACAGCGCGACCAGACCGAGCAGTGCTCCAGGCCCGCTACTCTCGCGGCCGAAGCCCGCCCCCCACCGAGAACCGGCCAATCAGCCGACGGCTGCAAGGCAGCCAATCAGCCTGGATCGGACGGTCCTTTAAATCTTTAACGAAGCCCGCGAATCGCCCTCTTTATCCGGCTTACCTGCTAAGAGACGCGGCTGCTCCAGCTCCAAGGCCTGCGCAATCGGCGCCGGCAACCCATCGGGGTAAGGCCTTCTTTAACACCTCTTACCCGGATGGGGCCACCGCTGACAGCGCGACCACACCGAGCAGTGCTCCAGGCCCGCTACTCTCGCGGCCGAAGCCCGCCCCCCACCGAGAACCGGCCAATCAGCCGACCGCTGCAAGGCAGCCAATCACTCGTAATCCAGCAATATCTTTAAATTCTTAGTCTCTCCAGGCGCCGCACGCCGAGCGTCGCGCAACAAAGGGGCCTGCCCCTTTGTCTCGCCCCTTTGTTGCAGCCTCGAGGAGCTCCGACCACCACCCTTTGAGTGCACACAGATAAACCACTACATAAGCACAATACCAAACAGCAAAAGGTTTTACAACTCAAAGGTTTTCGCAGCTGTGTTTGCTACTCTCCGCCTGTCCTAATCCCAACCCACATCTCATCACCCTCCATTGCGGTTCATATGGGCGGCACCATCTACTTGGGGACAACTACAGCCACCTGAGACTCATCTATCCTACAACCTCTTCACTGACGCCTAGGCTCCAGGAGGACCCACTGACTGCTCCAAAAAACACCGAGACCAATGGTGAGTCCTTTTTTGCACACTATCACCTCCCTCAACTGGTTCACAACTAGCTATTTGACTCATGCACCTGTTTCACTAGGATCGCTACCCATTGGACTATCTAATGAATGTGTACCTGGACATTGGACTGTCTAATGAATGTGTTTCTGGACAATAATACCACTTGAAACATAATATCATACTTCCCCCTATTTCACTACTCCTCTACCCCAGTACGACCTCCTACCACATTCACCCATACTAATGTTTCCATATTAATGTTTCATTGTTAAAGTTTCCCATGTCAATGTTTTCCTCACATTTCGGCTCCCAGCAGTGAACAACCTTCCCTGTTCACACCTACCATCTATCTACCATTCTGTAACCCCTTACATTAACTAGCAAAATGGGCTCTTAACACATTCAACACATTCCCACCATTACACACTTCTACACCCCATACAAAGCGCTCCGAGACACCTACCGAACCTTACAATACATATCACTTATACCCATCATGGCCTCTCCCCTTACACAACTTCTAGGCATATTGACCTTTTCTATCCTACTTCTAAATGCTCAATCCATCTTTAAGAAAACCACTCTACTATATGACATACTCATTGACGAATCTCCTGACATATGTGCCAATACAGAATCCTGGCTAAAGGATACCGACACTGCATTAATTAACCAACTCCCCACAGACCTATATAGCATCTTCTCCATTCCTAGACCCAAAAAGAAAGGTGGTGGTCTACTCCTTGCCGCCAAAAAGAGATTCAACTTCACATTCCAAGCTACTCTCTCCCACCCAAATTGGAGATCAGCATCTTTACATCTAGCTCTCTCCAAATCTGCTTAATTTACGCCCCACCAGGCATTCTAGAAAAGAACCCCTCCCCTCTCATAGAATACATCACTAAACACATAAACATTGCCAACCCAGCCATCATTCTCGGAGACCTCAATCTCCATGTAGACTGTGACCCACCCTCCCCATCATGCGACGCCATAATGACAGCTATGAATGCCCTTGGATTCAAACAGATTGTCACTAACCCTACACACAAGGCTGGGCATACACTTGACCTCATTTTTACCAATACCTTAGTCCAAGCTGACCATCCCTGTTGCACACCCATTCCCTGGTCAGATCACTACCGTATTGATACGCGATGCACTATAAAAGACACCCCCCCATCCTCACAACCTTCAAAAACAATTCGATTTCGCAAACAGGCTAAAACCGAAGATATCATAGAGGCCCTTTCAGAGGAATTACCTAACCTAGACCTTACTGATGCTAACTCAGCCACCTCATCATGGTTCTAATCACTACCAAAATTGCAGATAGACTCTGCCCCTCCCAAACCAAAAAAATCAACTTAGACAAGAATAACAAAAAACCATGGTATATAAATGAACTTAAAACCATGAAATTGAAACTTTGTAAACTAGAAAAAGCCTGGCGAAGGAACCGTCTCCCAGCCACCCTGTCCCAGTTTTGCACCCAATTACACACCTACCGAAAGGCCACAGAGAAAGCAAAGAAAGATTTCTATGCCATAAGAATCCATCAGTTCCAGTTCAACCCACAAGTGCTCTTCCAATATGTAACCAGCCTTATCACATCACCAGACAGAGGCAACCCCGACAACGATGACGAATCAAAATGTGAGAAACTAGCATCTTACTTCCTCTCTAAAGTGGAAACCATTATGGCATGCTTCTCAGCTCATACTGGCTCATCAAACCTATCAGCACCCAAAAACACCCCAATAGACTACACCACCCAGAGCACACAAATATACCCACCTACACAAAGCTCAAACGCCTCTCTCTTGAACTTCGAAAACACATCTGCACTAGAAATTGAAACCACACTCAAAAAAATCAAACCCGCCTTTCATCCCTCAGACAACCTGCCCACCAAAATACTACTCACAAGCCCCGCCACTATAGCCAAACACATCTCAAACATCCTGAACAAATCTATTACTCTAGGCCAAGTCCCACAACAACTCAAACAAGCCATTATCAAACCTACCATAAAAAAACCGAATTTAGATCCCAATGAACTAGCCAACTATCGCCCAGTATCAAACCTCCCATTCCTCTCCAAAATACTGCAAAAGATTATCAACAAACAACTCACTGAATACATTGATGAACACAATATACTCTCCTCATCCCAATATGGTTTTCGCAAACACCACAGCACAGAAACGCTACTCATCACCCTCTCAGAAACTATACTAAAAGCTATGGACAACGGACAATCCCACATACTTGCACTACTAGATATCTCTGCGGCATTCGACACTGTCAACCACCTCACACTTATCAAACGCCTCATGGATATTGGCATTGCTGGCACAGCTCTTCTATGGTTCCAATCATACCTTAGTGACAGAAGCTACAGTGTAAAAATTGGTTGTAACAAATCCAAACCTGTCAAACTAGCTCAAGGAGTACCACAAGGTTCATCCCTCTCTTCAACACTCTTTAATATATACCTCTTCCCCCTCTGCCAACTTCTCTCTAAACTGGGTATCCAGCACTTTATATATGCTGACGACGTGCAGATACTCATCCCTATAACTGACTCCATTACAAATGCAATAAAGATCTGGAACTCTGCTCTATCTGAGATAAATAAATTACTCTCTGAAAATTTCCTAGCACTCAATACCAACAAAACAGAGCTACTCATTCTCTCTCCTCCTAACAACCCCTTGCGTACCCTCTCCCCCACCCCCTCACTATCCGGCTGCCCTCATACCCAACTAGTCCGCAACCTTGGCATTATGATAGATAACCAATTTAACCTCAAAAAATTCATTTCTGCCACTATAAAAAGCGGATTCTTTAAGCTCCACACGCTGAAGAGAATCAAACCTCTTCTTCACACCTCTGACTTCCGCACTGTTCTGCAAGCCATGATTTTGTCCAAACTCGATTACTGCAATGCTATCCTTCTAGGCTTACCAAAAAGTACTTTACAACCACTACAGTTATTACAAAACGCTGCTGCCCGCATCCTTACCAATACTCACCGTCATGACCATATTACTCCTGTCCTTCAGTCTCTTCATTGGCTCCCCGTAACCTCCAGGATAATATATAAAACACTCACTCTTATACACAAAGCCATTCACAACCAAAACATGCAATGGTTCACAGAACATCTCTTGCTTCACAATCCGACTAGACCAACAAGAATGCAACACCAGGCTAAATTCCAGACTCCCTCTCCTAAACTCATGAAGCACACCTCATTTAGAGAGCGGTCATTCATTATTGCAGGAACCTCCCACTGGAATAAAATGCCCTCCCAATTATGCCAGGAACCCTGCCACAAAAAATTCAAGCACAATCTAAAAACTTGGCTATTCAAACTAGCATACCCTGACTAACGAACAGACTCCCCCCCAAAGCTATGACATGACCATCCTACCGACTCACGCACAATATATTTTATTCTCTCTACTCCCCACCCTTTGTGGGTTTCATTCCCCTCCTTCCCCACTACTCTTATTGCCTTCCCCTTGCTAATAACATGACTGTCTATGATTAACTCCCTTGTTAAATATATATGTACATATGTATATAAGTTTCGTATTATCTCCTCCAATTTTGTTAATCCCACTTCCTGTTAAAAATGATATCATTGTAAAGCTTGTTGCTAAGTTATGTTACATTGTGAACCGAGGTGATGTTTTGCAAACGTGCCTCGGTATATAAAAAAACCCTTAAATAAATAAATATGGGCTGTGGAAATCCGAAAGAATTGTATTTGATGGGGGGGTGAAGGGCTGATGTGCACAGAGCAGGAGAGAGACCTTGGGGTGATAGTGTCTAACGATCCGAAGTCAGTGAAACAATGTAACAAGGCGATAGCTAAAGCCAGAAGAATGCTGGGCTGCATAGAGAGAGGAATATCGAGTAAGAAAAGGGAAGTAATTATCCCCTTATACAGGTCCTTGGTGAGGTCTCACCTGGAGTACTGTGCTCAGTTCTGGAGACCATATCTCCGAAGGGGCAGACAGGATGGAGGTGGTCCAGAGAAGGGCGACCAAAAAGGTGGATGGTCTTCATCGAATGACTTATGAGGAAAGATTAAAGAATCTAAATATGTATACCCTGGAGGAAAGGAGGAGCAGGGGTGATATGATACAGACGTTCAGATACTTGAAAGGTTTTAATGATCCAAAGTCAACGACAAACCTTTTCCGTTGGAAAAAAATCATCAGAACCAGGGGTCACGATTTAAAACTCCAGGGAGGAAGACTCAGAACCAATGTCAGGAAGTATTTCTTCACGGAGAGGGTGGTGGATGCCTGGAACGCCCTTCCGGAGGAAGTGGTGAAGACCAAAAACTGTGAAGGATTTCAAAGGGGCGTGGGATAAACACTGTTGATCCATAAAGCCTGGAGGATGGGAATGAAGAGAAGAGGTATGGGGGTGGCTTGCAGGAATGACAGCTACTACCTTGTGATTAATACCCTTATTCAATGTATGTTGATACAGTTAATGCGACTCCAACATTGCTCTATGCTTCAACGGCAAGATGAAATGTGGAAAAGAGGATTTGCATACAGGCAACAACCAACAAAGTAGCACAGTCTGGGTAAACAAATAAGCGTGGGAGTAGCTTGCTTGTTGCGGTGGTTACTGCCCCAAACCAATTAAGCCTGATACTTCACTTTCAATGCATATCCAGCACAGATCTCTGCTTCAATGGCAGGGGGATGAAGAAAAGAGGATTTACATTCAGACAACAACCAACAAGGACTGAATTGCACAGTCTAGGTAAACAAATAAGTGTGGGAGTAGCTTGCTTATTATGGCAGTTACTACTCCTAACAAATTAAGCCTGATACTTCACTTTGAATGCATATTCAGCGCAGTTCACTGCTTCAACGGCAGGGGGAATGAAGAAATATGATTTATATCCAGGCAACATCTAACAAGGCATTGATCTGAGCAGCATGAGTATACAAACATCGGGGTAACTTGTTCGATACGACAGTTACTACCTTCAAAGATTAAGCCTTATACTTCACTTTGATGCAGCTCCAACACTGCTCTCTGCACAATGGCAGGGCTGAAAGGAAATTAGAATAAAAAAGTTATCCATAAGGACCCTGAACTCAGTGGTTGGAGTAACAGATAAGTATGAGAAAATAAGTGTGAAAACTTGCTGGGCAGACTGGATGGGCCTATTGGTCTTCTTCTGCCATCATTTCTATGTTTCTATGTTTCTATATGTTAATATAAAAGGCATGGGGGGTAATCTGTACGGAGCAGCAGTTATTGCCCTTAATAGAAACATGAGGGTAACCTGCACAGAGTGGCAGTTACTACCATAAGAAACTTGGTGGGCAGACTGGATGGACCATTTGGTCTTTTTCTGCTGTCAGTACTATGTTACTATATATCCGTGGACCAAATACACATACATCCTGGAACATGGGCTCCTTTTTGGAGGGGAAGAACTTCTTGTGTATGTTCATACATATAGCTGAATATTAATCAATAAAGAGAGAGTAAAAAATAAATACCGTAAACAATTGAATATGTATGCTCAAGATATTTATGCTGCCTACAAATGTGCACTTATCTGCATCTGAACTGAGCCTAAAGATCCAAGGTATATTTATTTATTTAATGGTTTTATATACTGACATTCATCAGGGATATCACATAGGTTTACAATAAACGAGAAACTACGCTTAAGTGGCGCTTGACAGGTAACATGAAAACAAATACATACAATGCCATGAACAATATATATGTATATATATGAGGATATCAACTAGGAGAGTAAATATACAGGGACCTATATACACAGTACTAAAATTACTTACAAGGTTGCTTACAAAATACTAAGGGGAAAGTTACCTATTAGTTACAGAAGAGAATCTATATTGAAGTTAAGAGTTACAGAAAAGGGGGTGGTATGGTACAAAGTAGAGCTTAGAGATTAGGTAAGAAAAGTTAGGAAACAGGGATTATTGCACATGTTTCAAGAATATGGACAAATGTCTCAAAAATATAGATAAGCCAGTGCACAAGAATAAGAGTCAAATTACGAATGGCCCAGATTTATCTGCACTGATTCACAGCATGCTCTGATTTGATTTTGATTATCCAGTTCAGATGTGAATCTGATTTATTTCAAACCAGTTTGCCCATCCCTAGTGTAGATCTAAAAGTAATCAAAAAGGAGGAAAACATTTAGTACAATTACTTTGTAATTAGTATATCCTTGCAAAGCTATGAAACCCAATGAGAAATTATTCCCTATTTAATAGTTTCATCACTAAACTAAGCTATAAACACAAAAGCTAGATGATGCTTAGGACTTTTTATAATTCCTGGCAGATAGGAACCATAAAGAGACCCAATGTGGTACAGGTTAACACCGCATTATCCTTTCTGCATTGTGTGTTAGTCTAACTTAACCTTAACATGAACTAACACAATATTAATGCATTCTGTCACAAGCCAATGAATAAAAAGCAGTTTATTAACATATAAAATAGGTTAATACAAATTGCACATAGGTAATGCAGTTTCCGTTACTCCACTAGTAAGATAAAAACTTAACTATGCTTTTGCAATGTGTAGTTAAGTTTTGTGGGGGCTAATGAAGGATCTAATTTGGACCATGATGTTTCCCCTTTCATGTACTCATTGCCCCCTCCACCATAAATCAGCAGTCTCCTCTGTGCTCTCACCACCCCTATCAGGTCCCCCTGCCTGGCTTACCCTACCTGAAGTCATGTCAAGAAGAATGGTGCAGGAGGGAATCATCCACACTCTGGCAACACCAGCTCCAAAATCTAACACGTTCCTAGTTGACCATAAGTGATCTTTTTCCCTTTACCTGTGTATGTGTGTTAAAAAGATTGTAGAAGGTCAGTCAGTGCCATTTGGATTTTGGAACTGGTCAGGGCAGGAGCACAGAGGAATCCTTCCTGTTTTCATCCACTGTAGCATGACTTCAGATGGGATGAACCAAATAGGGGGATTTCATAGGGTGCAGGGCTTCTCATTCTTGCTCTTGAAAAACTCCAGATTTAATGCTCCTTAGGACACAGGGACAGAAACTTTCAAAATATATCAGTGCCAAGGACGCAACCATTTTATAACTTGCGCATACCTGTGCGCATGTTATAAAATAGCCTGGCTATGCACACGTATGCACAATTTTAAATGTGCATGTGCCTAGCCGTATAAATTTGGTTTCTACCACGTTAGTCAGGGTATTTTATAACTGGCGCGCGTACCATGACCAGTTTCACCAGTTCATCCATCAGTTTACCCAGTCTAGAGTTAGATTCTCGAAACCCCCCTGGTTTAATAGTCTGCACTCCTCCAGACCCTTTAAACCCGTCAGAAACAGCTTTTTTTTTTTTTTTTTTTAAAGTTACTCCTCCATAGCAGAAGTAAACTTATGTGACACTGGACCTGGGCGCATGTCCAGGCGCACAAGTATTTATGCACACGTCTCTTGACCCCGCCCCAGAACACCCAGACCAGGCCCAAACCATGCCCCTTTTTTAAACCCAATGAGATGTGCATGCTGCGGAAGATGCACACGCACGCAGGCAGCTTTAAAAATATGGCAGGCACGTGTAAGCCCTACGTGCGTGTGTATCTCCCGATTCTGGCAAGCGGCAGGCTTTTAAAATTCACCTTTAGGTGTATAATGAGGGTTTCTGCAGAAGATAAAGTGCGTGCGAAAATCATCCAATAAAAGGCATTATTGATTGATTTTAATACATTGACTTCTAATGTATGAATTCAACTTTAAAAATATGTTCTGCAAGCAGGTACGAGTGTGGCATTATGCTATTCATGATCAATAAACAAAAAAAAAGTCTTCCTACCTTTGTTACCAGCCAAAAGCACCCTAGCACGTGTATCAGTACAAAGCGCTGTCAGGGGAACGGAATGGTATTTTATGGCAGGAAAAACAGTTTTCAATAATTCCCCCTGAACAAACACAAGAAAACAAGAAATCTCAGGAAAATCAGCTTCATACTATTTGATATGGCATCATAGTTCATGCAATATACAGAATGTCCATTCTCAGCGATACCACTGCCGAAACTGCAATGCAGCTGTAGGGCATTGTAATGGGCTGCCACATGGGATGTGACATCCTGTCAGTGCTATAGCACTTAAGGGTTGTAGTGGCTGCAAGCATGACTCATTTGAGCTTGACTTTCTGGCAGCCATTATTTTCCCCTTTATGGGATTCCTGGTGGATCAAGATGGACATGAACAGTATTCTCTTCAGCCTACTGAGCTATATTTTACAATGACTTTTGTGGACTTCCCACATCATAAATCCATAGTTATCCAGCTCATGTTTGGACATTTTACTCTGAAGAAACAGATCAAACAATTAAGCCAGTTTCACGAAGAACTGAACTTTCATCTTGATGTGACCAGAGAATCCAGGCTGGGTCACATCCATCCATGATGCACTAATCGCAAAAATAAATGTATATTGTTAATAAAGGGGTCTGTGCACTACATTTCCACTAAAATGTTTAGCAGGTATATACTAAAATATTTTACGCGTATGCTAAACTTACAGGTAAATTTTAAAAGGGCCGTGCGTATCTCGCTGCTCACAAAAATACATGCTATTTTATAACCTATGGGGCGGATTTTAAGAGCCCTGCTCACGTAAATCCACCCGGATTTACGCGAGCAGGGCCCTGTGCGCCAGTGCGCCTATGTTCAATAGGCCTACCGGCGCGCGCAGAGCCCCGGGACTCGCGTAAGTCCCGGGGTTTTCCGAGAGGGGGGGGGGCGTGTTGGGGGCGGGGCTGAGCGGCGCGCCGTTTTCGGGGCGGGACGCAGCATTTCAGGGGCGGGCCCGGGGGCGTGGTTTCGGCCCGGGGCGGTTCGGGGGCGTGGCCGCGCCCTCCGGAACCGCCCCTGGGTTGCGTCTAGGCGCGCCAGCGGCCTGCTGGCGCGCGGGGATTTACTTCTCCCTCTGGGAGGCGTAAATCCCCCAACAAAGGTAGGGGGGGGGTTTAGACAGGGCCGGGGGGGGTGGGTTAGGTAGAGGAAGGGAGGGGAAGGTGAGGGGAGAGCGTTAGCGAATTCCCTCCGAGGCCGCTCCGAAATGGAGCGGCCTTGCAGGGAATGGAGGTAGGCTGCGCGGTTCAGCTCGCGCCGGCTACACGAAATCAGTAGCCTTGCGCGCGCCGATCCAGGATTTTAGCGGATACACGCGGCTACGCACGTATCTACTAAAATCCCACGTACTTTTGTTGGCGCCTGGAGCGCCAACAAAAGTACGCCAACGCGCCGTTTTTGAAAATCTACCCCTATGTGTGTAGGTTATAAAATACTCTCCATGCATGCATGTCTGGAGCTGTATGCACATGTGCCACTTTGCTACTCCTCCTTGTTAGGTACAGGAGTCAGGAGAACATTGCAGGGGGGAGGGAAGGAGAGAGAGAGAGAAAGAAAGGGGTAGATTTTCACAAAGCGCGCCTTAGCGTACTTTTGTTGGCGCATCAGGCGCAAACAAAAGTACGCTGGATTTCAGTAGATACGCGCGTAGCCGCGAGTATCCGCTAAAATCCTGGATCGGCGCGCGCAAAGCTGCCGATTTCGTGTAGCCGGTGCGCGCCGAGCCGCGCAGCCTGCCGCTGTTCCCTCCGAGGCCGCTCCGAAATCGGAGCGGCCTCGGAGGGAACTTGCTTTCGCCCTCCCCTCACCTTCCCCTCCCTTCCTCTATCTAACCCACCCCCCCCGGCCCTATCTAGACCCCCCCCTTACCTTTGTTGGGGGATTTACGCCTCCCGGAGGGAGAAGTAAATCCCAGCGCCGAGACGGGACCTGGGGGCGGTTCCGGAGGGCGCGGCCACGCCCCCGGACCGCCCCGTGCCGAAACCACGCCCCGGGCCCGCCCCCAAAACGCTGCGTCCCGCCCCGAAAACGCCGTGCCGATCGGCCCCGCCCCCGACACGCCCCCCTCGAAAAACCCCAGGACTTACGCGAGTCCCGGGGCTCTGCGCGCGCCGGTAGGCCTATGGATCTTAGGCGCACCGGCTCGCAAGGCCCTGCTCGCGTAAATCCGCCCGGATTTACGCGAGCAGGGCTCTTAAAATCCGCCCCACAGGGGTAGATTTTCAAAAACGGCGCGTTGGCGTACTTTTGTTGGCGCTCCAGGCACCAACAAAAGTACGCGGGATTTTAGTAGATACGCGTGTAGACGCACGTATCCGCTAAAATCCTGGATCGGCGCGCACAAGGCTACCGATTTCATGTAGCCGGCGTGCGCCAAGCCGCGCAGCCTGCCTCCGTTCCCTCCGAGGCCGCTCCGAAATCGGAGCGGCCTCGGAGGGAATTCGCTAACGCCCTCCCCTCACCTTCCCCTCCCTTCCTCTACCTAACCCACCCCCCGGCCCTGTCTAAACCTCCCCCCTACCTTTGTTGGGGGATTTACGCCTCCCAGAGGGAGAAGTAAATCCCCGCGCGCCTAGACGCAACCCGGGGGCGGTTCCGGAGGTGCACGGCCACGCCCCCGGGCCCGCCCCCGAAACGCCGCGTCCCGCCCCGAAAACGGCGTGCCGCTCGGCCCCGCCCCCGACAAGCCCCCCTCGGAAAACCCCGGGACTTATGCAAGTCCCGGGGCTCTGCGCGCGCCAGTAGGCCTATTGAACATAGGCGCACCGGCGCGCAGGGCTCTTAAAATCCGCCCCAAAGAGCGTGCACCTCTTTATTGGGCTCAGCCTGATACTCTATGGACCATTGTAAAGGGGTACTTTGATTCGGGGTGAGTTTACGGGAGGTGGGTTGAGGTTACGGGGGTTGTTGTCACAGACACAGACACATTCAGAGTTATTCATTGTAAAACTGACCTCATTAAAGAATTTTTGACCTTATAAGTGATGAAAAGGAGTTGATTTGTACAATGCAGTCATTCTCTTCCAATGGTCCATATATACAGCATCAGACTGAGCCCTATAAAGAGTCTCTCTCTCACCCCCCTGGGCCTAACAAGAAGCAGTAACAAAGTGGCATGGGTATGTTACGTGCACCGGCTGAGGAAAATTAGAAGCTACGTGTGTCAGTGCTGGCTCTACGTTCATGCCTTTTCTGCCCACGTTTTATGGGCATGCTTACATTGATGTACGCATGCCCTTCCTGGCTACTTAAAATTTGTGTAGCTCCCACTTGCGCCACTTACGCACAAAAATGGCCATTTTTGCACACGCAAGGTTTTTAAAATCTACCTTTTAGTGTATAATACACAAAACATTTTAGCACTTGCAATAAAAATAGTCTTAATAGTGTGTGAAGATTATATTATTAGTGTCTATGCTAACTTATACAGTTGTAGCATCTATTTGTGAATAGCATCTGTGCACGAAACAGTGTGAAACCACAGCAAAAATAGCATGCATACACTAATGTGAACATGCAGTCCTCTTTTCCCTTGCTGTAAATCTGTCTAAAAGTAAGCTTGGCACATTGTTCTGCTTGTCAGTGCTGAAAGCAGAGGTGGGAGTGCATCTGGATCCCAGGAAAGGAGGTAAAAGTAGAGAAGAGACATCCAGGACATGAGAACCAGACCAAAAGCATGTGCCCCAGATGTCTGCCTAGGAGAAGGGCTGGCATCAGAAGAAGCCTCATCATGTCCCAATCCATCTATCCCACTGACGCAAGGAAGGATATATGCAAGCCCGGCATCAAAAGAATGCTGGAATATAACAATTCCCCCTTCTATGAGCACCTTGTATTGTTGGGCAGCAACAGCACAATACAGCTGTTCAAGCAAAAGACTCAGAATGCTTGTAGTGATCTTTGGACAAACTAACCACATCAATGACAACAATGGTCATCATAATATATCAGCAAAACAAGTCCATACTGAGACCACCACTGTGTGCAGCATCCTCTGAAGCTACTTCTATGCTTTCTTCAGTATCCATTCCATCCACAGCATGTTTCATAGGGCTACAGACCAAAGGTGAAAGGCCGAACAAAGTCATCCAACCCTGGTTGGGAAAAGGCTGCCTTCTGACCATCTCTCCTAGTTCATATTCAGTACCTTCTGTGAGGAACTTACAGTTCAATTGCTGCAGCCTCAGACCTGACATCAGCCGATGTTTCGTACCCAAAACAGCATCAGCAGATAACATAAGAGTTCACTTGTCTGAACATGGTGTTCTAATTCAGACAATGGCATGAAAATGAGATAAATCTAGATACGTTAGGTTATTAAGATTTTTTCAATATATGTGAATAGTACCGATTCTTAAATATATTTACGGGTAAGTGACTCTCATACCATCCCGCTAGCTTTTTGGCATGTGTGCTCTCAAGCCACATTAGGGATCATCTTTAATCATTGGTCACTATTTTACCCATATATTTTCAATTTATATTTCCCTTTTTTTTTGCTTTTTTTTGTTCTTTTTGTCTTTTAAATAAAAGAGATACTTCCCTTATGAAGCTCAATGTCCATGGAGGGTGATACCCTTCCACTTATTTTAAATGCAGTCCAGAGTACAGTTCTTATTTTAAATGCAGTCCAGAGTACAGTTCGACGTGCACGTTTCGCGTCCTGTGCTGCTTCAGGAACCTGTCTGGCTGTATTCGCGTGTGCCTAGTTTCTTTCGGTTACACTTCAATATCTGAAAGAATAAACATTTGTTACCAACCATTCTGTTGAGAATATACTTTCCTTTCTTGAGTTTCCATCCGCACTTACTGCCTCGCAAACGTGAGCATTACTTCGTCACGGTCCGGGAGAAAGTTCTCCTGTAAAGCGGCGGCTCTAGAAGTGCTGCTTTTAAACGCATGCGCTTCGTTTGTATTCAGCTGATTCTTGGTAACAAATGTTTATTCTTTCAGATATTGAAGTGTAACCGAAAGAAACTAGGCACACGCGAATACAGCCAGACAGGTTCCTAAAGCAGCACAGGACGCGAAACGTGCACGTCGAACTGTACTCTGGACTGCATTTAAAATAAGTGGAAGGGTATCACCCTCCATGGACATTGAGCTTCATAAGGGAAGTATCTCTTTTATTTAAAAGACAAAAAGAACAAAAAAAAGCAAAAAAAAAGGGAAATATAAATTGAAAATATATGGGTAAAATAGTGACCAATGATTAAAGATGATCCCTAATGCGGCTTGAGAGCACACATGCCAAAAAGCTAGCGGGATGGTATGAGAGTCACTTACCCGTAAATATATTTAAGAATCGGTACTATTCACATATATTGAAAAAATCTTAATAACCTAACATATCTAGATTTATTTCATATTGGACTCGTTGGTTAAATGATAATTGATTGAGCTGGTTGATATATATGAAAATGAGATGCCATCGTTTGCATTAAAGCACCATGTTCAAACAAGTGAACTCTTATGTTATCCCCTGATGCAGTTTTGGGTACGAAACATTGGCTGATGTCGGGCATTGGTTTGATTCTCATGGACATATTATTTGTGACTGATTCAATGTTTTAATTGCATTAAATTACACTATAAAAATATGACATAAGATGTCATATAACAGCTATGGAGGTAAATAATAGAAAAGGCCAGTGGTATTCATTGAGGACTATTCGTCTTTATCAGCTTGCTGATAAACCAAATTATATGCTAATATTAGTGCAGGATTTATGAATATTAGATTTTTTTTTTTTTTATTAACGCTTTTATTGCTGTAAGAAATAGTACAAGCAGCAAAGCAATTTCAAACACAACAGCAAGTTATCTGATAAACAATAAAATGCAATACAACATCAGATGAATAAGCTTCTTTAGTACCCCCCTCCCCCCCCCCTCCCGCATGCTATGTATGTACTATCAACACGTTTCTGAGCGAAGCTCCAACTATCTCAGTCAGGATGTTAATATCCAGAATGAACTAATAGGTATCTTCCAAGAACTATACTGTAAAAGTCAATGGTCTCCAGCAGATATATGGTTCCCAAACTTGATTAAATTTGGCAAGACGATGATATTTCAAAGCCGTTAATCGATACAGAGTACAGGCCTTATCCAAGCGTTGTAAAAGTTCGGCCGACGTGGGCGGATGAGCTCGCTTCCAGTGATAAGCAATCTCCATTTTGGTGGCCGTGCAAACTTGATGCAGCAATGTTTGGGCCGCCGTGGTAAGGGAAGGGTCCGGGAGGAATAAGAGCGCCTTTGCCGCAGATAGAAGGCAAGGTAATTGAAGTAGTTCGGACAATAACTGGGAGACAAAGGACCATAAGGGTTTAATAAGTTCACAGTCCCACCATGCATGTAAATAGGTCCCAACTTGACGGCAATTACGCCAGCAAAGAGGATCCACTCTGGGGTAATATCGATGAAGCCTGGCGGGTGTCAGGTGCCACCTATACAATATCTTGTAATTAGCTTCTATAATCCCGGCAGAGATATTCCCCCTGGAAATAGTGGAGAATATAGTTGTCCAGTCCTCCTCGGAAAAAGAAGTCTGGAGGTCAGCCTCCCAAGCAGCCATATGAGTATGTTTACTGAACGGTTGCACAGCCAATAATTGATAGATTTTGGAGATGAGGCCCCCAGTATTTTTGTGGTTTTCACAATATCCTTCAAACATAGAACGTGTGGGAGCCAGCAATCCCTTTTGCTGCGCCTTGAATAAGAAGTGACGTAGCTGCATGTAAGGCAAAAACTCCACAGAGGTAAGCTGATAGGTCTCCTGTAGCGTTGAGAAAGATAGAAGAGTATTCCTTTGGAGAACATGGTGAACACAGGAGATGCCCTTAGCCTTCCACAGCGCATATCCTTTGGTAGGAAGGCCTGCAGGAAATAAGTTGTTGTGGAACAAGGAAGTGAGAGAATGATAGGCATAATCGCCCACAAGCTTAGATTTCCACTGTTTCCACACATTGTAGGTCTGTCGTGTGCACGGCGAGAGCTTAAGATTTGCGCGCCATGTGGAAGCCGGCTGCCAAAGAAGAGAGGCTAGTGGTACCGGAGATATCCATGCTTGCTCTAACGTGACCCACGGTTTAGCTGAGGTCGAGCTGTGCCAGTCAATTATAGGGCGAAGCTGTGCCGCCGCGTAGTAGCGAGACAGATTAGGAAGGCCCATACCACCCATTGACTTGGGTTGATAAAGGATTTTTTGTGCCACACGGGGCGGACGGTGTCTCCAGAGGAAGCGCAGAAGCTTACGTTGCCATTGAAGCAAAATGGAGCGTCCCACCAGGATTGGTAATGTCTGGAAAAGATAAAGAAACCTCGGGAGGACGTTCATCTTGATAGTAGCCATACGTCCTATCCAAGAGAGAGGGAGTGTAGACCATTGTTCGAGATCCATATCCATTTTTTTAAGTAAGGGTACATAATTAAGTTGAAACAACTCTGATATATTATTACTAAGATATACCCCAAGATACTTAAGCTTATGTTTGGCCCACCGAAAAGCATGTCTTTCTGTCAATATACCCACCGTAGCAGGGGAACAGGTGATGTTCAAAATTTCTGACTTGTCCCAATTTATCTTAAAGCCAGAGACAGCGCTGAACCGCGCCAGCTCCGCCTCCAGAATTGGAAGAGTCAGGAGGGGGCTACCCACCGTAAAGATGATATCATCAGCAAACAACGACAGTTTAGATTCACATGTGGGAGTAGTAAATCCGTGTACCTCTCTATTAATTCTAATAGAGATCGCCAGGGGTTCAAGGAATATGGCGAATAATAGGGGGGACAGGGGGCAACCCTGCCTCGTCCCTCTTTGCACCGGGAATGTATCAGTGTACTTGCCATTAATTTTGATACAAGCTAAAGGATTGGAATATAGGGCATGGATCCAGTTATGGAAGGAAGGGCCAAACTCCATTACCTGCAAAGCCTGAAACAAAAAAGGCCAGTGGACCATGTCAAATGCCTTCTCCGCATCGATGGCCAGGAGTAGATGATCCACTTGGCTTTGAGAGGCACCCCAGATAATGTTAATAATTTTACGTACATTATCGCTGGCCATGCGGCCGGGTATAAAGCCAGCCTGGTCAGGATGGATAATACGTGCTACAAAGCAATTTAATCTATCGGCCAGTATTTTGGCTAAAATTTTAAGGTCCAAGTTGATCAGGGAGATCGGCCGATAGGAGGCACATAAAGCCGGATCCCTCCCAGGCTTAGCTATAATGGTTATGCCGGCAGTATTACCCTCCCGAAGGTAATTGAAATGACTCTGGAGATGTGGGACTAATACATGCTTAAAAGATTTATAGAACTTGGCTGTTAAGCCATCGGGACCAGGGGCCTTTCCCACCTTAAGAGTCTTTATAACCTCTAAAATCTCCGGGGTTATGCCGGCAGTATTACCCTCCTGAAGGTAATTGAAATGACTCTGGAGATGTGGGACTAATACATGCTTAAAAGATTTATAGAACTTGGCTGTTAAGCCATCGGGACCAGGGGCCTTTCCCACCTTAAGAGTCTTTATAACCTCTAAAATCTCCGGGGTCGTGATAGTCGCATTTAGACTGTCTCGCATTTCTTGGGTGAGACGAGGCAAGGGAAGTTTGTGAAGATAATGGAGTATATCTGCGGGTAATATATGAGTTTCTGCTGAGTAGAGATCTCTGTAAAACTTAAGGAATTGCTGTGTGATGGCCGAATTGGCTGTCTCAATCTGTCCCTTTTCATTTTTTATCTTAAGTATGTGGTTTTGAAAAGACTGTTTTTTCAGCTGGTGTGCCAATATCTTTCCAGCCTTATTTCCTCCCTCGAAATGAGTTTGTCTAGTAAGGTTCAGGGCATGCGCAACGTGGTTTAATTCCAGTCTACGCAACTCCTCTCTACATTTGGTAAGCTGAGACAGAGTGTTCTTAGAGCGTGAATGACAATGTTGGTTGGTAAGATCCGCTATGCGTTCCCGTAGCCTAGAGCAGGCTGCCTCCCTCTTTTTCTTGGTATGTGAGGCAAAGGAGATAAAATGCCCTCTGATATAGGATTTAAAGCAGTCCCAGATCATAACTGGAGAGGAAACGGAACCCACATTAATAGTAAAGTAATCGCGAATCACCTCAGTAGAGGACTGTACAAACTGCTGGTCCTGTAATAAGGAATCATTAAGGCGCCAGAACCTATGGCCGTGATCCCCATGAGGTATGCAGAGGTGCAGTGAGACAGGAGCATGATCGGACCACGTCACAATGCCCACCTCGGGTCCACGAACCATATGGAATAAATTTTTGTCTACCAATAAATAATCAATACGGGTATATGAATCATGTGGTTTAGAATAGAACGAATAGGACCTTGAGTGTGGAAAGGTAGATCTCCAGGAGTCTAATAAATTGTGATCCGTCATAAGAGCTTTAAGAGCCCTGGTATGTGTCTGTGCTGTATGGGTGATTCCCTTGAATATTAGATTTTCCTTGTGTTTGTGTGGTACGATTGATATTTTGACAAAGGATTGTACTTTTCAGAGCAGTGTCTTCTAATTCAGTAACATAAACACCCTCCTGTGCCTGCTAAAGGAAGAGGAAGAGTTGGAGAAAAAAGCTAGGCCCCCCCAAGTCCCCAGGCAGCAGTTCAGCAGTAGGTCAAAGGAAAGGTTCCAACTACAGCAGGCCAAAATGCATTTCCCTTGTACCAGAAGGAAAGTGACCATGTTTAAAAGATATTTCCATTATATTTATTATTATATGTAATCAATGCTTGTAATATGCCTTTTGTGTCTAATGTTACTTCAAGTATGTATGCCTGGTCTGTTTTGGCTGTTTTCCTTCCAGATTTATTAATTAAACCTGTTTGTGTATTAACATATTCCCTCCTAATCCAAGATCCAGAAGAAGTAGTGCATAGGTATGTACATTCATTTAAAATGAACAAGTAAAATATGGTTTGGTTCATTTCAAATGAAACAAACGGAAGGAACCTCTGAAAATAAGAAAAAGTTTTGTTTGCATTTGTTTTGGGATACATTAAAGTCTATGGGCCAAGTAAAACTTGTTTTTCTTGAAGCTAATCAGAGTGGAGCCAGGATGGGAAGGGACAAGGAAGGTGTTCTGATTCGGAAGGTGGACCCTGTTCCGAGGTAGAGTTAGCGCTACCCCAAAAGGGGTTTGACCCTTTTAGGTCTCTACCGTCGGAGGGCAAGGCCTGAAGATGCAGATGTTGAAATGAAGACTTCACCCTGGAAGCTCATGATTCCCCCAGGAGAAGCCCGAAGGAACCCGGCCGCTGGGACTTAGGAGACTCACCTAAGACTGAATGTAGGTCTGGATCCTGCAGATCGTGGATTCCAGATAGCTGGCGCCTCCAGCAGGTCGTAGACAGTCCCGGAGTGGGAGTCGAAGAATAGTCAAGAGCCGGTCCAAGGGTTGAAGTCCAGAGAAGGATCGTAAGCCGATCCAGAAGCAAGTCAGGAGAGTGGTCCGAAGCCAGTCTAGGAGCGAATCAGGAGAAAGGTCCGAAGCTAGTCCAGGGTCAAGCCAAGGAAACACCGCAGCCGGTCCGAAGGTCAAAAGCCAAGGAAACAGTCCAACAGGAAGCAGGAACAGGATGAGGAACGGAACCAGGAACACGGAGCACAGGCAACTCCCTCGAGAGCCTGAATACCAAGGCAAGGTCTGAAGAGCAGACCTTACCTTAAATACCCAAAGTGAGGGAGGAGTCCCAGGAAGGAGCCACGACAACTTCCTGTCGTGGCTCCTTTAAATCTTATCTTCAGTCATGCGCGCGGCTCTAAGACAGCCAGAAGGGGGAGGAGTCATCCCGGCCATGCAGGGCCCTGCGGCCGGCCTAGCAGTGGCCATGGCCACGAGGAGAGCGCCGGAGAAGGCTACCTGCTCCAGCAGGAGCCTCGGAGCAAACCCCTCACCGCGGGTGAGTGCTTGGTCCCGGCTGCTGACCGCCGCAGCCGGCGGCCATGACAGTCGGCCCCGGTCCCGGCCCGCCGTGGCCGACGGCCATAACAGTACCCCCTCCTTTAGGCCTCCCTCTAGAAGGCTTGGGTTTACCTGGATGTTCATTGTGAAAGTTCTTGAGAAGGGTGTTATCCAGGATGTTCTTAGCAGGCTCCCAAGAATTCTCCTCAGGTCCGAATCCTTCCCACGCTAGGAGATATTCCCATATGTTGCCTCGTTTCCGGACATCTAGTACTTCAAGCACTTGATATATAGTCTCCTGTTCTGCCCTGGGTTGGGGAACGTTGGGGATCTTCCGAGAAGGCCAAGAGCGGATCAACTACTTCAGGAGTGACGTGTGGAAGGAGTTATGGATACGCAATGTGGCCGGCAAACGAAGCTGGTAAGTCACAGGACCAAGCTGAGCAGCACCAGAAAGGGCCCAATATAACGAGGGACAAGCGCATGGAAGAACTCTCAACTGGATGTGCCTGGTGCTAAGCCATACTTTTTCTAGGGATGTGAATCGTTTTTGAACGATTAAAATTATCGTCACAATTATGGATCTAACACAATGCATTCCCAAACTTCCTCACCACTACAACCAATACCACCCTCCCAAATTCACTCCATCCACTAGACGTCTCACCAAAATCCAAACTAACCCTAAAATATACTTTAATACCCTCACACTCATCACTCTACTACTCATCAATGCACAGTCTATCACCAAAAAAATCCCAATCATTCATGACCTGCTCTCAGACTACCACCCAGACATATTCTGCATAACTGAATCATGGCTCAAACACACTGACACAGTCCTACTCAATCAACTGCCCAGAAACACATACAACATATTCTCCATACCTAGGAGCAAAAGAAAGGGAGGTGGACTACTATTCCTAGCCCACAAAAAACTTAAATTCTCCTCTTTCCCCCTAAACCTACCCCCTCCTTTCGAGACTAACCTATTTAAATCAAAACATCTACAAATACTCCTCCTCTATGCTCCTCCCGGCTGCCTACAACACAACCTCTCCCCCCTGATCGAAGCCATCACATCACACATCAACCTACAAGAACCAGCCATCATACTAGGAGACTTCAATCTCCATATTGACACCCAACCAACAACTCCCACCTGCGAACTCCTCCTATCTTCCATGACAGCTCTCGGATTCTCCCAAATCATTACCACCCCCACTCAGAAATCTGGGCACACCCTTGATTTAATTTTCATTAACAATAAAATATCTGCAACTGAATCACCCACTACTACTCCAACTCCATGGTCCGACCACTACCTCATTCAAGCCAAGCTCCAACATCAATCGAACACAGCAAAAACAGACTCCTGCTTCATTGAATACACCAAACCTTGCTCCAGTGAAGACCTAGCAGAGCTACTCCCGGAAGCACTAAAAACAATCAACCTACATGATGCCAACTCAGCTACAGACTCCTGGATCTCCATCAACGCTGACATAGCCAACACATTATGCCCCACAATAAAAAAGGAAATCAGATCATCTACTAAACAAAATGCTCCTTGGTACACCCCCGAACTGAAAACATCCAAACGAACGCTCAGACAAACCGAAAAACAATGGAGACGAACACCTACACCAAACCTGAAAGACAAATATAGAACACTTCTACACAAATATACAGCTGACCTCAACACAGCAAAGCGCAATTTCTACACATCCAGAATTCATGAATACCAATTCAACCCGAGGACCCTCTTCTCATACGTCAAAGAACTCACCAACCCAATCCAGAATGACACAATGCCAAACTCCAACAACATCTCCAGTGACAAACTAGCTCAATTCTTCAAGGACAAAGTCGACAACATCATTGCCAAGATTCCCCATTCCCACAACGACTCAACAAATATCCCTCCTCCCATCCACATTTGGACCCAATTCACTCCTGTTGCATCTACAGAAATTGAACCCTTCATCAAAAAAACCAAACCAGCATCCCACCCCGTAGACTCCATCCCCATCAAAACCCTAAAACTCATCAGAGAGATTATTGCCAAACCTATAACCCAAATCATCAACCTATCCCTCGAACAAGGAATCTTCCCAGACAAACTCAAAAACGCCATCATCAAACCAATCATAAAAAAAACCGCAACTCGACAAATCTGATCCTGCAAACTACAGACCAGTCTCCAACCTCCCATTCCTAGCAAAAATCATCGAGAAAACTGTCAACAATCAACTCACAGACCACCTCGACGCCCACAATCTTCTCCATCCAACACAGCACGGCTTCAGAAAACTCTACAGCACAGAAACTCTCCTCCTCTCCCTCACCAACACCATCCTCAGAGGCCGAGACAGTGGCAAGACATTTCTACTGATCCTCCTCGATATATCAGCCGCATTTGACACCATCAACCACAGAACTCTCCTCACCAGACTTAAAGAGATCGGTCTGCAAGACACTACACTCAACTGGTTCAAATCATACCTCTCTAACAGATCCTTCATTGTCAAGACAAACTCTTCTGAATCCTCCCAAGTGCCCCTCACCCATGGCGTCCCTCAAGGTTCTTCACTATCCTCGACCCTCTTCAACATCTACCTCCTCCCACTATGCAAATACCTCTCTGATGCCAACCTCACCTACTTCGTTTATGCAGACGACATTCAAATTCTCCTCCCCATCACCAAATCCATTGAACTCACCATGGAAAGATGGAACAAACTCAGTTCAAATTTATCTCAACTGCTATCACAACTATCTCTCTGCCTCAACCAAGCCAAAACAGAAATCATTCACATCCAGGACGACCGTCCCGCTTCCCCCCTCGAGAGCACCCCCTCAAACAACACAGGAAGCGCAAACAACACTGGGATGCCAAACTTATCAAGAACCTCACTCACACCATCCACAAAAAACCTAGGAGTAACCATCGACAGCCAACTCAACTTTAAACGACACATCTCCAATATAATCAAAGATGGATTTTTCAAACTTCAAACACTTAAAAAACTCAAACCTCTCCTCCAACCGCATGATTTCCGAACAGTACTACAATCAATTATTTTCTCAAAACTCGACTACTGCAACTCCCTCCTCCTTGGACTTCCTGAAATCCACATCAAGCCCCTCCAAGTTCTACAAAACGCCGCCGCCAGAATTATCACCAATCACAGAAAATCCTCCCACATCACACCCACTCTCAAAGACCTCCACTGGCTGCCCATCACACAAAGAATCCAGTATAAAACCCTCACCCTTCTTCACAAAAAAATAAACAACAACAGAATGGTCTGGCTAAACAACAACATCCAACCATATTTCACACAAAGAAATCTCAGATCCACCAACTCAGGTCTCCTCTCCATCCCAACTCTTAAAAATGCTCACCTCAATACAACACGCAAACGAGCCATTACAATAGCTGGCCCTACCCTCTGGAACTCCCTCCCCCCACAGCTCAGAAACGAACCCCCACCGCAAGTCTTTAAAAACAGCTCAAAACATGGCTGTTCTTGAAAGCATTCCCTCCTGAACCCCAACATCCTATAATAAACGCTCTTGAAAGCCTTACCGCATAACTTCTACTCTGCATGAACGCATAACCCCTCCCCCCTTCTCTATCCTCCCTTTTCCCTGTCCCCCACCCTTCTCGTAACCTCCCTCTTCCCTGTCCCCCACCCTACTCATAACCAAGTCATATTGTACATATTGTATATAGGCTATATGCCATTTCTATATACCCACATCTAATATTTAATTTTAATTTTATTCATATGTTACAATGTTCCTTATATTTATTGTTTAATCAACTGTTCTCTTGTTACAATGTAAAATAGGGCAGTTCCGGCTCTATTCAACCTGTTTTCTGGAAACCGATGTGATATCTCGATCGAATGTCGGTATACAAAAGAAATAAATAAAATAAATAAATAAAATAATTTTAAAATCGTTCTAAATCGTTAGAGTGCACGATACAATACAAATGCCCCCAATTTATCGTCAGGGGCATTTGTATTGTATCGTTAAATAGGGCACGGGAATTATTTGGGGGAGGGAGGGAAAACCTGCACACCAAAACAACCCCTAAACCCACCCCGACCCTTTAAAACCAATTCCTTACCCTCCCCCACCCTCCTGAACCTCCCCAAAATGTTAAGTTACCTGGTGGTCCAGTGGGGGAGGGGGGGGGGTGTCCCGGCGCGATCTCCCACTCTCGGGCCATCGGCGCCATTTTGGCTGCCACTAATTAAAATGGCGCCGATGGCCCGATAAAAAAAAACCCACCTGACCCTTTAAATCGACCCCCCTTAGCCTCCCCCACCCTCCCGACCCTTTTTTTTTAGGGAGGCCCGCGCCGCTAAAAAAAAACAACCCACCCGACCCTTTAAATTGACCCCCCCTCCCGACCCCCCCAAAACCTTTTAAAATTACCTGGTGGTCCAGGGGGGCCTCGGGGAGAGATCCAGGGGTGCCTCGGGGAGAGGAGAGATCCAGGGGGGCCTCGGGGAAAGATTTCTCGTTTCAGGCATCAGCTGTTCTAAAAAAAAAATGGCGCCGATGCCCCTTTGCCCTTACCATGTGACAGGGTATCCGTGCCATTGGCCGGCCCCTGTCACATGGTAGGAGCACTGGATGGCCGGCGCCATCTTTAAAGATGGTGCCGGCCATCTTTACTCATCAGCCCCTATTATACTATACTCTATAATAGGGGCTGATGAGTAACATTGGCTGGCACCATCTTTAAAGATGGCGCCAGCCATCCAGTGCTCCTACCATGTGACAGGGGCCGGCCAATGGCACAGATACCCTGTCACATGGTAAGGGCAAAGGGGCATCGGCGCCATTTGTTTTTAGAACAGCTGATGCCTGGAAATGAGAAATCTTTCCCGGAGGCCCCCCTGGATCTCTCCTCTCCCCGAGGCCCCCCTGGATCTCGCCCCGAGCCCCCCCGAGGCCCCCCTGGACCACCAGGTAATTTTAAAAGGTTTTGGAGGGGTCAGGAGGGGGGGGATCGATTTAAAGGGTCGGGTGGTTTTTTTTTTTTTTAGCGGCGCGGGCCTCCCTAAAAAAAAAAATTAGCGATGTGAATTGGAATCGGAAACGATTCCAATTCACATATCTTAACGATCAGATTTCCCCCCCCCCCCCCCCCCCCGCCGAATCTGATTGTTAAGACGATCCGGCACACGATTCACATCTCTAACTTTTTCTCCTGGACGAAATTGTGGTGCTGGCCACAGATGTTTGTCAGCAAACCTTTTGGCGGTTTGAGCTGCTTTACGGAGCATGTGTTGAGTATGAATCCAGAGCTGCCGCAACTGTACAGCAGTAAGTTGGGCTGCGGGTGATGGTACCAGTAAGGGCAAAGGCAATGGCGGCCTGGGTTGTCTGCCGAATACAATCTGGAACGGGGAGGCCCCCATAGAGATACAAGCATGTGGGTTGTGCGAAAACGCGGCCCATGAGAAAAGTGTCGCCCAATCATCCTGATGGGAGTTGACATACATCCGAAGAAATTGCTTTAAAGTACGATGGTGATGAGATGGTTTTCAGGGGTGATGAGTCAGATGAACTGAACGAAATCACTGTGAACCTGGAAGATGTAGTAGGCCAGATTGACAAACTAAAGAGTAGCAAATCACTTGGACCAGATGGTATGCATTCTAGGGTTCTGAAGGAACTCAAAAATGAAATTTCTGATCTATTAGTTAAAATTTGTAACCTATCATTAAAATCATCCATTGTACCTGAAGACTGGAGGGTGGCCAATGTAACCCCAATATTTAAAAAAGGATCCAGGGGCGATCCAGGTAACTATAGACCAGTGAGCCTGACTTCAGTGCCGGGAAAAATAGTGGAAACTATTCTCAAGATGAAAATCGTAGAGCATATAGAAAGACATGATTTAATGGGATGCAGTCAACATGGATTTACCCAAGGGAAGTCTTGCCTAACAAATCTGCTTCATTTTTTTGAAGGGGTTAATAAACATGTGGATAAAGGTGAACCGGTAGATGAAGTGTATTTGGATTTTCAGAAGGCGTTTGACAAAGTCCCTCATGAGAGGCTTATACAAAAACTAAAAAGTCATGGGATAGGAGGCGATGTCCTTTCGTGGATTACAAACTGGTTAAAAGACAGGAAACGGAAAGTAGGATTAAATGGTCAATTTTCTCAGTGGAAAAGGGTAAACAATGGAGTGCCTGAGGGATCTGTACTTGGACCGGTGCTTTTCAATATATATATAAATGATCTGGAAAGGAATACGACGAGTGAGGTTATCAAATTTGCGGATGATACAAAATTATTCAGAGTAGTTAAATCACAAGCAGACTGTGATAGATTACAGGAGGACCTTGCAAGACTGGAAGATTGGGCATCCAAATTGCAGATGAAATTTAATGTGGACAAGTGCAAGGTGTTGCATATAGGAAAAAATAACCCTTGCTGTAGTTACACGATGTTAGGTTCCATATTCGGAGCTACTACCCAGGAAAAAGATCTAGGCATCATAGTGGATAATACTTTAAAATCATCGGCTCAGTGTGCTGCAGCAGTCAAAAAAGCAAATAGAATGTTAAGAATTATTAGGAAGGGAATGGTTAATAGAACGGAAAATGTCATAATGCCTCTGTATCGCTCTATGGTGAGACCGCACCTTGAATACTGTGTACAATTCTGGTCACTGCATTTCAAAAAAGATATAGTTGCGATGGAGAAGGTACAGAGAAGGGCAACCAAAATGATAAAAGGGGATGGAACAGCTCCCCTATGAGGAAAGGCTGAAGAGGTTAGGGCTGTTCAGCTTGGAGAAGAGACGGCTGAGGGGCGATATGATAGAGGTCTTTAAGATCATGAGAGGTCTTGAACGAGTAGATATGACTCGGTTATTTACACTTTCGAATAATAGAAGGACTAGGGGGCATTCCATGAAGTAGCAAGTAATACATTTAAGACTAATCGGAGAAAATTCTTTTTCACTCAACGCACAATAAAGCTCTGGAATTTGTTGCCAGAGGAGGTGGTTAGTGCAGTTAGTGTAGCTGGGTTCAAAAAAGGTTTGGATAAATTCTTGGAGGAGAAGTCCATTAATGGCTATTAATCAATTTTACTTAGGGAATAGCCACTGCTATTAATTGCATCAGTAGCATGGAATCTTCTTAGTGTTTGGTTAATTGCCAGGTTCTTGTGGCCTGGTTTTGGCCTCTGTTGGAAATAGGATGCTAGGCTCAATGGACCCTTGGTCTGACCCAGCATGGCAATTTCTTATGTTCTTATGATTAGTACGTTCTGCCTGACCGTTAGCTTGTGGATGGAACGCCGTGGTATAGTCGAGAGAAATGTGAAACTTCTTACAGAAATTGAGCCAAAAGCAGGCCGTGAACTGAGGTCCACGATCAGATGCAATTTGTTGTGGCAGACCATGGAGGCGGAAGATAAGGAGCATGAATAGTTGGGCCAAGCGAGGAGCGGATGGGAGGGAGGGTAGTAGGATAAAGTGGGTCATTTTAGAAAATCGATCCACTAGTACCCAAATTACTGTGTTGCCTTCTGAAGGCAGAAGATCCATAATAAAGTCTGTAGAAATGTGTGTCCAAGGCTTCCTGGGGGTAGGTAACGGCTGTAAAAGTCCCCAAGTTTTTCCCGTGGGAATTTTGTGTTGCGCACAGGTCGGGCAAGAATCCACATATGCTCAAATGTCCTTGCGCATCTCCGGCCACCAATAATATTGCTGAAGGAACGTTTGCATCCGAGCTCGTCCTGGATGACCAGCTAACTGCGAATCGTGCCCCCAGGCTAGTACTTTGTTACGCAGTCTCTTAGGCACCACTGTTTTACCAGGAGGAACAGTAAAAGTCGCTGAGAGGGTAATGCAAGCCGGATCTATAAAATGTTGAATAGGCTCATCGATGTCTTCTGCAGAAAAGGATCAGGATAAGGCATCTGCCTTAATATTCTTGATCGCCGGTTGATATCACAATTCAAAGTCGAACCGAGTGAAAAAGAGTGCCCACCATGCTTGACGTGGGTTCAAAAGTTGTGCTTGTTGGAGATATACCAGTTCTTATGGTCAGTGAAAACTGTTATACGATGTTGAGCTCCCTCCAGCCACTGCTGCCATTTTTCAAATACCAGTTTAATGGCAAGGAGTTCTATCGCCAATGGAATAATTACGTTTGGCAGATGAAAATTTCTTAGAAAAATAGGAGCAAGGATGAGAAACTCCTGTAGAGTCATTCTGGTTTAAGACAGCTCCAACCCCTTCAGCTGAGGCATCCACTTCTACCACAAATGGACGTCTGGGGTTAGGGTGTCGAAACAGGGTTTTTTGAGAAAATAATTCTTGAGTGCAAAGAACGCTTCTTCAGCCTCTTCAGGCCAGGACTTAATGCTAGCCCCTTTGAGAGTAAGGGCTGAAAGAGGTGTAGTCAACTTGGAGAAATTCTGAATAAAACTATGATAATAGTTAGCGAAACCAAGGAAACACTGGAGTGCCCATAACCCGTTAGGTTGAAGCCATTCTTGAATACATTTCAATTTAGAAGGATCCATCTGAAAGCCTTGTTTGGAGATGATATACCCCAGAAATGGTAGTGACTCTTGTTCGAAAATGCATTTTTCGATTTTAGCATAGAGATGATTTTCTCTTAACTGTTGAAGAACCATCTTAACGTGTTCACGATGAGACTGTAAATCGGAAGAGAAAATCAAAATGTCATCTAAATGGATGACAACGCAGACATAAAGCAGGTCTCGAAATATCTCATTGATGAGATTCTGAAATACTGCCGGAGCATTAGTTAATCCAAATGGCATGACAAGATATTCGTAATGTCCACCTCTGGTGTTAAAGCCGTTTTCCACTCGTCTCCCTCTCGTATCCTGATGAGACTGTATGCTCCTCGAAGGTCCAATTTAGAGAACACCTTGGCCCCCTGTAAATGATCAAATAGTTCAGCTATGAGTGGCAATGGATACTGATCTTTGATAGTAATGGCATTTAGCCCACAGAAGTCAATACATGGACGCAGAGTCCCATCTTTCTTTCCAACAAAAAAGAAGCCAGCTCCGGCTGGGGATTTAGAACATCTAATAAATCCCTTCTGTAAATTTTCTTGAATATATTCCGTCATGGCATGGGTCTCCAAGGCGGATAATGGATAGACCCTACCGCGAGGCAGAGTAGCTCCAGGAATCAAATTTATACTGCAATCAAATTCTCGGTGTGGAGGCAAAGTGTCAGCGGCCTTTTTGGAAAAAAGTCCTAAAACTGACTGTATTGTGGCGGTAATCCTTCAAGATGGGAGGTGCAAATAATACTGCATGAAGCGTTAGTTCTTTTAATGCAGGTCTTATGGCATGCTTGACCCCATTGGGAAAGGGTTAAAGATGTCCAGTCAAACTGTGGATTATGCTGTTGCAATCATGGAATGCCAAGAACTATTGAATGAATAGCTTTCTGGATGACATAAAAAGAAATCTTTTCAGTGTGATTTGGTGCAATGTGGCACTCCATCGGAACCATGTGATGAGTTATCCTCCCTGGCAGTGAATGGAAGATACAATTAACGGCTTCAGACATAGATGAGTAGAAATGTGTAGTTGTTCTACAACATCTTGTAAAATGAAATTTCCTCCGGCTCGAGAATCTACTGAAGCCAGAGTGGAGAACTGATGGTCTCCCAGACACTAGGTGACTTGCAATGTTAGTGGGGGAGCTGGTGATGTGATGCCTAGGTTATTCCTAGGATGGAGCCTAGGCTTGGGAGTTTCCCGGATGGGTTGGACAGCGGGCAATGAGATGGCCTGATCCTCCACAATATAGGCAAAGACATGCCTTACGGCATCTTTGCCGATCTTCAGGAGAGAGAGGACCATGGCTTAATTGCATTGACTGTCCCTTCTGTGGTAGATGCAGATCTAGAGATGGAAGCCAAAGAATGAGAAGGATTGGTCATCACCAAGTGCCTTCTTGTTCTCGATCCCTTGCGAGCTCTCTCCTGGAGACTATGGTCAATCCTGGTACTAAGTTAATAATAGAGTCCAAAGAGTGAGGTAACTCCCAGGCTGCCATTTCATCCTTAATTCTGGGAGACAGGCCCTCCAAAAATATGGACCGTAGACAGCTCTCCTCCCAATGGAGTTCAGAAGCAAGAGTTGTAAATTCAATTGCGTAATCAGCCAGTAGCTGACTTCCTTGTCGAAGTTGTAAAAGCTTAGAACCTGCGACTACTTGTTTCCCTGGGTCATCGAATACAGTTTGAAACAGTTCCAAGAATTTAGGAAGGTTTTACAGGATTGGATCAGACCTTCGCCAGAAGTGAGAGGCCCAGGCCAGGGCCTTACCCTCTAACAGAGACAGGATATAAGTAGTTTTCGTAAGATCATCTGGAAGGAGGGAGGCTTGCAGATGGAAGTTCATGCTGCACTGGTCCAGGAAGCCCTGACACAAGTGAGGGTCGCCCGAGTAACGTGGAGGAATAGGTAATGGAATTGTGGAGCGGTGATTTCCCGGCATCATGGACGATAATGGTACTGGTGGAGGGGCTGCCTGAGCCGCCGCCATAGAATCGAGACGGGCATTGAGTTGCTCCAAAGAAGATGCCATGGATTCTAATATCTGCTACTGCACCTTGACTTTCTGGGCCAGTCCAGGAATGGCCTGGTGCGCTGAAGCCTCTTCCGAGTCCATGGCCTTGGTATTCTGTTCTGATTCAGAAGGTGGACCCCTGTTTCGAGGTAGAGTTAGCGCTACCCCAAAAGGGGTTTGACCCTTTTAGGTCTCTACCGTCGGAGGGCAAGGCCTGAAGATGCAGATGTTGAAATGAAGACTTCACCCTGGAAGCTCATGATTCCCCCAGGAAGAGCCCATAGGAACCCGGCCACTGGGATTTAGGAGATTCACCGAAGACTGAATGTAGGTCTGGATACAGGCGCCTCCTGCAGGTCATGGATTCCAGACGGCTGGCACCTCCAGCAGGTCGTAGACAGTCCCGGAGTGGGAGTCAAAGAATAGTCAAGAGCTGGTCCAAGGGTTGAAGTCCAGAGAAGGGTCGTAAGCCGGTCCAGAAGCAAGTCAGGAGAGTGGTCTGAAGCCAGTCCAGGAGCGAATCAGGAGAAAGGTCCGAAGCCAGTCCAGGAGCGAATCAGGAGAAAGGTCTGAAGCCAGTACAGAGTCAAGCCAATGAAACACTGCAGCTGGTCCAAAGGTCAAAAGCCAAGGAAACAGTCCAACAGGAAGCAGGAACAGGATGAGGAACGGAACCAGGAACACGGAGCACAGGCAATTCCCTCAAGAGCCTCAATACCAAGGCAAGGTCTGAGGAGCAGACCTTACCTTAAATACCCAAAGTAAGGGAGGAGTCCCAGGAAGGAGCCACGACAACTTCCTATCGTGACTCCTTTAAATCTTATCTTCAGCCACACGTGCGGCTCTAAGACAGCCAGAAGGGGGAGGAGACAGCCAGGCCATGTAGGGCCATGCGGCCGGCCTAGCAGCGGCTATGGCCATGAGGAGAGCGCCCGAGAAGGCTACCTGCTCCAGCAGGAGCCTCGGAGCAAACCCGTCGCCGCGGGTGAGTACTTGGTCCCGGCCGCGGACCGCTGCGGCCAGTGGCCATGACAGTTGTCCCTGGTCGCAGCCCACTGCGGCCGACGGCCATAACAAGGAACATGACCAATCAAAGAAAACCACTTTTTTGAACCAGCCTATCCCACTTTCCTTAAATTGAAAGGTAAGCTGGACTTAAGAGAGCAATCACCATTTTCTAGTCATTTCTCTCTTGTATTTCAGAGAAAGAGGAGATCTTTTTTTAAGCTCTTACTGAGAGTGAAAGAAAAAGTTTATGGATACATTTAGATAGGAGAAAAAAGGTAGGCTGACTGTTGCCTCTTCTTGTTACTGTGTGTCAGGGTTACAGTAATAGGGCTTAGAGTGTTGCAAACTAGATACAGTGTGTTTCTGTCTGCACTGCAGCATACTTGAGATTCTGTGCTTCATCATGACTCCATTCTGATAGAAACACAGCAGCAATCTATTCTGTCTCAGCCTTTGTGTACTGTATGTCACTTGACTCAGTGAAGAAGCAGACAGCATTGTCTGTGTGCTTTCTTTTAAAAGTACCCTCACTATCATCAGTGTGTGTCCACACTAGTTGTCCCAACCTTTGCATATTAGTATGTATCATTTTGACTCCGTTAGTGATGAAGCACATAGCACTGTGTGTATGCTTTCTTCTAAAGTGACTATGGCTGTAGTTTCATCTATGTGCAAGGTGTATTATTACACTAAAACCCCTCTAGCCTTAGCCAGTGCCACTAGTGATCTCTTTAAAATTCTATCATGTCATTGGCATCAAATGAAAGGCAGATAGGGAAAGATTATGAGAGGAAGAGGAAAGTCTGTTCCTCTTCAGGCATCTAGGCCAGAATGAGCAGCACTGACAGTGATTTCATCAGGAGTCCTGTGCCCAAGATAACGAGAGATTTTATAGAATGGGGGGAAACAGTTACAAAGGCAAGGTCCAGTAAGTAGCTGGAACAGCATCTTCCCGTGCCTGCTTCCATCTGCACTGTTCTTACGGTGGAGGGGCAGATTAAGGCAGTGTCAGTGGAGGGTAGCATCAGCAGTGTGCAGCGATGCTGCCCGCGGACTTAGCCATGAGCAGCCTCTTACCTTTATTGCCAGCCATCCTGATGCCGTTCCCTCATGGCCTGGAGGCTGCTAATCTTACTTTTCTTGCAGCTGGAGCCGCAGATGCCATCCCTGTGCGGCCGAAGCTGCTGCCCTTCAGCCTTCGTGGCCAGGAGGCTGCTGCTGGTGCTTCCCGCGGTACGGAGACCACCCTCATTCCGCTCCTGCATGGCAGGCCTTGCTGCTGTGCTGCCACGTGGCCTGGAGGCCGCCGACATTCTTCGTCTTCTTGTGCAGCATGGAGCTGCCCTCAGCTTCCTCTTCTGCGACCGGGAGGCTGCCCTGGAGCTCCTCTTCGCGGCCTGGAGGCTGCCAATGCCTTCTCCTCCTCTGCGCGGGGAGTCTCAGTCTTCAGTTCTCCCTTCATGCAGTCTGGAGCAGTCATCAGCTTCTCTTCGCAACAGGAGCTGCCCCCAACGTCTCAGGCCTGCTCTTTCCTCTTCTCAGCATGGCTGCTGTCCCTGGTCCTGCCTCCTTAGGCGCGGGGCTGCACCACTTCTCAGGATTTAAAGGGCCAGTCCTCTTGGCTCCTCCTAATGATGTCATCGGGGATGTTCCTCTTCAGCCCTACAAAAGGGCTCAGCCTTCAGTTCCTCTTCGCCTTCGCAAGGAGTTGGTCATGGAGTCGGACCTCTTCTGGATCTTCAGTTCCAGCTCTTCCTTCCAGGAGTCCTCTGTGATCCTTCTTCACTTCTTCAAGGCACTCTGTTCTTCATTGGTCCTCCTTGACTTCATCCATGGTTCCTGAACCTTCGTTGTTGTCTTTGTTCCATGTCCTGATCTCTCGACTGATCCCGATGTCTCCGTGTCTTCAGATGTCCTGATGTCTTTGTGTCTTCAGATGTTCCAATGTTTTCATGTCTCCAGATGTCCAGATGTCTTCCCATCTTCAGATGTTCTGACGTCTCCTTATCTCTGGATGTCCTGATGTTCCCTTGTCTTCAGATTTCCAGACGTCTCTGTCTTCAAATGCCTTCGTCCGTTATGTTCCAGATGCCATTGAGGTCCTCCACTCTAGAGGTTCCTGATGTCCAGATGCTATAGATGTCCCGACGCCTAGATGTCCTGATGTCCCGAGGTACCGGTGTCCTTTTGTATCCAATGTCCTACGTTCCAACCCCAATGTTCCAAGCCTCGATCCTGATGTCCTTCGTCCTATCCAGTGTTGCGTCCGTCGCTGCTCGACGCCCTCACTCCGCCCTCTTTACCTCTGTGGCGACTCCCTCCGGGTCTGATGGATGGTTAGCTGCCATGGCGTCTTCTTGCCGTCTCCCTCCAGTATCCCCGGACTGGCACAATGCTGCGGATCCGCCATGTTGCTGATGACATAGGGCGTGTGCACTCCGATTGATGTACCAGCAAGGGCGCGAACCATGGGGGCATCCCCCTGAGATGACGTCATCCGCTTCCAATATAAAAGGTCCTAGTATTTGCTAACGAATCGAGTTAGCATCCGGGGATTGCTTCGGCTTTACTCCCAAGCTACTCTGCCTCCTCGGACTTACCAAGGGTACCCGCTCCTCGGGAGCCTCGCTGTCTTTTCTTTATTTCAGATTGCAGATAGGAACCGGTACTCGCTCCTTGAGGGCCCATGTTCCTGAACACTCTGAAGATTCTCTACTGCCTGGAAGCTATCGCAGATACAGACATTTGTGAGTTACCATCGCTCTCTCAGAGCTTTCCCTGGAACCAGGTACTCGCTGCTCGAGGGCCTAACCCTTTCCAGCTACTGAGCTTCCTAAAGACCTTATGTGAGTTTTGTCATCTAGTTCTGGCTATGAACACAGCAGACCCTATCTACTCACTATCTATATTTTCTCTACAGCTCAGCAACCCTGGGATCGCTGTTCCAGTACCTGAGGGACTTCAGCCCTGCCCGGCATATCAGCTCACTACTGCCACCTCTGGTGGTTCTACTAACCTGTCTAATAAAATAATTATCTGTATCTGTCTCCGTACTCAAGCCTAGCTGGTGGTCCCTCTCAGATATACTCCTGGGGGCGCAGTCATCTGCCATCAACCCAAGGATCCACCTATCTACATTCCTCTACAGCTGAGTGCCCTCTCCAAGCACTCCACTGGTAACAGATTGCTACTCCTCCATCAGGAGTCTTCAGCAACAGATTCATAACAGATTGCTACTCCGCAGTCTAAACCCTAAAAGATTGTTTACTACTCCCTCTACAGGAGGTGAGCATATTAGATTAATAACTCCTCCCTTCCACAGGAGCCAAAGCATAACAGATTGCTAACTCCTCCCTTCCTCAGGAGACGATTCATAACATCCAGATCCTGAAGTACCGTCTGTTCCTTGCTCTGGATCCAGCATTGCCGCAACCCTGTCCTCGTCTCCAGCTGACCTTCCCTGGGAGTAAATCTGTTTCTATCTGGTGTCTATTTTCGGTGGCTGGAGCCCTCTTTCAGTTGGATCCTTCTTCGAGCACTCCCCAGATGCTTGCTTCTATCCTCAACCCAGATCCTGAGCCTTGTCTTCGTCTGAGTAATTATCCTCGAATGAGTCTTCCCCAGTTCCAGTCCTTGTCAGAGTATCTGGAAGCCTCACCTGACTCTCCAGAATCCACCTCTGATCTTCATCCTCGTCTGAGCATCTCGCGTCTGAGTTCCAAGCTACCTCTTGTCCTCGTCTCATCTGAGTTCCAAGCTACCTCTTGTCCTCGCCTTGTCCTCGCTCCCAAGTACCAAGCGTCTTCGTCTCGTCTGAGTCTTCAAGTGTCCTTGTCTCGTCTGAGTCCCAAGCTCCACGTCTTCATCTCATCTGAGCCCCGAGCTTCCTCGCCTTGTTTGAGTCATCAGCCTAGTCCAAGGTCAAGGTCCTATCTTGTTCCAAGTTCCAGTACCATCGCCTGTCCTCGACCTCTGTCCGCATCTGCCACTCTCCAGTGGCAGGTCCAAAAGGGCTATCGAGTGGCCGGAGGGCTACTACAGAGACCAGCGTTGCATTGTTGGGTCTCTAATGGTGCATAATGGCAGAGGTTAGGGCTTGGTGGCCAGTCTGCTCCTACCATGCTTGGACACATCTTGCCTGCCGCGGCACTTCCACGGAGCTCCTCTCTGCAGTCGCGTCATGGTGCATAGGCACACATCTCCCCAGAATCGGGAGCACTCCCCAGCGCTCCCCTCCAACACAGTGGAGGCCTAGGGTCACTAGTGGAGCTGCATAAAAAAAAAAGTAGTGTTCTCTCATGCTTCCTGCTGAGCAGTGTCTGCAGGTTATCTTTAATGCAGAAACTGATGAGTCAGATGAATCATGTCATGGAATTTTTAAATAAGAGAATATTCAACGGCTTGTAGATGATGAAGGCTTGATGAATCTAGTTACTAGTGTGCTATCCAGTGAGCAGCCACAGGAGGCAGAAAGTGATACTGCTAGGGCCAACAGCAACCTGGATTGACCTGGATGATAGCCCATACAGTCTATAAAAAACGTGATTTAAGAGGCTTCTACACCCCTTAGTCCTCAGAATAACATTCAGAAGGCAGGTTATACCCACGCTGTACATGATACATGTAGGCTCAGCTGGCCAAAGTGGAGGGCAGTAGGATTCATTTCATCAGTGACATCTGGATCAGCCTCTCTCTTGAATGCACACTGGTGACAGCTGGATGGGGTAGGTAGCTGCTCTAGAGGGGGCAGCCAGCAAGGCATAAGTGGGCTCTGCCGCATATCCAGATGATGAATGACAGTTATACATTGGTTCATATATTAGTGAAGGAGAGTTGGCAGCTAGGCCAGAGTGGCAGGACTATTGTTCCTGTTTTGTTTTGTTTTTGCTATAGACAGTGGCGCTAACATGAAACAAGTAGCAGAAGATGGGAGCTATGAGAAAATCCATTCTTTGCACACTTGGTGCATCTGGCAGTATCAGGCATGGGTTTGGTAGGCTGCTACCATGATCTGGACTGAAGATCTTACACTTTTAAGGTACTAGCAGGGTGGGTTAGGGTTGGGGATGGGGTAGGGGCCACTTTTAGAGACAAATTGGAAGTGGGAAGGGGGTGGAAGGAAGGAGAGGGGGAAGGTGGCTCTATAGCTAAAACTATCATTTTTTTTAAATACCTGGAGTGGTTTGAGGGTGGGGGTGAGGGAGGGGGACTCAGGTTGGCAGGCACTTTGCACCACTGAGTATGAGGCATGGATTCAGACTAACAGGCCCATGCACCAATCTTTTTTTTAATCAGGCCATTGTTAACTAGCTGTATTCTTTTGAAAATAATTGTTAAGATGAAGTTTACCAGGGTAATGTTGCCCTCAGGCACTTCTGGAAATAGCCAAATAACTTATTCAGCTAACTCCAAATATCAGAATTAGCTGGATAAGTTATTCAGCTAACTCATCCTCACCCCAGAATCCTCCTTCACGCCCCTTTCTTATTTGGCTAAATCTTTGCAAGATAACAACTTATCTAGTCTAAAGTTAACTGGATAAATATGGGAGATATTGAAAACTCGCCATTTAGCCAGACAAATGGCTTTCAGTATTGACCTCAATAAGAAAAAAGAAAAATTACACAATACTTTAAAGAACAGTATTTAAAATTACAGGGTATGGAATAATTAATAGTATGCACAATTACAGGTTCTTGTGCCATGCTAGGCCATGATATACAATGGCACTGCCCCAACTCTTGGCCAGTGCCCTGAAAAGAACAGTCTTCTGCCTCCTCATATGTCCAGGCTCAGCCCTTACAGAGAGCAGTTTGCAGAGATTAGGAGTAGATAACGTGAGACTGGAGCAGACAGCATAGAGCAGAAATGAACTACTCTACTTCCTAATCAAGCCTCTCCCCTCCTGCCATTTCTCAAGGGCTGATGCAGAGGGGGAAAAAAGGAGCTCGTACAAAGTACCATCAGAAAAAAAGCCCTAAATAGATAAACATAGCAACAATACAAGAAACAATTCACAAAGCAAGGTATAAAATAAGATACAACAAGATAAAGTAAAAATTAAGTAAAATCTTTAACTTCATGACCTTGCTTAGAAACAAAGAAATATGTCAGCAGAAAAAGACCATATGGCCCATCCAGCCTGCCCTTCCATCCAATTTATTTACTATTATAATTCTTAACACTTCCTTAGAGATCCCCTGTATTTATCCCATGCTTTCTTGAATGCAGATACTGTTTTTGTTTACCACTTCCCCTGGGAGACTGTTCCACACATCTACCACCCTCTCTGTAAAGAAATATTTCCAAAGATTACTCCTGAGTCTACTCCCTTTCAACCTCATCTCATGACCCCTCGTTCTAGAGCCTCCTTTCCATTGAAAACAGCTTACCTACTGTGCATGGAAACCTTTGAGATATTTGAATGTCTCTAATTATATCTCCCCTTTCCTCTAGATTGTTATGCTTCTGCTCATGGCTAGGCCATGAGCAGCCTCTCACTTCCTGCTACCTGCTTCCCCGCTATCTGGTCGGTGTCTGTGTGGCATGGAGTCGCCCCTCAACTTCCTTCCAAGCAGTCGGGGAGCAGCCGCCATCGTCCTGCCTTTGCGGCAGGAGCTGCCGACGTCCTTCTTTCTCCCGTGTGGCCAGGAGGCCGCCGACACTGTTTCTTCGCAGCCTGGAGCCACCGCCATTGTCCTTCTATCGCGGCAGGAGCCGCCAACGTCCTGCTTTCTACCTTGCTGCTAGGACGCCGCTGACATTGTTTCCATGCGGCTGTATCCGTCCCCAGCCTTCCTCCTGTGGCAGGAAACCACCTCCGATGCTGAGCCTGGTTTTGCGGCCTGGTACCACTCCTGCTCTGACTTGTGTCAGGGACACCGTTCTCCAGGGTCCTGCCTTCTATCTCCTTAGGCGAGAGGCCGTGCCTCTTCCCTGGATTTAAAGGGCCAGCTGTAGGCAGTCCTCCTGGCTCCTCCTAGTGATGTCATCTTGGGTGTTTCCTCTTCAGCCCTACAAAAGGGCCCTGCTTTCAGTTCTTCGTTGCCTTCGCAAGGAGTCAATCATGGAGCTGGACTGCTCTTGGATCCTCCGTTCCAGCTCTTCGGTCCTGAGTCTCTGATTTCCTCCTCCGCTTCTTCAAGGCACTCTGTTCTTCGTGGGAATTCCCTTGTCTTCATTTGTGCTTCCTGATCCTTCATCTTCATCTTCATTCCATGTCCTGGTCTCTCGTCGGATCTCGTGTTCCTGTCCACCGATGTCTCCGTCTGATGTCTTTGTCCACAGATGTCTCCGCCTTCAGATAACCTTGCTTCTGGATGTCCTGTCTCCCCTGACAAATCTGTCTCAGATGCCCCTGTTCGTAGATGTTTTCCTCTGAAGTAGTCCTCATCAGTAGACATCCAGTTGTCCTGTCCTTTGGTGTTTCCGTGATGCTCTTGATTGAGTGCTCGGCAGGTTTGAAGTCCGGAAGGTCTCCGTGATACTCTTGAGTGAGTGCCCGGCAGGTCCGTTCTCTGGAAGGCCTGGCGATCAGATGTTCTGTCTTCCAGTGCCTCCTTGTTGCTCTTGATTGAGTGCCTTGGGGGTCTGAAGTCCTGATATCCTGTCTTGGATGCCCCAGATGAATCTGCCTTCAGATGTTCTGTCTCTGATGTCTCCTTTGTCCTTATCTCCAGATGACCTTGCCGTCTAGTCTCCAGATGTTCCACCTTTCGGCATCCATTATTTCCAGCTCCTCTCTTTGAAGCCTTGTCCTCTGATGTCTTGGGCTCCAGCTTCGCCTAGCCCAAGACAGCGGATAGTGCTGTCAGTGGATAGCCTGAGTGCCATCCTGGCCACTGAAGCCTCCTTTCTGGCTGTGTGAGTTAGCGTGCTATCCGGATTCCACTCCATCCTGAGTTTTACCTTGCTGTCGTCTATCCATCCATCAAGAGTCCTCGTCTCGCCTTAACCATGCCTGAACCTTGATGTAACCATGCCTGAACCTTGATATAGCCATGCCTGAACCTTGATGTAACCGTGCCCCAGCCTTGCCTTCTTGTCTCATATTTCGCCCATGTTTCCAAGTACCTTGCCCAACCATGTCTTCAAGTATCATCTGATCATGTCTTCGAGCATTCTCATCTGACCATGTCTTCAAGTGTTCTCGTCTGATCATGTCTTGAGTCTTCATTTAGTTCCAGTACCATCGCCTGTCCTCAACCTCTGTCTGTCCTGACACATTTGCCATTCCGTACGGCAAGTCCGAAAGGGCTATCGAGTGGCCAAAGAGCAACCCCAGAGACCAGCATTGCGTTGTTGGGTCTCTTCTGATGCGTCAGGTTTGGCGGAGGTCACAATCCTTGGTCTTCAGCCTGTCCGCCTGTACTTGGACACATCTCACCTGCCTCGGTCCTTCTATGGAGCTTTCTGCAGTCAAGTCGTGGTCCAAGGGCACACAACTCTCCCCGGAATCGGGTTCGCTCCCAAGCGCTCCCGCAACATAGATTATACAAGTTTAGATCTTTAAGTCTATCTTCATATGCTTTAGAATGAAAACCACTGACCATTTTAGTAGGTACTCTTTGGACTAACCCTATCCTGTTTATATCCTTTGAAGGTGCGATCTCCAGAATGATACACAGTATTCCAAGTGAGGTCTCACTAGGGCCCTAACAGTGGCAACATTACCTCCCTTTTTTTGCTTACCATTCCTCTCCGTATGCAGCCAAGCATCTTTCTGGCTTTTACTGTTGCTTTAAACATAGAAACATAGAAATGACGGCAGAAGAAGACCAAACGGCCAATCCAGTCTGCCCAGCAAACTTTCGCACTTTTTTTTTCTCTCACATACTTATGTTTCTCTTGGCTCTTAGTGACCTTTTTTATTCTATTTCCCTTCCACCCCCGCCATTAATGTAGATGTAGTATACTTGGATTTTCAGAAGGCGTTTGACAAAGTTCCTCATGAGAGACTTCTAGGAAAAGTAAAAAGTCATGGGATAGGTGGAGATGTCCTTTCGTGGATTGCAAACTGGCTAAAAGACAGGAAACAGAGAGTAGGATTAAATGGGCAATTTTCTCAGTGGAAGGGAGTGGACAGTGGAGTGCCTCAGGGATCTGTATTAGGACCCTTACTTTTCAATATATTTATAAATGATCTGGAAAGAAATATGACGAGTGAGATAATCAAATTTGCAGATGATACAAAATTGTTCAGAGTAGTTAAATCACATGCAGATTGTGATAAATTGCAGGAAGACCTTGTGAGACTGGAAAATTGGGCATCAAAATGGCAGATGAAATTTAATGTGGATAAGTGCAAGGTGATGCATATAGGGAAAAATAACCCATGCTATAGTTACACAATGTTAGGTTCCATGTTAGGTGCTACAACCCAAGAAAGAGATCTAGGCATCATAGTGGATAACACATTGAAATCGTCGGTTCAGTGTGCTGCGGCAGTCAAAAAAGCAAACAGAATGTTGGGAATTATTAGAAAGGGAATGGTGAATAAAACGGAAAATGTCATAATGCCTTTGTATCGCTCCATGGTGAGACCACACCTTGAATACTGTATACAATTCTAGTTGCTGCATCTAAAAAAAGATATATTTGCGATGGAGAAGGTACAGAGAAGGGCAACCAAAATGATAAAGGAGATGGAACAGCTCCCCCATGAGGAAAGACTAAAAAGGTTAGGGCTTTTCAGCTTTGAGAAGAGTTGGCTGAGTGGTGATATGATAGAAGTGTTTAAAATTATGAGAGGTCTAGAATGGGTAGATGTGAATCGGTTTTTTACTCTTTCGGATAAAAGACAGACTAGGGGCACTCCATAAAGTTAGCATGTGGCACATTTAAAACTAATCGGAGAAAGTTCTTTTTCACTCAGCGCACAATTAAACTCTGGAATTTGTTGCCAGAGGATGTGGTTAGTGCAGTTAGTATAGCTGTGTTTAAAAAAGGTTTGGATAAGTTTTGGAGGAGAAGTCCATTACCTGCTTTTAATCAAGATGACTTAGAAAATAGTCACTGCTATTACTAGCATCAGGTGCATGGAATATACTTAGTTTTTGATACTTGCCAGGTACTTGTAGCCTGGATTGGCCACTCTTGGAAACAGGATGCTGGGCTTGATGGACCCTTGTTCTGATCCAGTATGGCAATTTTTTATAAGGGTTTTCTCTTCTGAGTCTTTGTTCCCACTGGATAATGATCCATCCTAGAATATGCCTCCTGTACTCCAGAAGCTTGGGCATTGAGCCCTGTTGGCGGGATGGGGAGAGGAGTCTTGTCTCTGCCTGGGGAGGTTTTCTTCAGCCCACCAGATATTCAGCCACGGCTGCCCGCCAGTGTTCAGAGGAATGCCAACTTTGCCTAGGCACATGTTGATGATCTCACAGCTGCTACCCAAGAGCAGGGAGTTACCGACTTTTTGTCTGATGGGGAAATGAATGTCGTGCCATCACCACAGTGGGATTCTACTTTGGAGGTGAAAAATGATGAAGGCGACTTTGACCCAGAATTGCCATCAGAGGGGAATTTGCTGGCAGAGGTTGTCGCTCCAGATGGTGAACATACTGTTTCTTGTGTTCCCCCGTTTGTCAAACTGGCAGTGGTCATAATAGATTCGCTCTGGGATTTGATTGTGAACTTTTCCCAATCTTTTGGCGATTACTCTCAATGTTAAGAGGTTGTTTCCCAGAGAATGGAAAGTTGCTCAAGATCATCAGAGAATTTTACAAGAACACTCTGTTAGTGTTCATGGTAGTTGTGGGTGGATCCTTGGTCCGGTGGCAGTTGACCATGCCTCTGGGGGAAGATCCCGAGAGGGACCACCGGTCAGGCTCAGAGTATGGAGACAGATACACACTAGTTCTTTTATTAAACAGTATATTGAACTACCAGAGGTGGCAGTAGTAAGCTGGAGGTGCCTGGCTGGGCTGTAGTCCCTCAGATACTGGAACAGCGATCCTGGATAACTGAGCTGTAGAAAAACTGAATATAGTGAGTAGGCAGGGTATGCAGAGTTCAGGAACAGAACCTTGATGGAAACACTCACACAATAGTCTCTTAGAAGCAGCCAAGGAGCTGGAATGAAGTAGGCCCTCGAGGAGCGAGTACCTGGTTCCAGGAAACACTCTGAGATAGAGATGGCAACTCACCGGTGTTATAGGCAGCGATGACTTCCTGGCAGAAGTGGTATTCAGTAGCATGTCAGGGAACGTGGGCCCTCGAGGAGCAAGTACTGGTTCCAGATTGCGATCTGAAAAGCAAAAGAGAAAGCGAGGCTCCCGAGGAGCGGGTACCCCTGGTAAGTCCGAGGAGGCAGAGTAATAAGGTATGTGGAGAGCGAATCCCATCTGCCAATATCTGGAGGAAAGCCCTTGCTAACTGGATTCATTAGCGATTTCAGAGACCTTAAATATCCGGTGAAGATGACGTCACCTCAGGGGGATGCCCCTGAGGTTTGCGCCACTGCTGGTACTTGAGTCGGGGCCGCGCCACATGCGCACCCTTAGGCTGCTGGGAAGCATAGCGGATTGCAGCATCTAGTCGGTCCGGGGACGCCGGAGGGGAACGGCAAGATGATGCCGCGTCAGCCAAACTTCCAACAGGCAAAGAGGGAGTCGCCAAAGAGGTAAGGTGGGCGTAGTGGAGACGTTGGGCAGCGACAGTCGCAACAGTGCCCCCCTTCAAAGAGCGATTTCCTCTTCGGGTACCAGGCTTGGGTTTTGAAGGATGCGCGAGGTGGAACTGACGAAGCATCTCTGTCCAGAATATTGGTCTGAGGCTCCCAAGAGTTTTCTTCGGGGACCGAAAAGTATTGCCTCTTTTACGAACATCCAGGACCTCTTCAACTTTGAATTCTAAGTCATCTTCTGCATTGATGACAGGTGGATCTTGAGGTTTGGAAGAAAATTTGCTGAGTATGAGTGGTTTCAGAAGTGAAACGTGGAAAGCTTAATGAACATCAGCAGCAATGGATTGAGCTGCTGGGACGTCACTGAGCTTCTGTGGAAGTGGCGGTGTTGGGGAACGTCCATAGCCCACGTCAAATGAGGCGGGGTTGTGCCGCGCGCGCCCCTAGGCATCAGGTCAAAATGGCGGTTTGCAGCATCGGGCTGGTCCGGGGACGACGGACGAGGATGGCCGAATGACTCCGCGGCAGCCAGCCTTCCATCAACTCTGGAGGGAGTCGCCAATGTGGTAAGGTGGGCGGAGTGGAGACGTCGGGCAGCGATGGTCGCAACAGTTTCTCTAACTTCCACCTTTCTTAATGTGTGGAATACATCTGGACTGTGTTGCGCTCAGGGGTGGACCCTTGTCCTGGAGAAGTGGAGAACGGCTCCCTGGTAGGGACCAGGAAGCACCTGCTCCCAGGGGGGTGGAGCACTGGAGGAGACAGAGGCTTGGATGAACTTCACTACTGGAAGCCCGCGGTCCCCCCGGGTGCAGCCCATTGGGACCCGGGCCGCTTGGACTTATGTGGACCTCGCAGGGTCTCCTGGAGTGATAGTAGACAGGCTTGCCCATGGACAGCAGGGGAGTGTGGTCGGTCTCGAGACTGTAGGTCAGATGGAGCAAGGAGGACCAGAACAGCATAGGCAATGACAAGGCAAAGGATAGAGCCAGAAACAGGAGACATGGTCAATCGGGCAGAGGTCAGAATCCGGTCAGTCCAAGAAGTAGTCAACAAGGCAGAGGTTAGGTTCCAGAGGTCAGACGAGGTCACAAGGCAAGCAGCAGTCAGGAAGGTCAAGGAACAGGCCAAGGTCAGTACCAGAGAGACAGTAAGAAGGTACTACCTGAGAGATGAACAGACAGATGCTGGAACAGTAAATTCCTGGAACAAGGCTTAGAACACAGTGACAATCTAGCACACAATATAATGTCGACCCGATGCAGTGCTCGATGGTAATCCAGCCAGGCCATGGATCTCCAGTCACCGTGGAACTTGGAAACTGGACGGAGCAGTACACTCGGAGTTGGTCAACAGGAGCGAGGTCCGGGGTGAGTGACTGAAAAGGACAGTGCTGTTCCAATTAGCGTGGATGTTCTTGGAATTCTTGAAGTGGGACCTTGAACCCACAGACTTGGAATCAAGTGTTCTTGGTTTCATGGATGTGGGGGCTTGAACCCATGACTTACAATCAATTCTTGGAAGCTTGGGGGCTTGAAGCCACGACCTTAGGACCGAAATCTCTTCACCATAGGCACTGCGCCACATGCCAAGGCGAGGAAGTGTGGGCAGGGACTTCCTTAAGTAGTTCCTTCAATCAGGGCGCACCGCGGGACTAGGACCTACCCCATGCCCTACAAGAGGCTGGGCGGTCCGCGTACGCGTAGGGGCGTGGCCAATGCCACGGGAGACGCCAAACTCAGACATGAGGCCTGGTGCGCAGTGGAAGGCCCGGCGACTACCACCATGGGATGTCGAGGCCTGGAGGAGCTCGCAGCTGCCACTGGGGATGCCGAACCGGGACCTGCGGAGGAGCCAGAGAGGTGAGCAGGACTGTGTGCGCAACTGTACCTCTCCTTCTAGGCCTCCCTCTACGCGGCCGTGGCTTGTCAGGGTAAGTCCTATGGAAGGTCTTCAGGAGATCTTTGTCAAGGATGTTGTGGGAAGGTTCCCACAAATTCTCCTCAGCCCCATAACCCTCCCAGGCTAGGAGATCCTCCCATTTCCCTCGACGCCGACGGACATCAAGGAGCTCTCTTACCTGAAGAGATGTGTCTGGTTCGGTAGAGACCCGTGGAGGAGAGGGAAGTCTACATGAGGGCCAGGAGAGGAACAAGGGCTTCAGCAGCAGAACATGAAGCGTGTTATGGATGCCCATAGCACACAGCAGCTGGAGCTGATACGATACTGCTCCCACTCTTCGAATCACCGGAAACGGGCCAATATATTTGGGAGCCAAGCAATGAGAGGGAAGTCTCAATCTGATGTGTCGGACACTAAGCCACACCTTCTGGCCAGGATGAAAGAGTGGAGCGGGATGTCTATGGGCATCAGAAGTACGCTTGGAATGTTCAGCGGCCTGGGTAAGGCGTTCTTTGACTTGACCCCACACCTGCCGAATGGTGTGGGCCATGGATTGCCCAGCTGGAGAAGGAACAGTCAGAGGAACTGGAAGTATCAGCCGAGGTTGTCGTCCGAATACCACGGAGAATGGAGATATATTGTTGGCAGCAGCGACGTGGGTATTGTGCGACAGTCGGCTCAGGGTAGGAGATCAGACCAATTGTCCTGCTGATCATTCACGTAGGAATGGAGGAATGTTTTTAAGGTTCAGTTGGTCCTTTCAGCTTGACCATTGGCCTGTGGGTGATAGGCCAACATGAAACTCAAGGCAATATTAAACTTCTTACATAGAGAGCGCCAGTACCTGGCAGCAAACTGTGGTCCTCAGTTGGATATAATTTCCTTTGGGAGTCCATGGAGACGGAAAATGTGTTTCAGAAACAACTTGGCTAATTCTGGGGCCATTGGGAGGCCTGACAAGGGAATAAAGTGACCCATTTTTGAAAAACGGTTGATGATGACCCAGATTACGGTATTGTTCTGGGACAGAGGCAGGTCTGTAATAAAGTCCAATGAAATGCTGGACCATGGCTCAGTAGGTACTGGAAGTGGTTGGAGTAGGCCCCAAGGTCATCTGGTAGGTGGCTTCTGTTGGGCACAGACGGGGCATGAGTCCACATAGTTACGAGAGTCTTGCACCATATTGGACCAATAATAATATCTTTGTAACATTTCCAGGGTCCTGGCACGACCTGGCTGTCCTGCCAGCTTGGAATCATGAGCCCATTTCAGAACTCAGTCATGTAATCTATATGAAACAAGTTTTCCCAGCTGGAACTGTAGTCGGCAAGGGATACGCAGGCAGGGTCTATGATGTATCTAGGAAAGTCAGAGACATCCTCAGGTTCAAAGGATCTTGATAGTGCAACAGCACATAGGTTCTTGGAAGCTGAGCGATAACATAGAACGAAGTTGAACCGTTCAAAGAAGAGCGTCCATCAGGCTTGTCGAGGATTCAAGAGTTGAGCTTCTTTAAGGTGCTCAAGATTCTTATGGGCGGTGAAAATGGTAAACTTGTGTTCTGCCCCTTCCAACCAGGGGGCCATTCCTGGAGAGCCAACTTGACGGTCAGAAGTTCTCGGTCACCAACAGTGTAGCATTACTCTGTAGGAGAGAACTTGTGTGAGTAGAATAGAAACATAGAAACATAGAAATGACGGCAGAAGAAGACCAAACGGCCCATCCAGTCTGCCCAGCAAGCTTCACACATTTTTTTCTCTCATACTTATCTGTTTCTCTTAGCTCTTGGTTCTATTTCCCTTCCACCCCCACCGTTAATGTAGAAAGCAGTGATGGAGCTGCATCCAAGTGAAATATCTAGCTTGATTAGTTAGGGGTAGTAGGGGTAGTAACCGTCAAATGAACAAGGTATCAATTTACCCTTGGGAGAAAACTGGCTTAAGACGGCTCCCTGCTCCAATTGCAGAGACGTCGACTTCGACGATGAATGGACATCTTGGGTCTGGATGCTGAAGACAAGGACTGGAACAGAAAGCTTCTTTGAGCATCTGAAAGGCGGCTTGTGCTTTGGGAGTCCACAGACAAGTGTTAGCCCCTTTCTTGGTCATGGCGGTGAGCGGAGCAGCTAGGGTAGAATAATTGGCAATGAAGCTCCGATAATAATTAGTAAAGCCAAGGAAACGTTGTAAGGCCTATAGGCCTACTGGCTGGGGCCAGTCTCAGATCCCCTGGACTTTATCTGTATCCATGGAGAAACCTCGATCAGATATAATGTACCCTAAGAAGGGTAAGCGATTGTGCTCGAAGAGGTATTTTTCTAACTTGGCATAAAGATGGTTTTCTCTTAGATATTGGAGGACAATCTGAACATGATCTTGATGGGATTCAAGGTCTTTGGAAAAAATCAGGATGTCGTCAAGATACACGACTACAAATGAGTACAGGAGGTCTCGGAGTATTTCGTTCATAAGGCGTATTGCATAGCCCAAAGGGCATCACGGTGTATTCATAGTGACCATCCCTCGTGTTGAATGCAGATTTCCAGATATCTTCAGGTCAGATGCATACCAGATTGTACGCATCCCTTAGATCCAACTTGGTGAAGATCCATGCCCCTTGAAGGCGGTCAAACAGCTCGCTGATAAGGGGCAGGAGGTATCTTTGCGGTTTATGGCGTTGAGCCCTCTGTAGTCAATACAAGGGAGTAAACCACCATCCTTTTTCTTAACGAAGAAAAATCCCACTCCAACAGGAGAATCAGAGGGACAAATGAACCCCTTTTCTAGGTTCTCTTTGATATACTCAGACATGGCTAGGGTCTCTGGGCGAGACAGTGGATATGTTCTGCCCTTGGGAGGCGTAGTGCCCAGCAGAGGTTTTATGGGACAATTGAACTTGCGTAACGGAGGGAAGATATTCACCTTCTGCTTCGAGAAGACATCTTTGAAGTCAACATACTGAGTAGGCAAGCCAGATAGAGTGGTAGACTTCAGAACAAGGACTACTGGAGATTCTTGACGTAGACTTGTCTTCTGGCATTTGGAGCCCCACTGCACCAACTGCAGGGAATGCCAATCGAACTAGGGTTCGTGGACCTGGAGCCAGGGCAGCCCCAGGATAACTGGATGTGTTAAACATTTTAACACATAGAAGGATATCTCCTCTTCATGGAGAGTGCCCATGGTAAGACGGACAGTCACTGTTCAATGGGTGATGAGTCCTGGAAGAGGTTCTCCTTGAATGGAGGCGATATGGAGACTCACATCTAATGGCTGAAGAGGAATGTTCAGAAGCTTGACAATGTCATCCATAATGAAGCTGCCACTTGCTCCGGTATTGACAAGAGCAGTGGTGGTAAAGGAGTAGGCCTCGATGCCAAGAAAGACGGGAAGCAGGAGTTGGGGGCCGGTGACAGTAGCGCCTAAGCTTGGGACCCCCGCCAGGCTCAGGCATTGCAGTTTTCCGGATGGACCAGACAAGACTGCCGAAGATGTCTGGAAGTGCCAAAGTAAAGGCAAAGACCCTCCTTCCTCCGATGGAGATGTTCGGTCGGAGATAGTTGCCCACGGTTCACCTCCATAGGTTCCACCACGGAAGAGGGCAGTGGTGAGGGAGTCTTGGCTGGAGGACTCTGGACACGTGTGGGATGCGGTGTAGGAGAGCGGGAAGCCTTTACTTCTAGGCACCTTTGCCGGAGATGATGGTCGATCTTCTCGGTGAGGGAAATCAGGTCCTCTAGAGACGTGGGAGTCTCACGGACGGAGAGTTCATCTTTGAGAGCGCTGGAGAGTCCGTCCTCTAGAGATGTGGGAGTCTCACGGACGGAGAGTTCATCTTTGAGAGCGCTGGAGAGTCCATCTAGGAAGATGGCTTGCAGACAATCTTCTTGCCACCTGAGTGTTACGCTCTACTCCTCAAGAGGGGAGGAGTTAGCAATCTGTTATCGCTCACCCCGCCAGGAGGGCGGAGTTAGCAATCTGTTCTGCTTTTCTCCTGAAAGGGGGGAGGAGATAGCAATCTGTCACGATCTGCTCCTCCAGAGGGGAGGAGTTAGCTATCTGTAGTGCTTACCCGCCAGGAGGGCGGAGTTAGTAATCTGTTAGCGAACTGTTAGATGCTCCTGTAAGGAAGGAGGTAGCAACTCTCCAGGGAAGAGGAGTTGGAAAACTGTTCAATGATACTCTTCTGAGGAGAGGAGCTAACAATAGGTATATTGTACTACGCTACTGAGATAGCAATCTATCATGCCTCCGCTACGGAGTAGCAATCTGTTATATATAGGCTGCTGGCAAGTCCCATAGAATGAGATGGTAGCTATCAATATAATACTTTCGTAAGCGGTGTTAGTGGTCGGTAGTGGTTGGTTCCCACAGAGTGATAGTAGTGTAAGGAATGACCACTTGGAGGAAATGGTGAATCCCTGGGCCGATGGCAGATGACAGCACCCCCAGGAGGAGATCCTGAGAGGAACCACCGGCTAGGCTAGAATATGAAATAAACACAAATAGTTCTTTATTAGACTGGAAGCTGGTCCACCAGTGGTGGCAGTAGTGAGTCGATGTGTCCAGCAAGACTGAAGTCCTTCTAATATTGGAATATAATCTCTGGGTCGCTGAGCTGTAGAGAGAGACTAGAAGTAGTGAGTAGACAGGGTATACTGGATACAAGATGGTACATTCACAATAGTAGATGTCTGCAATGGTCTCTATGCCACAGATAGTCTTCAGTATATTCAGGAACAGGAGCCATAGGTGAGCACTGGTTCCTATCAACAGTCTGTAATAAGAACTCGCAATAGCTGTATATGAAATGGCTTCTAGAGTAGAAGAGAGTCTTAAAGGATTCTAGGAACATGGGCCCTCGTGGAGCGAGTATCAGTTCCTATCTGCAATCTTGCCAATATAACTCTCGATCTCCAAACCTACGATAACGTCTTGGACGGAAGGGAGTCTTCAGAGCTATAGGAATGTAGGCCCTTGTGGAGTGAGTACTGATTCCTATCTACAATAGAACTCACTGTGTTCACGTCTGCGATCGCTTCCAGGCAATGAGAGTCTTCCAAGTATTCAGGGACGTAGGCCCTCGAGGAGCGAGTACTGGATCCCGTCTTGGAAATCTGAAATCAAGAAGAGAGAGTGGAGCCCCCGTGGAGCGGTACTCCTGGTAAGTTTGAAAAGGCTGAGCAGTGGAGAAGGATTCCCCTAGCTGACTCGGATCATTTTTGCAAGTACTGTGGACTGCCGAAGCAAGTCCTGTTGGAGTTCCTTGCTAACTCGTTAGAGGATAGCAAACAAAGACCTTTTAAAGTGGAAATGGATGATGTCACTATGGGGGGCATGCCCCCGAGGTTCGCGCCCTTGCTGGTACAAAGTCTGGAGCGCGCGCGCCCTTACGTCATCAAGAACATGGAGGATCCGTAGCGTCAAGCCAGTCCGGGGACGCCGGGACCAAGAAGCAGGGAGAAGCCGCGACTGCATCAGTCCGTCAGAGCCGAAGGGAGTCGCTCCCAAGGTAGAGAGAGGGTGGAGCGAGGGGCGAGAAGAGGCACAAACGCAGCATCGAGTTCAGTAGCCAGAGTCCTGAACTCCATCGTATACTCAGAGAAGGTCCGCGACCCTTGACGGAGGTGGAGTAGATTATGGCTGGCTACAGCTTGGCAGCCTGGGATTCTGAAGGTCTGCTTGAAGAGAGCAATAAACTTGAATAACTTGGAAAGTATGGGATCAAAACTTTCCCATAACGGAGAAGCCCATGCAAGAGCCTTCCCTTCCAGACGGGAGAGGATGAAGGTCACTTTAGTGATTTCCTTCAAGAACAAGGAGGGTTGCTGTGCAAATTGCATGAAGCACTGATTGAGGAAGCCACGGTGGGAGCGTGGGTCCTGTTGTATCAAGGAGGTGCAGGGAGTGCCAACGATGCTTTGGGTAGCATAGAGGCTGATAGGGCCACTGGATTGGCCAGAGCTGTATCTCGCAGCTGTGAACGAAGTTCTTCCACTGAAAAGGCTAGCGATTCCAAAACCCTGCGATATTCTTGGACTGTGGCGGCCAAACCCAGTAGGGCCCTGGAGGCGGGAGACTTCGCCAAGTCCATGGTCTTGGCAACCTGTTGTACTCGGGGGTGGACCCTTGTCCTGGAGCCGTGGAGAACGGCTCCCTGGTAGGGACCAGGAAGCACTGGAGGAGACAGAAGCTTGAAGGAGCTTCACCACTGGAAGCCCACGGTCCCCCAGGTGGAGCCCATAGGGACCTGGGCCGCTTGGATTTCTGTGGGCCTCGCAGGGTCTCCTGGAGAGGTAGTAGACAGGAGTGCCCACGGATAGCAAGGGAGTGCAGTCGGACTCGAGGCTGTAGGTCAGATGGAGCAAGGAGGACCAGAACCGAGTAGGCGATGACAAGGCAAGGGACAGAGCCAGAAACAGGAGACGTGGTCAATCAAGCAGAGGTCAGAATCCAAGGAGTAGTCAACAAGGCACAGGTCAGATTCCGAAGGTCAGACGAGGTCACAAAGCAGGCAGCAGGCAGGAAGGTCAAGAAACAGGCCAAGGTGAGTACCAGACAGACAGTTCGAGGGTACTACCTGAAAAACGAATAGACAGACGCAGGAACAGAGGGACGCTGGACCCATAGGATGCAGGAACAAGGCTGGAACAGTAGGATCCTGGAACAAGGCTGGAATGAGGATTAGAACGCAGTGACAATCTAGCACACAATACAATCATGACCTGATGCAGTGCTCGATGGTAATTCAGCCAGGCCATGGATCTCCAGTGTTGCGACCTTCACTTCCCGACTGCTTCACTCTGCCTACCTTTCCTTTTTTGCGGCTCCTCCTGCTCTTCACGGATGCCTGGCTGCCGTGGCGTACGCCTGATGCCCTCTCTGGCGTCCCCAGACCGGCTTGGGTGCTGCCTCCCGCCATGTTCTACAGGTACCTTAGGGTACGCGCGCCACACAGCCCTCATTCTTATTTCCTCATTGGCGCGTTCCAACTTCCATTGGACTCTTTCTGCTAACGGGGTACCCGCTCCTCAGGGGCCTCTTTTGCTTCTTTCAGGTCGCTATCAGGTAACCGGTACTCCCTCCTCGAGGCCCATGTTCCCTGACCCGCTGCCTGCATCCATCTCCTCTTCTACTTGGAAGAATTCACTACAGACACCATCAGCGAGTAATACTATCATCTACTCCTCAGAGCTGTCTCCCTGGAACCAGATATTCGCTCCTCGAGGGCCTGCCTCCGTTCTAGCACCAGTTGTCTCCACTACAACACTCCTACCAGAGGAACCGCTGTTCCAGCGCCCTGGGGAATACTAGCCCAGCCGGGCTACATCTTCTACTCACTACTGCCACCTCTGGTGGCTTCTCAAACTGTCTAAATAAAGAAATATCTGTGTTTGTGTGTCCAGAGCTGAGCCTGACCTGTGGCCCCTCATGGGACTTCCCCCCTTGGGCGTGGTCAGCTGCCACAGTGTCCAAGGGTCCACCCAAACTTCACTAATTATAACAAATTGCTAACTCCATGGATCCGGCAAAGCTCAATGCCCTGCAGACCATTCCGGGCCTGGCCCTGCGCATAGCTGAACAACAAGACGCATTGGAGAAACTCACTTCTGCGTTCCATCAGCTGCACGCACAGAAGAATCAAAGTGCTGCTTCCAGTAATGAAGGTCAGTTACCTTAAGTAACTTTAAAGACTACGGTACCTCTGGCTGCTCCAATTCGTTTCTCTGGAGAGATTCAAAGAACTAGAGGTTTCCTAAATCAGTGCTGCATGCATTTTGCATTACAGCCTTCTCACTTCCCCACAGCCTACGGCAAAACTACTTATATTCTATCTTATCTTGATGGAAGGGCCTTGTCTTGGGCCTCAACGCTGTGGGAACGGAAGGATCCAATTCTGCAGGATATTGACGGATTTTTGGATTTGTTTAAATCCGTTTTTGATGATCCTGCTCGAGTGACTGTTGCTGGTTCTGCTCTGGTGGATCTGAAGCAAGGCAACCGACCACTGGCTGATTTTGCAATAGAGTTCAAGACTCTTGCTACAGAATTATGCTGGGATCCCAAATGTCTGAAAACTCTCTTCTTCAGAAGTATGGATACTCACTTGAAAGAGAAGCTGGCCGCTTGAGAGACACCTGACTCGCTGGATGAACTAGTGGCTTTGGCTACTAGAATTGACCACTGGCTTCGTGATAAGGTGAAAGAACTCAAGCCTAGTAAAGGACCGGTTCAGAAGGAGGTTCGTGCTAAACCTGCAATTCGGATGGTTCCAGCAATACCTGTCGCCAGTGGAGAGGAACTGATGCAACTTGGTCGCAGTCACCTGACTTCAAAAGAGAGAAGACTTCGGAAGAGGCATGGCCTGTGTATGTACTGTAGACAAGCTGGTCACGATGTCCCAACATGCCCAATTCGTCTGGAAAACGGATGGGCCTAAGTCCTGCAGGAGGACTGTTCTTAGGCCTCACTACGACCTCTCCTCTGCTGTCTCTCCCAGTCTCCCTGAACTGCGAACCGTCCGAATTTCAAACTCTTGCCCTGGTGGATTCAGGAGCAGGAGGCAACTTTATACTTCAATGCCTAGTGGAACATTTGAGGATCCTCTTCGTCACTTTGAAGGTTCCACTGCTCCTATCATCTATCCATGGAGAGCCTTTGCTGGGTGACATGACCTGTCGCACTGAACCAGTAACCCTCCGCACCGGAGCCCTCCATACTGAGTCAATTCCCTTCTTTGTGTTAGAGAAGGCTAGGCACCCTATCATTCTGGGGTTACCCTGGTTGCCATTGCATCAGCCTCAATTCAACTGGACCACATTGGAACTCTCCCGCTGGGGCCCAGGTTGTCATAGCAATTGCCTTAAGGAGGTTTCTCCTGTCCTCTGCATGCCTACAACTCCAGTGATATCAGGACTGCCGCCTCAATACGCATCATTCTGTGATGTGTTCTCCAAAGAAACTGCTGACATCCTTCCTCCATATAGATCTTATGACTGTGCCATAAGGCTGAACCTCCTAAGGGACGTGTCAAAACAATGAACCTCTGTAATAGAGAATAAGGCTATGTATGAGTACATCGAGGAGAATTTACAGAAAGGATTCATTAGACCATCAAAGTCTCCAGCTGGCGCAGGCTTCTTCTTTGTGGGGAAGAAGGACGGTACCTTACGTACTTGTATCGACTATCGAGGTCTGAACGAGATCACAATCAAAGACCGATATCCCCTGCCTTTAATCTCAGAGCTGTTCGATCGTCTCCAAGGTGCCAAGATATTCTCGAAACTTGACCTGAAGGGAGCCTACAACTTAGTTCGCATTCACAATGGCGACAAATGGAAAACAGCCTTCAACACTCGAGATGGTCATTTTGAGTACTTAGTAATGCCCTTCGGCCTGTGCAACGCACCCGCCATGTTGCAGGACATGATGAACGACATCTTGCGGGACCTGTTGTACAAGAATGTCGTAGTGTACGTACATTACATCCTGATATTTTCTTAGGATTTGTCTACTCATCTAGAGGACATCAAACAAATACTACGAAGACTTATTTATTTTATTTATTTATTAGCTTTTATATTTCGACATTCGTGGGTACATCATGCCGGTTTACAATATAACTGAAGGAGGAAATTACAAAAAAACCAGGGTGGGGGGGAAGAGGTAGCAGATAGGAAGAGAGAAGGGACGAGAGAAGAGAGGGAAAACAGGAAGAAGAGAAAAGGAACAGTACCTAATGGAAAACAACAGAGGAAACATAATAAGAAGCACTGCAAATTATATACTCAATTGTAAACTTATCCACTGTGGATAACCTTAAATAAATTATACACTCCAAACAGTATTATATACAATAATAACAAAAAGTACTATATACTATTGTATATATGTATACAAGGTGGCCCTGATATACATTATCTTTAACTAGTACATACAGGAGACACTATATATGACATTATAAATTATACGTTCAGAAGGCAACTATGTATAGACTAGCAGGATTGCTAAAGGGAAAAGTAAGGGTTAAAAGGAAAGCGGATGAGGGTAAATAAAAAGGGGTATAAATGGTTGCTATAGGAAAAAAAGAAGGGTTTGAGGACAGGGGAAAGGGGTAAGGGAAATAAGGATATATAAGGAGGTGCAGCAAATGGGAGACAAAACAGAGGATAATTAAAAGGAATAAAGGAGAAGGCTATAAGTATGTTAATGACAAGGGCTCTTTCTCTGAAGGAGTAGAGGGAGCAGGGGGACTACGTGGGATTAAGATCAGGGTAGGCCATTTTAAAGAGCCATGTTTTAACCCCTGTTTTGAATTTCCGAATGCATGGTTCTAGTTAGAGCTCAAGTGGCATAGTGATAGGGCTCTTTCTCTGGTGGAAGTGTGGTGAGTACATTTAAGGGAAGGGGTATGGAGGGTTCCTGAGAGTGCAGTTCTAGTAGGATGATTGGAGGAGTGGAATCAAAGAGCATCCTCAAGCCAGGAGTGATTGTGGTTGTGCAGGGAATTGTGAATAATGGTGAGGGTTTTGTATCTGATGCCGGAGGAGATGGGAAGCCAATGGAGTTCCTTGAGAATAGGGGTAATGTGGTCTGCTTTACGTGTATTTGTAAGGATTCTTGCCATAGCATTCTGTAACATTTGCAGGGGTCTAATAGTAGAGTAGGGAAGGCCTAGAAGTAAGGAGTTCTGACTTCGAGAACATCGGCTCTAGGCCAAGCTATCCAAGTGCGAATTCCATAAGGACTCTGTGCCTTTTCTTGGCTATATTGTGTCTAAAGATGGCTTCCAGATGGATCCCCAAAAATTAGAGAGTATTAAAAATTGGTCCCAACCTACCAGCCTGAAGGCCCTGAGACAATTTTTGGGGTTTACTAATTACTATAGAAGCTTTATAAAGAATTATTCTTCTTTAACTGTGCCCTTAACTGCAATGACCCAGAAAGGGACCAACACTTCTAAATGGTCTGCGGAGGCCATTTCCGCATTCAAGGATTTAAAGACTGCCTTTTCCACTGAACCATGCCTGTGTCATCCAGACCCCGACAAGCCATTCATCGTGGCGGTCGAAGCTTCTGATGTCGGTGTGGGGGCTGTATTGAGCCAAATTGGAGACTCCAAATCCTTACGTCCCTGCTCCTTCTTCTCGCAACATTTCTCTCCAGCAGAGAAGAACTATGGGATCGGAGATAAAGAGCTCCTGGCTATTAAGTTGGCATTTGAGGAATGGCAGCCTTGGCTCGAAGGCGCTCAACATCAAATTACCGTGTTCACAGACCATAAGAATCTAGAGTATCTCTGCCATGCGCAACGTCTTAACCATAGACAAGCCAGATGGTCCTTATTTTTTAACCGTTTTGACTTCATGCTCAAATATCGCCCCGGAGACAAGAATACCAGAGCTGATGCCCTATCACGCTCCTTTCTCTTGGAGGATATTCCAGAAGAACCTCAGCATATTATCGACCCGAAGAAAGTCATCTTGGAAGCTATTCATACTGTGCCCGCTGGTAAAACCATCGTGCCTAAACACCTCAGGAAGAAAGTGCTCTATTGGGCGCATGATTCCAAGCTGGCTGGCCATCCTGGTCAACGCTGTACCCTGCTGAAGCTACAGAAGTATTATTGGTGGTCAACTATCAAGGAAGACACACTCTCCTACGTAGCATCTTGTGCCAACTGTGCCAAGCACAAATCTACTTCTGGCCTACCGTGGGGATTGCTGCAATCGCTTCCAGCTCCGAAACAGCCCTGGATGCATATGGCTACTGACTTTGTGGTCGATCTACCCCTCTCTGGAGGTATGAATACCATTTGGGTCACAGTCGACTGTTTCAGCAAGATGGCCCAAATCGTGGCGCTGCCTGGCTTACCTTCAGCCTTGGAGCTTGCGAAGCTCTTCATAACCCACATCTTTCGCCTTCACGGCCTACCGAAGCACATAGTCTCGGATCGAGGATCACAGTTCACGGCAAGATTCCGGAAGGCTTTGTGCAAATTTTTCGACATTTCTCTAGATTACACATCAGCCTATCATCCTTAATCAAATGGACAAACAGAACGGATGAATAGGACCCTGAAACAGTTCATTCGGGCCTATGTGAGTTGCCATCAGAATAACTGGGCCGAACTGTTACCATGGGCTGAATTCGCCATTAATTCTCATCCAGCATCATCCACTGGATCACCTTTTGAAGTGGTATATGGACGTTCACCATCACCACCACTTCCACTGAAGCTCTCAGTGACATCCCCAGCAGCTCAATCCACTGCTGATAATATCCATCAATTATGGACTCAGACGAAAGAAATGCTACTCAATGCGAGTGATCGAGCCAAAAGGTTTTATGACGCTCACCATTCCAAAGCGCCTGTCTTTCAACCTGGTGACGAAGTCTGGCTATCCACTAAGCACCTTACACTGAAGTTACCCTCCACTCGATTTGCTCCTCGCTACGTTGGACCATTTCCAATCCTCTGACGTCTTGGCAACATCAGTTACAGTCTGAAGCTACCACTTGGATTAAACATCCACAACGTTTTCCATGTTTCACTTTTGAAACCATTCATTCTCAGTGAGTTCTCTTCCAAGTCTTGGGAACCATCTCCCATCAATGCAGAAGATGACCTAGAATACAAGGTCAAAGCCATTCTTGATTTATTTATTTTTATTTATTTAGCATTTGTTTATATACCGAGGTACAGCTGACATAGCCCTCACTCCGGTTTACATTATAACAAACCAGTTACATTTAAATTCATAACAGTGTGACAGAGATTGAATCAGAACATTAACTTAATAAAAGTCAATAAATACATTGAACAATAGATATGAGTGTATGCAACACTTGAAGTTGACGGTTGAAACCGTTAATGAGAAAAAGGTTTCTGCGAGACAGGACGAATGACAGAAGGAGGGGATTGCTGGCATAAAAAGGAACGTCCGAAGACAAGGCAAGACTTGGGAATACCTTCTTTCATGGGAAGGTTTTGGCCCTGAAGAAAATTCTTGGGAGCCTCTGGCTAATATCCTTGACAAAGAAATGCTCAATCAGTTTCATCTCTCGTATTCTTGGAAACCAAGACCTGTTACCCACAGAGGAGACCGCCCTTTGAAGGGGGGTAATGTTGCGATCGTCACTTCCCGACGGCTTCATTCTGCCTACCTTTCCTTTTTTGTGGCTCCTCCTGCTCTTCACGGATGCCTGGCTGCCATGGCATCCACCTGCCGCCCTCTCTGGCGTCCCCAGACCGGCTTGGGTGCTGCCTCCTGCCTTGTTCTATAGGTACCTTAGGGCGCGCGCGCCGCGCAGCCTTCATTCTTATTTCCTCATTGGCGGGTTCCTCAAGGGCTTCCCTGTGTGATGACGTCACACTGCCCGGATATTTAAGCCTACAGTTTATTGCTAGCCGTTGAGTTAGCAAGGGGATTCTTATGGATGGGATTCGCTCTCCGTACCCAGCTACTCTACCTTTCCAACTTTCATTGGACTCTTTCGGCTAACGGGGTACCTGCTCCTCAGGGGCTTCTTTTGCTTCTTTCAGGTCACTATCAGGTAACTGGTCCTCGCTCCTCAAGGGGCCATGTTCCCTGACCCGCTGCCTCCATCCATCTCCTCTTCTACTTGGAAGAATTCGCTACAGACACCATCAGTGAGTAATACTATCATCCATTCCTCAGAGCTGTCTCCCTGGAACTAGGTACTCGCTCCTCAAGGGCCTGCCTCCATTCTAGCACCAGTGCCATCTCCTACGTGGAACTGCTGTGTGAGTACTTTGCCAATGAGTCTCTCAGCTCGCAGGGATCCAGTACTCGCTCCTCGAAGGCCTACGTCCCTGAATGCTCAGAAGACTCCTTAATGCCTGGAAGCAATCGCAGACATGAACACTGTGAGTTCTATTACAGATAGGAATTGGTAATCGCTCCACGAGGTCTATGTTCCTAATCTCTGAAGACTCCCTTCTGTCTAAGACATAATCGCAGGTACGGAGATCGTGAGTTGTCATTGCAGCTTGCAGATAGGAACCGGTACTCACTCCACGAGGGCCCATGTTCCTGAAACCCTTCACAGACTCTCTTCTATCTCAGAAGCTATCACATACCTATATCTTGTGAAGTACTATTACAGATTGCAGATAAGAACCGGCACTCGCTCCATGAGGGCCTATGTTCCTGAAACCTTCCAAACACTCTCTTCTATTACAGAAGCCACCTCATACACAGATATTGTGAGTTCTTATTCCAGACTGCATATAGGAATCAGTACTTGCCTCGGCTCCTGTTCCTGAATATACTGAAGACTCTCTGTTGCACTGAAGCCATTACAAGATATCTACAATTGTGAGTGTATCATCTACTACTGGTTATGTATCCAGCATACCCTGTCTACTCACTGTCTATAGTCTCTCTCTACAGCTCAGCAACCCAGAGATCACAGTTCCAGTATCTGAAGGACTTCAGCCCTGCTGGGCACATCAACTCACTACTGCCACCTCTGGTGGTTCTACTTTATGTCTAATAAAGAACTATCTGTCTTTGTCTCCATACTCCAGCCTAGCCGGTGGTCCCTCTCAGGATATCCTCCTGGGGGCGCTGTCATCTGCCATCGGCCCAAGGATTCACCAATTTCCATTCAGTGTTTATTTCTTACACTACTAGAGTGTTATCATACAGACTGCCACTCTGTGGGAGCCAACCCACAACAGATCATTAACTCTATCTAAGGAGTACATCACTCTGCTGACTACTCCCCTCTGGGGAAGCAGATCCATATCAGACTGCTAACTCCGCCTCCCCGGCAGGGTGATCTACAGCAGATTGCCAGCTCCTCCCATCTGGGGGAGCTGATCAATAATAGATTACTAATTCTGCCCCCCTTGGCGGGGTGAGCATTAACAGATTGCTAACTCCTTAGCAGATATACAACTGCTATTAATTGCATCAGTAGCATGGGTTCTTCTTAGTGTTTGGGTAATTGCCAGGTTCTTGTGGCCTGGTTTTTGGCATCTGTTGGAAACAGGATGCTGGGCTTGATGGACCTTTGGTCTGTCCCAGCATGGCAATTTCTTATGTTCTTATGTTCTAATTATGCAGCATATTCTTAGAAGAAAAACAGCTGTAAGGAAATCGAGGCAGAGCAGCAGAAAATGCAACCGATCATGGCGCCTTCTTGAAATTCCCCCACTTTCTAAGATTTAAAGCTAAACTGTTCCATGCCATCTTCCTATGTACTGCTGCAAGACAGTCAGTAGCTATAGTTGGTGTATGCAGATCCTCATGCTTTACACAGAGAAAAGCTGGATGTGATCAGCAGATATTCTGTATCCCAACCATAAAGATGTTAACAAATCACCAGTAGGCTGCAAAAAAAAAAAAAAAAAATTATACAGAACAGTCAAAAGGGCTAAACTCTGAGGAACCCCCATATTAATGTCTTTCCATGAAAACACAATTTCCCCATTAGAGCTTCTTCAGAGGGATCAGAGGAAAACAACTGAAACCTTTGCACAATTTGAGATCCCAACCCAAGGGCCCTTAAGCAATCCAACATTATAGAAGGGTTTAGTATATCAAATGCTTATGAAATAGTCAAACAAATCACAAAAAAACCCTTCCCTTTCCAGATTAATCTGCAGGGAGTCCATTAGAGAGACCTGCTATTTGAAATGATCTGAATACCTCCAGACACAGCCATTTATAGGACTGAGCAAGCTGGGCATTACCTGGACATCAAGCTTAGGGACAGAGGCCAAAGAGGAAAGCTGCACACTACTCGGTTCCCTTCTGTATCCTTCCCCCATCCCATGCAGCCATCAATGGGGGCTAGAGATTCATGGACACTGTTTTCCCTGGCAATGGTTTATGTCTCCAGATATTTTCTCTCTAGATCCCAAAATTCAGGATGTGCAGGGATGCCTACAAACTTGGGTATCTTATGCATTCAATTTTGTATTTTATGAAGTTGTAATATAAAGAGACATTACCTGAATATTCCATAAGTAAATGTTTCCATCTTCATGACCAGAAGCCAGAACTGGTACATTTTCATGTCTAATCACCAGTTCTGATGTATTTGAAAAAGCTGTTTGTAACTCCCATTGTTCCTTTTCACCTTCATCTTTAACTTGTGATTCTGTTTAGGGATACATCATATTCGCGATATCTTATTCTGCTCATCACAAACTTAATTTTCATGCATAATCTTGGCACAAAATGTGAAAAATCTCATTTGCAGTAGTACACAAAATAATCAAGACCTCAAAAAGGGCCTACAGATGCAAAGAATAGCAACAAAAGCCATTAAACATCAGTCCGCCTTTAGTTTTACTGCTCATTTTAGTGCAATCGCATGCATTTGATATAGGGGCAGAAGAAACACAATGAAAAGATTGATGTGGAAAATGTGGAAAATGCAGCACATAAGGACTTCAAGGTCCATCTAAAGTCTACCCAACTCTATTCCTACTGCAGTGCCATAGACTCCAGTTGGACATTGGCTGTTCTGTCACTTTCTCAGAACCGCACTTAAAAAGACTGAAAAAGTGGATATGCATAGGGATCGGTTGACCAAGAAATCGGGGAACTGATAGGCTCCCCTTGCAATGCAGAATTTCCATTTTTAAAACCTGTGTAGTCCCCCTTCATTTGTCACTGGAAGTGTTAGAGAAAATGCACACTGATGAAAGAGGAACAGTGTTGAAAAATATTGATTGCACCCCTGAAGCAGACATACAAAACATGGGACAGCGTTAGGTGCTGACCTGTTGGATTTTCAGTATAAGGGAAGTGGTTTTAAGGATTTTTTAAATCAATGCAAAACTGTATTTTAAGCCAAATTAGCAAAGAAAAATGTCTAAAAATTTAATGGGACTATGATTAAATTGATTGTTTTCTCTGTCACTAAGTTTCAGAGTTTTTTCATGTCTGAGTGTTCCTTTCTAAGTCCTTAATATTTAACAGATTAGGAAAAGTAACTAGGATTAAGCTGGTAAATATTTATTAGGGGTGAATCAATCATTGACAAGATTTGTCACATAAAAATAGGCAGTTTTCTAACAAAAATACAGCAGAATGTAAATTAGAATATATCTTTTGAGGTTAATTTTACAACCAGCATCAGGCTGAAGTCCGCATACAGAAAGAACATGCAGATTTCACCTCAAAGTTCAAAGTGGGGTTATGCACATAGGACTACATTGAAAATTAACAGTGTACATGAAACCCTGTGTGGCATATGCATACACATTTACGCCAGTTTGGAAGCAGGTATACATGTATATGCGTACATTTATACACAGGTGCATGAATGGTTTCCCTGCCTAGTTCCGGCCCTGATAAACCCTCTTTTTAAAAGTGCACATGAAATAACTTCCTCACATACTTTCACGTACACAATTCCTAGGACAATATTCTAAAAAGTCCATTTAATATAAGAACATAAGAACATAAGACTTGCCATACTGGGTCAGACCAAAGGTCCATCAAGCTCAGTATCCCGTTTCCAACAGTGGCCAAGCCAGGTCACAAGTACTTGGCAAGATCTCAAGGGGTAGATAAATTCCAAGCTGCTTATCCCAAGAATAAGCAGTGAATTTTTGCAACGCTACCTTAATAATGATTAATGGACTTTTCCTCCAGGAACTTGTCCAATCCTTTTTTAAACACAGCTACATTAATAGCTGTGTTCAAACATCTTAAACGTGAAAAAATGACTAAGGGGGTCATTTTCAAAAGAGATCGGGGCAGGTTCTGGGCAGTGTCCACACTGGAAGGGGAGGAGTCGGGGCAGCACCGGGGCGGACGCTGTGAAGATATCGCTGACGGCGAAAAGGTAAGGGCTCTTTTCACCGCCAGTTTCGCACCCAGTAACACCACCTTTTATGATGGCACTATTGGGTGCGAAAGCCGGCAGCGATAGCACTGCGGAGGTGTGATCGCTACCGGCTTTTGCACCCCCCCCCCCCCCCCCCGTTATCACCAGATTTTCTAAGGTCTGTGACCTTAGAAAATCCAGGCCTAAGTGTTGGTCTGGGTGAAGTGGAAGGACTTCAAGCTTAAGAGCCAGGAGGGTCTTCGTGAGCTGCAGATGAACTGGATGAATTGGTAGACTAAATGGTAAAACTGGTTATTTCATTGTCAGAAAATTTCTTGTGTCTAAATAACGCAAGTAAAATCTACTCATGTATCCCTTTAAAGTTTAAAACAAATGAGGACTACCAAATTTCTCACTCAATTTTTCAAAATTTCTCCATAACTCAGGGAATTAGTATAGGAAAATTAGTTCTTACCTGATAATTTTCGTTCCTGTAGTACCAAGGATCAGTCCAGACTGTAGGGTTATGTCTCCCTTCCAGCAGGTGGAGTCAGAGGTCAAAGTTCTAAGCACCTCCCCTATCCCAGGGTGCCTCCTGCGATCCTCCAGTATTTTGAATAACAAAGCAGAGACTCATGAAGAAGGATAATCAATGACTAGATCAACTATATATATAAATAGAACAAATACATAACAATAACAATAATACGTAACAATCTTCAGAGCTTCTTAAATCATTGCATAGGAAAAAGTTAAAAAGGAAATCAAGATAAGAAATAAATAGTAGTCAATAGCGGACTCTCCGGAAAAATACTGGGCGGGCGTCTGGACTGATCCTTGGTACTACAGGAATGAAAATTATCAGGTAAGAACTAATTTTCCTTTCCCTGTACGTATCAGGATCAGTCCAGACTGTAGGGATGTACCAAAGCTGCCCTAAATGGGGTGGGATCCGGAGAGTCCTGCCCTCAGCACACTACTTCCGAAAGAGTCGACGTCTGGAGCGCGAATGTCCAAACGATAATGTTTGGCAAAAGTGTGCAAAGATTTCCAAGTGCCCGCTCTACAAATTTCCTGAGGTGAAACACAATGACTCTCGGCCCAAGAAGCCGCCTGAGAGCATATCGAATGCGCCTTAAGACCATCAGGAACTGGGTGACCGTTACAAATGTATGCCGAAGCAATGGCTTCCTTCAACCACCGTGCAATGGTAGCTTTTGAAGCCTGACAGCCCTTCTTAGGGCCGCTCCATAGAACAAAAAGATGGTCCGAAAGACAAAAAACATTAGTGATTTCTAAGTAACGTAAGAGCACTCGGTGGACATCAAGCCTTTTAAGTCTCGTGATTGAGGAGAAGATTTATCCAAATCTGGAAAGGCTGGAAATTCAACAGACTGATTGAGATGAAAAGAGGAAACCACTTTGGGTAAAAAGGACGGTACTGTACACAATGATATACCTGTATCTGAAATTCTCAAGAAAGGCTCACGGCAAGACAACGCCTGAATCTCTGAAATGCGTCTAGTAGAACAAATTGATACGAGAAACACTGTCTTGAGCGTTAAGTCCTTCAAAGTTATTCGCTTAAGGGGTTCAAAAGGAGGAGCACAAAGACTACGAAGAACCAAATTCAGATTCCACGATGGACAGAGGGCCCAGATTGGTAGTTTTAAATGTTTGGCTCCTTTGAGAAAACGGACAACATCTGGATGCAAAGCGACAGACACACCATTTTTCTTACCTCGTAAACAGCCTATTGCAGCAACTTGGACGTGGAGCGAATTATAAGCCAGACCCTTTTTTAAACTGTCTTGTAAGAAAGCTAAATGTCCACGACTGTAGCTTTGCGTGGAGACAAGCCTGACCTATTACACCAAGTATCAAATACCTTCCATACTCTAACATAGGTAAGAGAAGTAGAAGGTTTTCCAAAACTGGTGGTGATGACGGAGTCTGGGTAGCCTCTCTTTTTTAATTGCCTCCTTTCATAAGCCAGGCTGCTAGACAAAAGTGAACCGCCTGGTCGAAATATACCGGACCCTGTCGAAGGAGGGTGCGAAGGTGACCTAGTGGACGGGACCGTCGACCGCTAAATTGATGAGATCCGCATACCATGGCCTGCGAGGCCATTCCGGAGCGACAAGAATCACCGGACCTTCGTGAGATTCTAAGCGTCTCACCACTTTCCCTATTAGTGGCCATGGTGGAAACACAGAGAAGGATGTCTTTTGGCCAAGGGAGAACCAGGGCATCCACCCCTTCCGCTCCATGCTCTCTCCTTCGACTGTAGAACCGAGCCGCTTTCGCATTGACACGGGTAGCCATCAGATCTAGCCTGGGTGTCCCCCACCTTCGGGTGAGTATGCTCATTGCTCCCAGGAAAGTTCCCACTCTCCGGGATCTAGATACTGGCGACTGAGAAAGTCCGCCTGAACATTGTCTACACCTGCTATGTGCGATGCCGCTAGACAGCGTAGATGAGATTCTGCCCAGGTCATTAGCATGTCTGCTTCTATGGCGATTGAGTGACTTTTCGTGCCGCCTTGCCTGTTGATGTACGCTACCGTCGTGGCATTGTCGGAGAGAACCCTCACTGACTGATGTTTAATAAGTGGTAGAAATCTGTGGAGTGCTAGTCGTACCCCTCTGGTTTCCAAACGATTGATGAACCACTTGGCTTGCAAAGCCGTCCACTGACCTTGTGTCGATTGCGACTGGCATACAGCTCCCCAACCGAAAAGACTGGCGTCCGTTGCCACTAATATCCACTGAGGAGGCTCCAGGTCCATCCCCTCCTGCAGATGACGTGGTACCAACCACCAATTTAGACTGGACCGAGCCGGCTCCAGAAGTGGTAGAGGAAGATGAAACTCCTCTGACTTGGGGTCCCACCTGGAAAGCAACGCCCTTTGCAAAGGTCTTAGATGTGCAAAAGCCCAGGGAGACCATATCCAGAGTAGATGCCATAGAACCAAGAACCTGTAAATAATCCCATACCGTGGGTAAATTTAGATCCAAAAGGCAACGAACTTGCGGCATCAATTTGAGCATCCAGTCCTGTGGAAGAAAAACCTTTCCCACAGCCGTATCGAATCGAGCTCCCAGAAACTGTAAGACTTGTGTCGGGATTAGATGACTTTTCTTGAAGTTGACTATCCAACCAAGGATATGAAGAAGATGCAGAACCTTCTGGATCGCTAGTCTGCAAAGAGTTTGTGACTTCGCTCGGATGAGCCAATCGTCGAGATAGGGATGAATTAAAATCCCTTCCCGTCTGAGTGCTGCTGCAACTACCACCATCACCTTGGTAAATACTCGAGGTGCAGTTGCTAGACCGAAAGGGAGGGCTTGAAACTGATAGTGTTCGCCCAACACCATGAAACGGAGATATCTCTAGTGGGATTCCTGAATCGGAATATGAAGATAAGCTTCAGACAGATCTAAAGAGGCCAAAAATTCTTTCTTGTGGACGGCCGCAATGACTGATCTCAAGGTCTCCATACGGAAACGAGGAACCCGAAGTGACTTGTTTACTGCCTTCAAGTCCAAGATTGGATGAAATGTTCCTTCCTTTTTGGGAACAATGAAATAAATGGCGTAACGACCGGTCTGATATTGGGAATGAGGGACCGGAACAATAGCTCCTAGATCCAGCAAACGATGTAAGGTTTGACAAACAATTTGCTGCTTTAGAAGAGAACTGCTCGGAGATACTAGGAAAAGATCCTGTAACGGGCGGGCAAAATCCAAAACGTAGCCTTGTTTTACAATATTGAGGACCCAATGGTCTGAGGTAATTTTGACCCATTCCTTGTAAAAACGAGAGAGACTTCCTCCTATCTCTGGCACCATGGAATGGGCCGGTGCACCTTCATTGCAGAGATTTGGAGGATGAAAAAGATTGGGAGCTGTTAGTACGGAGAGGCCGTCTCCCACGAAAGGAATGGGCCCATACCTGTGCCCTGGAAGGCTGTTGGCGTGTTGAAAAAGATGGAGTCCTACCAGTTCGGGATCGTCTCTGGCCTCGAAAACGTCCTCTAAAGGTACTGAAAGAATGATAGGAACGAGGTTTATCCTCTGGTAAATTATAAACGTTATTATCTCCCAAATCCTTAATGAGCTGCTCCAACTCTTTCCCGAAGAGCAAGGATCATTTAAAAGGAAAAGAACCCAAGCGAGATTTGGAAGTTGCATCAGCCGCCCAATGTCGGAGCCAAAGAAGTCTTCTAGCCGAAACTGCAGAAGCCATTGTACGAGAAGATGTACGTAATAGGTCATATAAAGCATCAGCCGTATATGCTACCGCTGATTCCAAATGATTGGCTTGCTCAAGTTCTGCCAATGGTAAGTCCTGAGAGGTAAGTAACTGTTGGACCCACCGAAGGGTGGCCCTCTGCATTAGACTATTGCACACCGCCGCCCGTACTCCTAAGGCGGATACCTCAAAGATACGTTTAAGAACTTCAACCTCCCGTGGCTGTTAAAAACTTTTCAACACCCCCTTGGGAGGTTGAAAAGTTTTTAACAGCCACAAAAATAGATACACTGAATGGGTGGTAGTGAGCACATCAGGTTTTGAGCCACAAGAGGAGGTGATGGAAGTAATCGGAGGTTTCACGGAGCAATTTTAAAAAAGATAAGTGATAATAGTAAATTAATGTGCAGTTTTAAAATAATAATAAATAAAAATTGTGTCTTAATGGGAATTGGTAAATGAGGTTAACAATCAAGTGCTGTTGTTGCCATGAATATGGTGCAGCCCTGTAAGGGCAAGAGCCTAAACGATTGAGCACAAATATTCTGATACTAATTTCCTGAGTTATGGAGAAATTTTGAAAAATTGAGTGAGAAATTTGATAGTCTTCATTTGTTTTGAATATTGAGTATAGGTATACATTGTGAGGAAATAAAGCCCCAACAGTAGGATTATTGGTCTCCCTTTAAAGTTTGACATACAAATACACGGGTATATAGTTTGTGCATACTTATCTGGCTAAATTCCAACTTACCCGGCTAAGTAGCACTTTTGCTGTTACTTAGATAGACTTATCCGGATAAGTAGAAGATATTATCCGGCTATATTTTGATTTAACCAGTTAAGTAGCAGAAGACGCTACTTAGCCTGATAAGTCTGTAAAGCGCTACTTGTCCAAGTAGCACTTTTCGGATTTATCTGGGTATGTAAGAAAGCTGGATATATGTTTTAAAAAATGCTACTTAGCTGGATAAGTCTTAAAACACGACTCCATCCAGCCGTGGGCCTCATTTACTAAGCATTTTTTTATAGACACAAAATGGGAGAAAAGCCTTAGTAATTGGGCCCGAAGTCAAATAATAAGATAAGTCTAACAGCTTCTGCTTATGCAGCTATCAGATTTAGTTGGACACGGAGCAATTTTTGACCGGATAGCACTGTGAAGTGAGGCAACTACACGATTCTGGTAAGCCTTATAAATTTCTGGAGAAGAAGAAGAGAAAAGGCAGTATTAGGACTTTCCTATCTGGATCAACTGTTGCCTTTCTTCCTTCTCAGACAAGTTGCATTGGGCTCTGGTGAACCAGGTGCCACATGCTCCATTCAACAGGAGATTTCGATCTCCCTAAGTCCTGACAGATTGATACCTCCACAGGTTGTGAATCAGACATCGATGGAATTTCTGGCTGGGGTAGGGTTGCCATCATTTCCACAGACCAGAATTGGACACTTGGGGACTGGGGAGGAGGGGAGAAGAGAAATGTTTTCCCTCATTTGTATAAATTTCAGATCCTGCCAATGAACTGCCTAAACACTGTATCTATGTATGCATTAAAGGGTAATAATAAACTGACTGGCTGTAGACAGGCAGAAATTTCTCTTCCAGCCTCTCAGAACAATGAAGGGGGCCCCCTGCCACTCAGCTGCTCCCCATTTCTTATCTCATGGATTATTAGTGGGTGGAGGTAGATGGCACAAACCTTTTCCCGTGTCCCTCTCTTATAACACACACATTCATTCTGTCACACACAAACATACTCACTCATACATGCTTCTTCTCTCTTTCACACATGATCTCAGAAGGTCAGAAGCATGCTGGGCAGGGAAGGGGGAAAGCGAGGAGAACCAGGGCTGTCAGAAGAGGCAAGCAACTGCTCAGGGTGCCAGGCACCTCATCAGGGGGCTGGCCAGTAGTACTGCATGCCACCATTGTAATGGATCAAGCATTCCTTTACCCCTATCTGGCTTCTGGCTCAGCTGGCCAGTTATGTCATCCAAGGAGGCATTGCCTGCCCCCCTCCAGTCACCAGCCATATTACCTACATTGCCCGGGCACTGGATAGACCAGCAATAATTCTGAGGGGAGCCATGAGATAATAAGCAGGGGGTTCAGGACAGGGGATACTGGGCAGGGAAAGGGTCAGAAAAAGGGTACAGGCATGGGTAGAGAGGGGAAGGGGGGGGGGTCACTGCTTGTACACTATATATTTTTGTTTAACATCAGGTAAATTCCAAGTTGCTAAGAGTCAAGGCATGGGTCCAGAATGAGACCTGAGGGAGGAAGGTACAGCCTATAGAGCAATTTCCCAGACAGCTGCATCTGTCAGCTGGACTGAGAAAGAGACTCTGTGACTCATTCCCTCCCTCAATAACCACCCCCCCCCCCCCCGTCTATTTCTCAACCCTACCATGTTCCCCATGTATCTGTCTCCTCCTTCTCCTCACCCTGTATCTCCACCTGTCTATTTCTCCATCTTCTCCTCTGTGCCTGTATCTGTCTTGGCTGGCTCACTGCATTCCCGTTCTCAAGTCTTGGCCCTGCATGCTGTGAAAGAGGAGGAGTGGATGGCACCAAGAGGGTCATTGCTACAGAAATCTGTGGAGCCACTGGTTGCTGAGGGCTCTGTTGAGCCCCACCTCCTCTCCCTATGCTGTCCAATCACAGCATATAAAATGAGGTGGGGGCAGGAATACAATGCAACTCTCCTCTGAGATGCTCCAGCCCTGCCTTTCTCTCCCTGTAACTAGGATTATGTGTGGGAGGAGGAGCCACCTGCAAAACCGGACGTTTAGCATCTGGTCAGTACTTCTGACTGGATGCTGAACTGCAGGTCTGAAAACCTGGCTGTCCCATTCAAAACTGGGCAGTTGGCAACCGTAGGCTGGGGATTTTGGAACTGTATATTCCTCCTCCCCAGATCAAGATGTGGAGGTCCCTCAGATCTGAGGAAGTTGTGTCAACTACTACACTTAGCCATCTGTAGAAATCTGTTGTAATGTAATAACTTTGGAATATCTATGGATAGCTGTCACCAAATTGGAACTTGCTTTTTCCTCTAGGATAGATTCTATGCTGAGTTCTGTACAAAATTTGTCCATCCAAGTTAATGAACACTCCCAAAAAATAAAGGAACAAGCTGATCAGTTGATTGTAACTAGAGATAAATGATCAGGTCTGTCTGAGAATAATTTTGCTTTTATAAAGGATAATCAGATTCTGCGCAGAAAATTGGAAAATATTGGTAATTATTTTAAAAGATGTAATTTAAGGTTTTTGAATTTTCCAAAATGCTCTAAGATTTATGTATTGGAAATGCTCAGGAGGTTTTAAGTAGACTTGCTGAGGGTTTCCAAAGAAGAAATTCCATCTGTTTCAAAAATATATTATTTTCCTAGTTCCAGAGATGTTTCTTCTCAACTAATTAAATGTTTCTTCTCAACTAATTGCATGTGACCTAGAAAATTAAAACTCTGTTATCAAGGAGAGAGCTTCTTTTCTTGTGGTATATGTTAGTCATATAAGTTAAGTAAAAGTATATATTAAGCTGTTTTTTGGGTATCTCTGCTGTGTTTAAGATTTAAACAAAAGAAAACATACAGCTTTTTTTTCTCTGTTAGAATCTATCTCTTAGTTAGATTTAGTGTCACATATAATCTCTGGTTAGATAAGAACATTGGAGCAATAAGAGCTGGCTATATCAATATAAAACAAAGGACCAACTAAATTCCAGACAGGTCCAGTTGTAACTAGCTTGACCAAGGTTTAACTGTTTAGCACCCTCCCACCCTACCCCTCTACCCACCCACCCCTAGGTTTGTGTTCTAATATAGTCTACCTAAATTCATAATTGGCAGCAAGGTAAATTAGTATTTCCCAAATTTCTATCCATTAAACAAATTACCAAAATGAGGACTATCCAATGCAACTGTTGTGGAGCCTTTATATTGAGGGTAATCATATGGAAACTTAAGGCTTGCCCCATTTGTTCAGAACTCTCTACCTTGGAAAAGGATCTGCCTGAAGTTAAATCTGAATTAGCTTCAATAAAGAAAGTCTCAGCCACTTTACATTATTCAAGAATTAATTTCCCATTACCACAGAATAACCAACAGTCAAGGAAAAAGAGATTTACTGTGGGCTCAGGTAGGATAAGTCCTGTGCCCCACAGACACCCATTATTGACAGCTGTGTACCCCACAACTCTACCCCCCCCCCCCCCCCCCCCCACTCACACAGGGCATTAAGGAACATAAAAAACAGTATTACAGTGGGCTCTGGTAGAATTAGACCTGTGATCCGGAGACACACAGGGGTAGATTTTATAATTTTGCGCGTATCTTATAAAATCCGGGGTTGGCGCGCGCAAGGGGGTACACATTTGTGCAACTTGCACGCGCCGAGCCCGGCGCGCACTGCCTGTTCCCTCCAAAGTCGCTCCGAAATCGGAGCGGCCTCGGAGGGCACTTTCTTTCCACACACCCCCCCCCCCCCCGCACCTTCCCCTCCCTTCCCCTACCTAACCCACCCCCCGGCCCTATCTAAACCCCCCCTACCTTTTGTTGGCAGATTTACGCCTGCTGAAAGCAGACGTAAATCTGCACGCGCCAGTGGGCTGCTAACGCGCTATCACCCGACCCGGGGGCTGGTCCGGAGGCCTCGACCACGCCTCCAGGCTGGCACCACACCCCCGGTCCTGCCCCGAACCGCCCCTTGACACGCCCCGGACATGCCCCCTCCCCCGCCCCTTTTACGAAGCCCCGGGACGTGCGCGCGCCGGCAGCCTGTGCAAAATAGGCACGCTGGCGTGCGCAGGGCATTTAAAATCCGGCCCACAGTGTATCAAGTGCAACAAGTACAAAATGCCTTCTCTGTATTAAATACTGAAGAAGTTCTTGAGAAAAAGATTGAAGTGTTATCTGAAAAGAGAGAAGAAACCCATTGTATACAGAATTTCCAGATCAGAAACCAAAGAAAAAAGCTCACTGTGAAAGATGACTCTACAATCAAAGGCACTAATACAAAAGGAAAAGTGGATAACAAAACTCAACTAAAGAGGTCACAAAAGGAGTCCAGGAACAGCAGTAACCTGTACAAAGAAAGCTGGAAAGCTATGAGCACAAATGCTTGTAGTTTGGGCAATAAAATCCCAGATCTGCAAGCCCTAACGGTGGAGGCGAACTTGGACGTTCTTGCTGTCACGGAAACGTGGTTTACGGAATCTCATGACTGGGATACGGCAATACCGGGCTATAACTTGTTAAGAAAGGATAAGGAAGGATAGAGAGGATAGGAAAGGGGGAGGAGTGGCTCTTTATGTCAGAAATAATATCCAAGCATGTGAGCTGCAAGGAAGATGGGGCAATGAAGAAGCACTATGGGCCAACCTAAAAAAAGATGGGACATCCATTTTTATTGGAGTGGTTTACAGGCCTCCAAACCAAAAGGAAGAGATGGATAGAGATCTGGTTGAAGACATCCAAAAGATAGGAAAGAAGGGAGAAGTGGTGATTGTTGGAGACTTTAATATGCCAGATGTAGACTGGAGAATCCCATCTGCAGAATCTAATAATAGTAAAGAAATAGTGGATGCCCTGCAAGTAGCTTTGTTCAAACAAATGTTTATGTAAACCACTTGAGAAGGAGCTATACTGGACTTAGTGCTCACTAATGGAGATAATGTATCTGATGTCCAGGTGGGCGACCACCTCAGCACCAGTGATCATCAAACGATATGGTTTAATATCACAAAAAAAGATACAGAAAAGAAGCACAAAGACCCAAGTTTTGCAGTTCAAAAACACGGACTTTGATGAAATGGGGAATTACCTGGAGGAAGAACTAAAAGGCTGGGAGAACGAGAGAGATGTGGATCAATAGTGGACCAATCTAAAAGGAGCAATTACCAAGGCAACTAATCTATATGTTAGAAAAGTAAAGAAAAGCAAAAGAAAAATGAAACCTATCTGTTCTCAAAGGAGGTGGCTGACAAAATAAAGGCTAAAAGAACAGCATTCAAGAAATATAAAAGATCCCAAAGGGAAGAGCACAAAGAAGAATATCTGGTAGAACTGAGGGAGATGAAGAAATTAATCAAGACGGCAAAAAGTCAAGCGGAAGAGAGGATTGCCAAGGAGGTAAAGAGAGGTGACAAAACATTTTTCAGATATATCAGTGAAAAGAGAAAAGTTCATAGTGGTATAGTGAAATTGAAAGGTGGAAAGGATCAATGTGTGGAGAGAGATGAAGAAATGGCAGAAATATTAAATGAATACTTCAGTTCTGTGTTCACTAAAGAGGACCCTGGAGAAGGACCGTCACTAGTTAACAAGAAACTGGAGGGGAGTGGAGTAGATGTAACTCCATTTACAGTACAAAATGTATGGGAAGAGCTGGAGAAACTGAAAGTGGACAAAGCCATGGGGCCTGATGAGGTTCATCCCAAGATACTGAGGGAGCTCAGAGATGTGCTGGCGGGTCCGCTGTGTGACCTGTTCAACAGATACCTGGAAACGGGAGTGGTGCCGAGTGATTGGAGAAGAGCGGTGGTGGTCCCGCTTCACAAGAGTGGGAACAGAGAAGAGGTTGGTAACTACAGACCGGTTAGCCTCACTTCGGTGGTGGGAAAAGTAATGGAATCACTGTTGAAAGAGAGAATAGTGAACTATCTACAGTCAGGAGAATTGCTGGACCAGAGGCAGCATGGATTCACCAGGGGAAGATCCTGTCAGACAAATCTGATTGACTTTTTTGACTGGGTAACCAAGGAATTGCATCAAGGAAGGGCACTCGATGTCATCTACTTGGATTTCAGCAAAGCTTTTGATACAGTCCCACACAGGAGACTGGTGAATAAAATGAGAAGCTTAGGAGTGAGTGTCGAGGTGGTGGCCTGGATTGCAAACTGGTTGAAGGACAGAAAACAATGTGTGTTGGTAAATGGAACTCTCTCTGAAGAGAGAGCGGTGTTAAGCGGGGTACCACAAGGATCGGTATTGGGACCGGTCCTGTTCAATATCTTTGTGAGCGACATTGCGGACGGGATAGAAGGTAAGGTTTGTCTTTTTACGGACGACACTAAGATCTGCAACAGAGTGGACACGCCGGAAGGAGTGGAGAGAATGAGACGGGATTTAAGGAAGCTGGAAAAGTGGTCGAAGATATGGCAGCTGAGATTCAATGCCAAGAAGTGCAGAGTCATGCATATGGGGAGTGGAAATCCGAATGAACTGCATTCGATGGGGGGAGAAAGGCTGATGTGTACTGAGCAGGAGAGAGACCTTGGGGTGATAATGTCTAACGATCTGAAGTCGGCAAAACAATGTGACAAGGCGATAGCTAAAGCCAGAAGAATGCTGGGCTGTATAGAGAGAGGAATATCGAGTAGGAAAAGGGAAGTGATTATCCCCTTGTACAGGTCCTTGGTAAGGCCTCACCTGGAGTACTGTGTTCAGTTCTGGAGACCGTATCTCCGAAGACAGAGACAAGATGGAGGCGGTCCAGAGAAGGGCGACCAAAAAGGTAGAAGGTCTTCATCAAATGACTTATGAGGAGAGATTGAAGAATCTAAACATGTACACCCTGGAGGAAAGGAGGAGCAGAGGTGATATGATACAGACTTTCAGATACTTGAAAGTTTTAATGATCCAAAGACAACGACAAACCTTTTCCGTCGGAAAAAAATCAGGTTACGATTTGAAGCTCCAGGGAGGAAGACTCAGAACCAATGTCAGGAAGTATTTCTTCACGGAGAGGGTGATGGATGCTTGGAATGCCCTTCCGGAGGAAGTAGTGAAGACCAGAACTGTGAAGGACTTTAAAGGGGCGTGGGATAAACACTGTGGATCCATAAAGTCTAGAGGACGTGAATGAATGTGGAAAAAAGGATTTGTATTCACAAAAAAGCAGGGAGTAGCTTGCTTGTTATGGCGGTTACCACCCCAAACCAAATAAGCCTGATACTTCACGTTCAATGCATATCCAGCATAGCTCTCTGCTTCAACGGCAAGGGAGAAAGGCTGATACTTCACACACATCCAGCATAGCTCTCTGCTTCAACGGCAGGGGAGAAAGACTGATACTTTACGCATATCCAGCATAGCTCTCTGCTTCAATGGCAGGGGAGAAAGACTGATACTTTACGCGTATCCAGCATAGCTCTCTGCTTCAAAGGCAAGGGAGAAAGACTGATACTTCACACACATCCAGCATAGCCCTCTGCATCAACGGCAGGGGAGAAAGACTGATACTTTACGCATAACTCTCTGCTTCAACGGCAGGGGGAATGAAGAAAAGAGGATCTATATACAGACAACAACCAAAAAGGACTGAATTACATAGTCTGGGAAAACAAATAAGCATGGGTGTAGCTTGCTTATTGCGGCGGTTACTACCCCTAACCAATTAAGCTAAATATTTCACATAGATGCAGCTCCAACACTGCTCTCTGCATTAATGGTGGGGGTGGAAGGGAAACAGAACCAAAAGGTTACTAAGAGCCAAGAGTAACAGATAAGTATGAGAAAAAAAATTTGCCAAGCTTGCTGGGCAGACTGGATTGGCTGTTTGGTCTTCTTCTGCCGTCATTTCTATGTTTCTATGACTTTAAAGATCTTTTTTTTCACCCTAGGGAGACTCAATTTCAGGGTCAGAGAACTACAATTTTTACTGATGTTGTCAGAGAGACCCAAATTCAACATAAATCTTTCTTGAAGAAAAAGAAGCAAGTTTTGGATTTGAGCGCTTCTTTTTTTACTGAAATTTCCATGAAAGTGTATAGTTAAATTCCAGGGTGCTAGCTATTTATTTATTTATTTATTTAAAAACATTTATTGTCCGCCTTTTTTACAATCAGGGCAGGGTACATTAAGAACACACAAAGTAAAAAAACATACAAATAACTAACTAATAAGAATAACTATTAAACAATGGGGTAGATTTTCAAACCGCGCGATTTGGCGTACTTTTGCTGGCGCATCAGGCGCCAGCAAAAGTACGCGGGATTTTAGTAGATACGCGCGTAGCCACGCGTATCCACTAAAATCCTGGATCGGCGCGCACAAGGCTATCGATTCCGTATAGCTGGTGCGCGCCGAGCCGCGCAGCCTACCCCCGTTCCCTCCGAGGCCGCTCCGAGGCCGCTCCGAAATCGGAGCGGCCTCGGAGGGAACTTTCTTTTCCCCTCCCCTCACCTTCCCCTCCCTTCCCCTCCCTAACCCACCCGCCCGGCCCTGTCTAAACCCCCCCCTTACCTTTGTCAGGGGATTTACACCTCCCGGAGGGAGATGTAAATCCCCGCGCGCCAGCGGGCCGCTTGCGCACCGGGACGCGACCTGGGGGCGGGTACGGAGGGCGCGGCCACGCCCCCGGACCGCCCCGGGCCGTAACCACGCCCCCGGGCCCGCCCCCAAAACGCTGCCGACACGCCCCCAAAACGCCACGCTGACCAGGCCCGCCCCCGACACGCCCCCCTCAGAAAACCCCGGGACTTACGCGAGTCCCGGGGCTCTGCGCGCGCCGGTAGGCCTATGTAAAATAGGCGCACAGGCGCGCAGGGCCCTGCTCGCCTAAATCCGCCCGGATTTAGGCGGATTTAGGCGAGCAGGGCTCTTAAAATCCGCCCCAATATGAATGAAGCCAGGCATTTATTTTATTTATTTATTTAGGTGTTTTATATATCGTCATTCCAGAATAAGATCACAACGGTTTACAAAATCAGCGTTCATATTCTTGGTTGACAATCACATTCTATGCTAGCATTAATAATTTTGATCAACATCACAATAGTTATATGTTCTTGTTCATATTCATACATATTCTTGGTCAACATGGCAGCAGATTTATACACTTCATATCTGTACATTTTTAAAGTCGGCATTACAGCAAATGCAGATTCTAGTTCTATTACCTATACACTTTACATCATTCATTATTTATTGCTTATTTCACTACCTTTGTCTCTTGTACTGATATTGAAGTTATCAGTATATTGGTGTTTTATGTTTTAAAGAGCCATGTTTTCCGTTCACATTTGAAATTCTTTCTATCTGTTATCTGGTGTAATGACTCTGGCAGTGAGTTCTACAACTTGGGGCCTGCTATGGAAAATATTTGGTCCCTTTTTTGCATTAGGTGTGTGTTCCAGGTAGAAGGTACCATTAGATGTCCTTTGTTTTGTGATTTCAGGGTTCTCTGTCTTGAGTAGTGTTGAAGTGATACTCCTTTTAAGCACTGGCCAGTATTGTTGACAATACTGAAAATTAGGATTAATATTTTATAATGAATTCTGGATTATACAGGAAGCCAGTGCAGTGCCATCAGCAAGGGGGTGATGTGGTCAAATTTTCTTGTCCCTAGTAATAGTTTAGTAGAGGCATTTTAGAGTAACTGTAGTGGTAGGCCTAGTAATAGGGAGTTGCAGTAATCTAAGTTTGAAAAAATTAGTGCTGTATTGTTGGTAGAGGTTTCAGCCGGTGTAGTATTCTCAGCTTGGTGTATCCTGTTTTTATTAATTTGCTTATATGCTTTTTCATAGTGAAGGTCACATCAATCTGTATTCCTAGGTCTTATACTTGATCTGAGGGAGCGATGTTAATAATTTCTAGGACTAGTGTTGGCGGTTTGATTTTCATTGTATCTCTTTTTAATCACATAATTCAGGTTTTTGGGGTTTAGAGTTAGTCTCAGTTGTGATAGTTTTTGTTGTATTTCCTTCATGTATGTTGACAGAGACGAAGCCGTTTTTTCAAATGTTTTGTTGAAAGAGATACAGAATTGAATGTCATCTGCATATAGGAAGAATTTGATTCTTAGGTTTGCTAGTAATGCACATATTGGCAGCAAATAAATGTTGAATAATGTGGCCGAGAGTGCTGAACCTTGGTGAATACCTGTATCATTTGGGAAGGTGTCAGATATTTGTTTGTTCACTTTGACTTGAAATGTCCTATCTTTTAGGATGTTCCGTCAATTCCAATTTCTCTCATTGGTGGCATAGCAGGATGTGGTCAACTGTGTTGAATACTGCTGTAAGATCAATTAGTACCAAGATATATGATTCATTGTTGTGAAACCCCTGTAGTACAGGGTCGGCTAAGGAAATGAGTAGAGTTTCAGTTGAGTGATTTTTTCTGAATCTGAACTGGTTCGGGTATGGTATATTATTGTCTTCTAGGTGATTCTCTAATTGTGTTAACACTGTTTTTTCTAGGACTTTAGTGAAGAAAGGCAGGTTGGATATCGGTCAGTAATTGTCTATTCTGCCAGTTTTATTTTTTAGTATTGGTTTGATTACAGTTTGTTTTGCTTTATCGGGGACCATGCTTTCTGCTAGGGAGTGGTTAATTATGATTGCGAATATCGGAGTTATTACACTGTTTACTGTTTTCAGGGCACTTGCAGAGACAGGGTCCAATGGATGGGTAGCAGGCTTCATTGTTGTGATGATTTGGTTTATTTCAAATTTCGATACTAGGTCAAATGATTTCCATTTCACTTGACCAGATATTTTTCAGGCTCTGTTGTTGCTGAGATGGGGGAAAATTTAATTGTAAATCACGGAGTAATATTTAACTCCAAATTACTCCTTGAAACAGTTAAAAACCTAATCAAGGACCCATCCTCCTCATGCAATGAATATGCTAAATCACTGTTTAGCATATTCATTGCATGAGGAGGATGGGTCCTTGATTAGGTTTTTAACTGTTTCAAGGAGTAATTTGGAGTTAAATATTACTCCGTGAATTTGATTTGTGTAGCATTCTTTTTTTGCTTTATTGATTTGTTCAAGGTATTTTGTTAATAGGGATATGTATTTTTCTAAGGAAACTGTAAATTGACATTACCGCCATTGTTTTTCAGATTTTCTCAGGGTTTTTTTTATTATATCTTAGCTCTTCATTGTACCAAGGTTTCTTTTGTTTAGTTGTGTTGCCTTCATTTTGGATTGCTTTTTTCTGGATTGGGCATAGGGTATACACTATTTCATTGATGATTTTATCCCAGGAGTTTATTTATTTATTTATTTAACATCTTTTTTATACCGACATTAAAATACACATCATATCGGTTTACATTGTAACGAAAGGTTGAAATTACATGGAACAGGGGAGGGGAGAACTGGGAGGAGATATGCGTAAGAGAGAAGGGGCTCTAGAAAGCCTGAAAGGTCAAGCAAGAGGAAGGGGGATAAGGGGATGAACATATTTACAAACATTGCTCGTAGTCAAGAGAGTGAACATAATTACATAATTACAAAAAGGGGGGGGGGCAAGGGGGTGGGTGGGCAAGGGGCGGGTGGGGGGAACAGCTAGTCTGGGAAGGCCTGGTGGAAGAGCCATGTTTTGAGTATCTTTCTGAATTTCAGGGGGCAGGGCTCCAGTCGGAGGTGGGATGGCATGGTGTTCCATTGTGTTGGACCGGCAATAGATAGGGCACGTTCCCTGGTTGCCGAGAGGCGGGCCCTCTTGAGGGGTGGAACCTGAAGGGTGCAAGCAAGGTTTGCTCTGGTAGGGCGGGCGGATTGAGAGAGTTGGAGAGGTTCGCTGAGCCATGAGGAATTGTTCTTGTAAATAGATTTGTGTATAATGGTGAGGGATTTGAAGAGGATACGGAAAGAGATAGGTAGCCAATGCAGTTCCTTAAGTACTGGGGTTATATGGTCTGTTTTACGTGTGTTGCTAAGGAGTCTTGCCGTGGTGTTTTGAAGTATCTGGAGGGGTTTGATAGTGGAGTAGGGGAGTCCAAGATAGAGGGAGTTGCAGTAATCCAGCTTCGATGAGAGGGTGGCTTGGATGACTGTTTTGAGATCGTGTGTGTGAAGTAGGGGCTTGAGTTTTCTGATGATGTTAAGTTTGTAGAAACCGCCTTTAAGGACAGAGCTGATGTGATTTTTTAGGTTCAAGAGAGGGTCGATGAGGACACCGAGGTTTCGGACAGCGGGCTGTGAAGTTAAGGAGAGGGTCTTGGGGTCGTTGGGGGGGAGGAGCTTGAAGGTTTGATGGTTGTGGATGAAGAGGAGCTCAGTTTTTGAGGCATTGAGTGCGAGTTGAAGGGAGGTGAGTAGAGAGTTGATGGATGATAGGCATTCCTCCCAGAAGCTAAGGGTGGCGGAGATAGTTTCATGGAGGGGAATGATAATCTGGACGTCATCAGCATAGATGTAGAATTTAAGCCCAAGGTCTGAGAGGAGCTGACAGAGAGGTAGGAGATAGATGTTAAAGAGGGTGGAGGAAAGGGAGGAGCCTTCGGGTACTCCTTGTGTGAGAGAGAGCTTAGAAGACTCTGAGTTGCCTAGTTTCACGGAGAAGCATCTGTTAGCCAGGTAGGATTTATTTATTTTGTCACTATAATTCTAGAACAGCATCCCTTACCTCAACCTATTCTAATTACTTTTCTGTTTCAATTAGTTCTATATACTCACTGCCAGCTGGATAACAAAGGGCATTCCAGAGCAAAATTACGTTAGCCAGGTATTCAGATTTAGATGGATAACTTATCCATTTAACTTTGGTTGTACTGCAGATTAGTCCAAAAGTTAGCCGCACATTTTACTTTCAGAAATTAATGCCTGCCCAAAGGCTGGCGTTAATTTTGGCCTGCACCGGGAAAGTGTACAGAAAAGCAGTAAAAACTGCTTTTCTGTACACTCTCCAACTTAATATCATAGCAATATTAAGTCAGAGGCCCCAAAAGTTAAAAAAAAAAGTAAAAATTAAAAAAAAATTGTTAAATCTGCCCGCAGTCCGCGGATCGGAAGACGGATGCTCAATTTTGCCGGTAAAATTGACCATCGGCTGTCAAACCCACTGACAGCCGCCGCTTCTGTAAAAAAGGAGGCGCTAGGGACGCGCTAGTGTCCCTAGTGCCTCCTTTACCACGGGCCCTCATTTGCATGTTGTTCCCTCCTGAATCGTGCACACAGGAGAGTGGCCTGTGCGTGCATAGGGAGAGCGGGTGCTTGCCGGCTCTCCCGCTACTTTTACTGAATCGGCCTGTAAGTAGTGCTGAATATCAACTTCTGTAGGATTTCCTATTTAAATAACTGTGCCAATGGCAGATGACAGTGCTCCCAAGAGGAGATCCTGAAAGGAACCACCGGCTAGGCTGGAGTATTGAGACAAACACAGATAGTTCTTTATTAGACTGGAAGTAGAACCACCAGAGGTGGCAGTAGTTAGCTGATGTGCTCGGCAGGGCTGAAGTCCTTCAGATACTGGAATAGCGATCTCTGAGTTGCTGAGCTGTAGAGAGAGACTATAGGTAATGAGTAGACAGGGTATGCTGAATACATAACCAGCAGTAGATGATACACTCACAATGGTAGATGTTTGTGAGGGCCTCTTATGCAACAGAGAGTCTTCAGTATTCAGGAACAGGAGCCACAGGCGAGTACTGGTTCCTGTAAACAGTCTGAAATAGGAACTCACAATAACTGTGTATGAGATGGCTTCTGGAATAGAAGAGAGTTTAGGAGAGTTGAGGAACATAGGCCCTCGTGGAGTGAGTACCGGTTCCTATCTGCAATCTGTAATAGCAATCCATAAGATATAGGTATGCGATATCTTCTGAGAAAGAAGAGAGTTTGTGAAGGGTTTTAGGAACATGGGCTCTCATGGAGCGAGTACCGGTTCCTATCTGCAATAACTCACGATCTCTGTACCTGCGATAACGTCTTAGACAGAAAGGAGTCGTTGGGATTAGGAGCGTAGGCCCTCGTGAAGCGAGTACCGGTTCCTATCTGAATAAACTCACAGTGTTCACATCTGCGATCGCTTCCAGGCAATAGGAGTCTTCAGGAACGTAGGCTCTCGTGGAGCAAGTACCGGATTCTGTCCTGTATCTGAAATCAAGAATAGAGAGAATGGGGCCCCCGAGGAGCGGGTACTCCTAGGTAAGTTTGTAGAGGCAGAGCAGCGGAGAAAGATTCCTCCTTGCTAACTCGATTCGTAGTTGCAAGCAAAGACCTTTTATGTTGGAAGCAGATGACGTCACTATGGGGGGATGCCCCCGAGGTTCGCTCCCTTGCTGGTACAAGTCTGGAGCGCACGTGCATGCCCTTACATCATCAGGAACATGGCGGATCTGTATCGTCAAGCCAGCCTGGGGACTCTGGGAGACAGATGCAGAGAGAAGCCGCGGCAGCATCTGTCCGTCAGAGCCGAAGGGAGTCGCCACAAAGGTAGAGAGGGTGGAGCGAGGGTGAGAATAGGCACGAACACAACACAGAAGTAGACAGGGAACAGAGCTGTGAGGCCACCAGGGAAGAAGAGAGAAAGGAGCCAGGATCAGAGGTGGGAGGATGGCTAGGATTCTCAGTCTCTTGTCAGTAGAATAAGACAGGAAGAGGCTGGAGCCAGAGTTGCAAACTCACTGGAGATCCCCTGGCCCCACCAGGGGGTTATGACTGGAGCTGCGAGTTTGGTGGGGCTTTCCAGGCCCCACTGGTGGAAGAAGGTTGGAGAAACTGGGACTGGAGCTCTAAAGCCAGCAGGGTTTCCCAGACCCTGCTAGTGGAAGGAGAGAGGAAGGGGCCAGGACCAGAGCTGGAAACTGACGGGTAGATGTTGGAAATGGAGGACAAAGACTGAAGGGAGGGAAGAAAAAACTGAGGCCAAAGAAAGGGAGTGAGGAAAAAAGAGATCAGATACAGAATGAAGCCGAAGGGGAGGGGGTTGCTGGTTTGTGGGGAGGTGGCTGTGGTGGTGGTGGTATAAGATATGGCATGAGAAAGATTGAGGTCATAGGTGGTAGCAGTTGCTGGGCTGGGATGGGGAGGGGTAACTGAGGCAAAAAGCATGTGGACAGTTGCTGGGAGGGGAAATTGAGGCCAAAGAGGGGGGAATCAGAGGTAATTGTTGGAGGAGTTGAAGGCAACAACAGTTCCTAGAGGCAGCCAAAGCAGAAATCCATCCCTGTTGATGACTTTTGTAGTGAAGTGTGGGGCCATGATAGCAATGCATAGGTTGAATATTGAAAGGTGTGTGGAAAGGAAAGCTGTGTTTTACCAGGGTATAGAAATATTGTATACTCATAGGAAGAACATTTTTCATTCAGTCAAAAAGAGAAAAAATTGCTGCGATTAGAAACAATTATTTTTTCATTTTCGCACATGCTGATCTTGCACACTTCCTATTGCTGATGCCTTGTACTTTGATATTGCACTGCTGGTTTTCTTACTGTAAAAATGATATTTTATGTGTGTATCTGATCAATGTCATATTCCCTGTTATGCCCAACAGAATTGGGCTAAATAAATGTTCAATGGAGTATGCAAGTGATGTCAGCTTGTAATTCAGTGCCAATGAGCATTTTTGCCTTCTTGCCCTTAGTTTATGCTAATGTCACAGCCTAAGCCTGATCCGTTCATTTCCTCCAAATTTTTAGATACAGGAACAAAATCAGACTGAGGTCCTGATTTACTAAGCATTTTTCCCATAGACAAAGGCCTTAGTAAATCCAGCCCTGAATTAGCATATCCAAAAAGGCATGTTGGAGTTGATATTCAGTCGCGGAACGGCTAGTTAAGTTAGCTGGATAAAGCCGGATATAGCTGTATAACTTACGTGGCTAACTCTGCCCCACCCAGAAACACCTCCCAACCACCCTTGGAATGCCCCTGACTTATGCTGCTAAATTCTCTAGAATTTAGCCACATATGGCTTATAATATCACTGCTTTTCCATCTAAACGGCTTCTGAATATAAGCCTCAATGAGCCTTATTCATATTTTACTGAGACTGATAATGCATTCTGTGGTTCGAAGAAAGTATCATTATACAGTTATTATTGGTTTAGCCACTGTTGTTTGGCCTCCCAAAGCATATTCTTAAAAATCTGATAACAGCATTTAAATTATTTGCCCAACTTTTCCAATTAGCTATTTGTCATGGCCTCCTTTGTGACCTCTAATTGGTAAATTAAGCCCAAACTGTTTATTGACAAAAAATGAGACCATGTTGGCGTTGGAAACAACCTTGAAGACAGCCAGAGTAGTGGAGGAAGCTCCCTAAGGTACCAATACTGGCTACTGGGGTAGGAGTAGGAGTAGAGCAACATAGCGAGAAGTGTGCCGTAAAAGCTCTAAGGTGTACCTCAAGACTGCAGCAAGAGGAGGAAGCATGGCATCCAAAGCCTGAGGAGTGGTGCAGCAAGTATGCCACGCAATGGATGACCAGGGTAAAAGCAAGAGTTTCCACGTACTGTGGGGAAAAGGAATTTGAAAGAAACCTCATAGACAGCTGGAGCAGAGGAGGAAGTATTCTAAGTTACCAAAACTGGCTTGGAGTGGCAGTGACAGCAGTGGCTTTGGTGATTATTAAAATTGGAAACAGAGACATGGTAAGATATTCTGCACACTGCTCCATTGAACAGAACACATATTGTCACGCCAGCTTTCCTTAGTACAGCTGGCTTTACCAAGCATTGCTTTATAAGTGCCGATAAATGGCTACAAAGCTCTGTAGCTGAGTCAGTTTCAAGTAGCATTTGGAAAATACCTCTGCAGGAGAAAAGGTAGCCTTCTTAGGGACTTCTAAGTTTATTTGAGGTAATTTCTGATCCCGAGCCTTTTTAATAATGTTTTTGCATGGGTATAATATGAGAGCAAAATCTTAGAAATGCATTTAATCTAGAGAGCTGGTGTACATCTCCAATACCAGACATTCTTTATGCAAGGGGAGAAGTGCGATGGATTGCAAACAGCACAAAGGTGTCCAAACCACCATGGTGAGAAGTGCAATGAATCGCAAACAGCACAAAGGTCTAGACAGGCCTGGGCAGCAAGATGTAAAACAATGAAAGTAATGGGAGGGGAGGAGAAACTTGAAGGCCTTCATATTCCGCTGCAGAGTGGCTAGTTAAGTTAGCCGAATATACCTATCCTGCTAGCAAGGTTATTTCTAACTGGCTAACTATAGGACAGGTCTATGGCCCGACCAGAGTTAGCCACATAACTTATACAGCTAACTCTGCTCTGCCCGGAAAGGCCTTCAGCTTTTGAACATTTCTAAAATTAAATTACTTGGGATGGGAAAGAATGCTCCCTCCAGTAATTCAGGGCCCATCAGCTTTGAAAGTATATCATTGCCTATATTGGCTGAAGTAAGACGTTTAGGTGTGTTATTGGATACACAATTGATTTTATGGCTAGTAGCTTTTTCTAAATTGAAATGTTGAAGGCATTAAAGTTCTTTTTACTGATAGATGAGTTTAGGGCTGTGTCATTTGTTTTAGATCATTTTGATTATTGTAGCAGCCTGTGGATAGGACTAGTGGATACATCTATATAAATAAAAATGTTAAATAGTTTGTACGTCGTCGCTAATCTCGCCAACCGCTTAACCGAATGCGTTCAAATTTGCACACAACATTCACTTCCCATATGGGAAGGATCTTATACACTTACATTACATATAGGTCACACCTGTGACAGGTAATACAAGTTTAAAAATTGCTTACACAAAACAGCGACATCTGGTGGCTGTCAGCACAAGCGCAACCTCTTACACCTTTCACACACACACCACACCCCACCCCCACACAGGGCTATTGTCTTTCATTCACACTCCCTCATAACACACAGAAATCCACACTCATCACACCCCACCCCCCCCCCCCCCCCACACGCCTGCCAATGCCACTTACTTCACCCACCCTCCCAAAACACACCAAAACACGAATTCCTGGCTGCTACATTGGGAAGCCACACATTTCACACACCCTCCGAATTTAAATTAAAGTACCCTCTTCCACCCACCCACGCACTGCACTCCGATCACACACTACACCTGATACAAGTCCGTGCTTCTCCGCCGGCACCACAGGAACGGTCCGGGACACATCGCATTCAGTAGGGCCATCGGATGCCAGCAACCAAAATGGCGCAGGCGGACCTTGCCCTTACTATGCTACACGGAGACAACAATGACGTCGGTACCCATGTGACATAGTAAGGGCAACAGCCCGTCGGCGCCATATCCTCAGCGGACATTTGCCCTTACTAGGTCAGGAATCATGACGCACCACTTTCACCGGTGAAGTTTTGAGACATGGCAGCCGGCGGAACAAACCCTAGTACACACTCTCGCCACCGGCTGGCAGTTTACACATGTAGCCGGGGAGGAGCACGGTGGAGGACCGTTCTTATTTTCCGCCGCATGTTTTTCACGGGGGGGGGGGGGGGGCAATGATTCTCCACATCTCCCGAGAGGGGGCCTGTAGCGTGGGTTGCTCTATTTCGCCGGGTTGGGCGGGGGGGGGGGGCCAGGAAGGCGTGCTTGCATATTTAAACTATTCTTTGCTGGTGCTGTTCATTTGGGGTAAAAAAAAAAACAAAAACACAAACTGTAACCTTTACTGCTCTGTTCTGTTTTTTCAACTTAACCAGGCTCAGCTACTGCATCAATTGCTTTCAAATTTGGACACAACCTTGCTTTCACTTTCGGCAAGGTTCTTCTCTATCACGGTTACAGAAAAAAAATGTTTTTACATGTCTGTGGAGAAAACAGCGACATCTGTTGGATAGACATGCAACACACGCTATCTACCTTGGGAAATGAAGCTGCTGTACTGCGCATGCGCGGGTGGGAGCGCACGTCGGGCACAGTGGAACCAACATGGTGCTGGGAGGGGCAGCAGCGGTGCACGACGCGCACAGCGGGACCAACATGGCGCTGGGAGGAGCAGCAGCGGCGGACCGGCGGCAATATCGGGCGTGGTGGTGTCGGCCGGCCGAAATTCGACACCTGGGAGGAGCTGCGGCGGCGATCTGGTACGGCTCACGTGCACAACAGGGAGGGATCCTCGCTGACCTCGCGCCTTCGGGAGCGGGCCGCGCAGAACCGTACAAGAGGGAGAGGGACGGGGGGGGGGGGGGGTGGGCAGCTGGGAGGGCATTGCGAGCCGGAGAGGATCAGAATCAGGGAAGGAGATTGAGAGAGGGTGCGGTGTCACTGACAAAAGGGTAGGGAGAAGGCGAGGAGAGGTGACAGTGAGGGGAGGGTGAATGAAGGGGGCAGTGAGTGTCAGTAGAGAGACACAGAGGGGAGAGGCGAGTGTGAGGGGTGAGAGTTGGAGTGGGGACAGGGGAGTGAAGGGGGGGTTAGTGACCGAAGGGGGAGGGGTGAGTGTGTGGGGAGAGAGCTGGAGTGGGGACAGGGGAGGAAAGGGGGGGGGGTGAGTGACCAAGGGGGAGGACGATGTGTGACTGAGGTATATGAGCAAGGGGAAGGGGGAGGGGGAGAAAAGAACCTGACTGCCACTGCAACGCGTGGCCGGGCACAGCTAGTTATTATATATATATTACAGGTAGTTCAACATGCTGCTGCTCATTTGCTCTTTGGCCTTTCAAAAAGTGATCACATTATGCCTGCACTGCAAGGTCTACATTGGCGCCCAGTTAAATATTGATCAAAATTTAAATTACTGGTTGTGGCACATAAGATGCTAAATGCAGAATATCCTTGTGCATTAAAAATAAACTTATTTGGTACACTTTGGCCCATACATTGTGTTCCACTGGTCAATGTTTACTTCAGATACCTTCAAGTCAAGAATACAGTAATCAACTAACTTGAGATAAGATGTTTTCAGATGCTGCCCCAACACTATGGAACACCCTACCAATGCATCTCAGGGATGCAACTGATTTAACACTGGTTATAAAGTTTGACTAAACCATTTTATTTCAGGAGGCATTTGGATGACAGTTCTGACTTTATTTTTTTATTGTATATCTATAGGCTTTAGATATTAATATTTTAATATTTCTGTTTTACTGTGAATATTTTTATGATTGTTACCATGATGCAGAAAACAAGATTTTAATTACATAAATAAATGAAAGACAAACCAGGCAAGTTTCTGGATATACAGGTTCCCTTCCTAAATTATGATTTATAAAATGATTCTTTACTGATAAGAACATTAGAACATGCCATACTGGGTCAGACCAAGGGTCCATCAAGCCCATCATCCTGTTTCCAACAGTGGCCAATCCAGGCCATAAGAACCTGGCAAGTACCAAAAAACTAAGTCTATTTCATGTTACCGTTGCTAGTAATAGCAGTGGCTATTTTCTAAGTCAACTTAATTAATAGCAGGTAATGGGCTTCTCCTGCAAGAACTTATCCAATCCTTTTTTAAACACAGTTATACTAACTAAACTAACTACATCTTCTGGCAACAAATTCCAGAGTTTAATTGTGCGTTGAGTGAAGAAGAACTTTCTCCGATTAGTTTTAAATCTGCCACATCCTAACTTCATGGAGTGCCCCCTAGTCTTTCTATTATCTGAAAGACTAAATAACCGATTCACATCTACCCGTTCTAGACCTCTCATGATTTTAACACCTCTATCATATCCCCCCTCAGCTGTCTCTTCTCCAAGCTGAAAAGTCCTAACCTCTTTAGTCTTTCCTCACAGGGGAGCTGTTCCATTCCCCTTATCATTTTGGTCGCCCTTCTCTGTACCTTCTCCATCGCAATTATATCTTTTTTGAGATGGGGCGACCAGAATTGTACACAGCTTTCAAGGTGGGGTCTCACCATGGAGCGATACAGAGGCATTATGACATTTTCCGTTTTATTAACCATTCCCTTCCTAATAATTCCCAATATTCTGTTTGCTTTTTTGACCGCCGCAGCACACTGAACCGACGATTTCAATGTGTTATCCACTATGACGCCTAGATCTCTTTCTTGGGTGGTAGCACCTAATATGGAACCTAACATTGCGTAACTATAGCATGGGTTATTTTTCCCTATAGGCATCACCTTGCACTTATCCACATTAAATTTCATCTGAGATTCATGGGTTCCTTTTGGACAATATGGGGTCGCTTTTAAGACCTGCGCACACGCGTCCATCTGCATGTGCACATGGACGTACCTATTTTATAACAAGCGCATCAGTGCACACATGTTATAAAATATGGGTTCCGCGCGCACACGCATGCCGGATTTTCATATCCACATGTGCGAGAGGTGGCCTGCTCCATGTGGGGGGGGGGGAATTTTAGAAAAATACATGCGGCACCACAAGTAGGGCTTCCCCAGTTCCCTCCCAGTCCACTTCAATTAAGGAGCAGACTGGGAGGGAAATTCCCTATAACCTTACCTAATCTTCTTACCTTTTCCCCTCTCCTCCCTAACCTCTAACCCTTTCCTAGGTATAATACATTTTTGTCCTAGTTTTGATGAGATTTTCTTTATGTATATATATTGGGGTACATGTGCGCACGCTACCCGGTGCGCACACGTGTACACCCGATTTTATAACTTGCGAGCGCCGAGCCCACTCTGAGCCGCGCTGCCTTCCCCTGTTCCCTACCCTCCCACCCCACCTTCCCTTACCTCTCCCGCCCTTTCCCCCCTACCTTTTCCTTTTTTTCATTGTTGTTTCAAAATTTACTTCAGCTGGCCGACTGCTGGCGCGCGATTCCTGTCACAGCGGCAAATATGGCCGCTGTGCCGGGAGCCTGACCCCGCCCTCGGACCACCCCGCCCCTTTTTGCAAGCCCCAGGATTTAAATGCATCCCGGGGCTTTATGCGCATCGCTGGGCCTTTTTAAAATAGGCCCGGCATGCGTAACCCTTTTAAAATCCGGCCCATTGTGAATTGAATGAGTGTTGGTTTGTTCAGTCTTTGAATATTGGAAATAATGATGGTCAATTAAAATTTTTGAGATGATAAAAGAAATACTTCTTCATTCATTCCTGAGTCCACCTCTTCCCATGCCTTCTTGTTCTTTCCATGAAAAAGAGCTCTCTGTTTACATTTTTTAAATATTTAGATGTCTCTGTCATATCCTTCTTTCCCTCCTGTTCTCCAAGGCACACATAAGAAAATTCCTGGGTTTCATTTTATAAAGTTTATGGTGCAAATGTTGCCATTTTATTAGCGCTCCTTTGAATTGCCTCTACTTTGTCTATTAACTTCTGAAAACATAGGGGTAGATTTTAAAAGAAGCGCGCGCGGCCTATATGTGCGCATGCAAACCGGCGCACACACCTATACGCCCGATTTTATAACATGCACGCACATGTTATAAAATCTGGGGTCGGCACGCACAAGGGAGTGCACAATTCTGCACCTTGCGTGCGCCGAGCCGCACTGGCTTCCTCCGTTCCCTTCCCCCTAGCCCGACCTTTCCACCCTAACCCTACTCTAACCCCCCCCCCCCAATCTTTATTTTACCTTTTGCGCCTGCCTCCAGGCAAATGGCCGCTGTGCCAGGAGCCGCTGACCCCACCCCCTCTCCGCCCCGCCCTTTTCAAGCCCAAGAACTTACACGCGTCCCGGGGCTTTACACACGCTGCCGGGCCTTTTGAAAATAGGTCCGGCGCGCGTAACACATTTACGCGTGTAGGTCTTTGAAAATCTGGCCTATAGTCTCCAGATTTAGGCAATAGTTTAAATGAGTTCTTCCCAATGATTGCAGATATTTATTACCAGGCTCATATTTCCACTAATAGGGTAATTTTCGAAGCAATTTCTGCGAGTAAAAAAACCCATTTTCCTTGCATAAATCGACTGTCTGAAAATTGCCTTCCCTCAATATGTCTATGCATTGAGGATGTTCAGCCACATGGAGGTGGAAGAGGCATTATTAGGTGGGCGTTTAGGTCAGGGGAGGAAAAGCACACATGTAGATTACATTTTAACATCTAGCATGCACTGCTCTACCTGCACATACAGCAGGTACAGTTAGCACATATTTTGTACACGTGACAGTTTTCAAAGTGAAATCCATTGCATGCTTACCATTTGAAAATTGGTGCAAAGATCATAGGTTAAAAGTTGTGCAAGACTTTGCATCCATGCAGGTGGTTTCAAAACTGTCCACTGTGAAGCCGTTATTTAAAGGAAGTAGAATGGATAGCTTTTCCAGATACATTATCCTAGTTATTCAGCGAGATAAGCATCCTGCTGAATATCTCCGATTAAAGTTATCTAGCTGGCCCAATAACTTTAAACCTCTCTATCTTTTTAATATTGCTGGTTAGATTTAAAGTTATCTGGCCTTGTGTAACTGCATAACTTTAGCTTTAACTAACTGTATTCTAAAGAATATAGTCATTTCAGTGGCGCTATTGAGCTAAAAAAAAAAATCTTGTGGGCCTAGTGACCGAATTACAGCCCCACCCAAGCTGTAAATCATGAGCCTTGGCGGTCATACAAACACAGAAGGTATAAACCAGATACCAAATACAATTATACAAAGAAAAAATGTACCCAATAACAATATATTTTATTCACACAATTAAAACATCAAATACACTCTCATAATATAAATATTCTTTGGAATAGGAAATATCTTGGAATATCTGTGAATTTTAGGGAACAATTGTGTAGAATTTTATTGGGATAATATGAAAATATTTGTATTACGTGAGTGTATTTTATGTTTTGTGTGAATAAAATATATTGTTTTTGGGTACATATTTTGTTTGATTAATCATGAGCCTTACCCTGAGTATGGTAATGAGCTGATCTGCATGCATCAACTGCAAGTAAAACACATGCAGATGCACAGAAATCTGACCTGAATCTGAATAAGGCTAGTATGGATTTACCTTGACCTGTATAGATTTCCATGAGAACTGGGGAGGGGAGTTGAGAACAGAAAAACAGATGGATTTTCCCAGTAGAATTCAGAAAAAAACATGTATTTTGTCAATTCAAATCCAGACTAATTTCAGAAAAATAGCATATCCCTATTTACTATCCTAGAACCAACTCTTAATCTGTTCAGTTCATATATGAATCTCCCATGTGGACCAGTGTCCAAGAATTTACTGAAATCTAACTAGATCTCTTCCAGCATTTATGCAATAGGGACAAAAGTCCCTAGGCATTCAACCCCAGCATTTTACAAATGGCTGACAAGAGCCCGGAGAAGTAGGGCGCACTCCGGGCTCCACTTGACCACCATAGAAACAAAGGTAGTGGCCCAGAGGTGTTTGTGGAATGGGTTAGGGTGGGGGATGGGTGAGGTGGCAGGAGGTCTGGGGGAGTGTGAAATAATTTTTTTTGTTAAAATGGATCGGGGTGGGGGAGGGGTCAGGATTCAACACACTATTTTTTCATTTTTCTACTCCTGAGGCCATCTGAAGGTGTGGCAGGCAGGTGGGAGAGGGGGGTCTCTCGAGACCACCAGGGTTTTACTGATATTGTTGTGTTCCGCGCCCGTGGCCGTCCAAGGGCGCGGCCACCTACCTCCACCATGGCGGCGACCTGCCGTGGCAACTCCTGAAATGCTCCCCGGGGCCGGTGCCCATCATCCCGGGGATGGTCCGCGGTCTGGCCGCCCGCTGGGGAGCCATCCCTGCTCGTCCCTCGCGGAGTTCTGCTGGCTTTCCTCCTCGGAGGAAATCCAAGATGGCCGCCACCATCTTTAGGCACGAGGCCGCGCCCCCCTGCTGGATTTAAAGGGACCTGATCCCTTTAATGATACTCACCTGCTTCCAATGATCCAGAGCAGAGGAAGTATTTAAGGAGGCTTCCTCTGCTCATTCCTCGACTTGGCAACATCCTCCCACGCTGTCTAGTTTGCTTGCTTTGGTGAGTTCCTTGTGCTCAGACTCTGGTTCCTGTTTCGTCTTGGTGTTCCTGGTTCCTGACTTCGGATTGGCTTACGGTGATTCTCTGGTTCCTGACTTCGGACTGGTGAGCGTCGACCCTCTGGCACTTGACCTAGGACTCCTTCAAGACCACCGTCTCCAAGGGCCCACCTAAGTCCCAGCGGCCCGGGTCCCTATGGGCTCCTCCTGGGGGGACCGCGGGCTTCCAGGGCGAAGCTCCAGTTGGCCTTTGCACCGATACCCTGACCTCTCTAGGTCCACCTAAGTCCCAGCGGTCGGGTCCCTACGGGCTCCTCCAGGGGGGACCGCAGACCACCAGTGGTGAAGATTGCTCATCCGCTCATCTCCTTGTCCGTCTCCACAGTAGCTTCTGTCTTCAGTGCCAAGGGTCAGCTGCTCTCATCCTCTGTCCTGCCTCGCGACCCGACGAGAGAACCTACGGATCCCTCCGCAAGGTGTACACCCCTCGTCGGCCCAAGGGTCCACAAGCCTGAGCATAACAGATATCAAGGGGTGGGCATTATAAATAGGCTAATCTAGCCCTTTAAACGTCAGTGACTCTAGGCTATGGAACCGCTGTCATGTGATCTATGCTTGGGGCACCTAAGCTGTGGTATTTTTCTCCATGGTGTTTTACCATTAGGGAAAATAAGCTGTGGTACCAAATACTGAAGCTTGGTGAAAAACATGGTATTTTCCCCTCCAGGGAAATATCATAGCAAGTTTGGAACACCATCCAGAGTGTCTAGTCTGTTTTTTTGGTACCTGTATCTACCCAGCTTCCTCCTATTGAGATATCAACCCTCTGAAAGGTTTACACCCTGCACCCTGGAGGTCTATCCTACCGACCTCCCCCTGAGGCTATGAAGGACTGTGTGAGGGCTTAGCTCCTTGCCTTTTCAGCTTGTTCTAGGGCTACAATTGTTTTACTTTTAGCAGTAAATAAGTCTCTGCGATTAACAATCTGATTGATTGACACATTTGATTTGGTTAATAAATGAGTACTAGCAAGGAAGCAACTTTAAGCATTCTACACAGATCTACTGCATTACTCTTAAAACTAAGGTACCATTCTGATGAAGAAATTTTATTCTCTAGACTTTATGAAAAATAATTCACCAGAAATATAAGATAAGCTATACCCACCTGAAAGGTGCCTGTCAATACTTTCATCACTCTAAAAACAGAGAAAATAATGTGAAAGATGACCAGAAAACTTAAGATACCTATATTCACAAGTTTTGGAAAATTATTTTTATCTTTGCTTGTGGTAGAGAGGAAGAAATGAGCTAGTTTATTCCTTCCGATTAATCAGTAAGGTCAAATAAAACAATCTTATCTACAGTAGCAGAAGGAAGTACTGATATTTTCCAGTAGGAACATGCTTTATGAATTACTAAACCAAGGTGAAGATCAGCAGGCTCTTCCCTGCTGATATCAGTTGCAGTGAGGATTAGCATTATTTAATAACTGTTTGATAACTCATCTAAAACCTTTCCACACATTTTAGTAAAACTATCTTAATGGACTGTAAATTGCCCATTTTCTATCACTGTGGAATCTGTAATCCCAATGAAACATAACCAAAAGGTCTGCATCTTCTATATACAGTATAAAAATAATGATGCACATCTAGTCTGCTCCATTATTCATGCCCAGCAAAGATATGGGATCATGACCCATCAGTTGAACCACATCATTAGAACGCATGATGTTGGAGGCCCTGCAATGCAGTCCTCTAGGCCAGAAAGACACATTCACACTAGCTCATGTGAACCTCCAGGTGATGGAGGAGACTGTTGAGATGGGTGAAGCTTCTCACACAGATTGTGACAGGATCTAGATAGCACCCTGACAGGTAGGATGGGGGAAAGAAGGATAGTAGAATGGCTGGTCTGAGGCAGAAAGGAGTGCGGGGGATAGGTTGTGGAGAAGGGAGAGAAGGCTATAGCTGGAGAGGAGAGAGGGAGAAAGAGCTGGGCTCAGAATGAGGAGCAAAGTGAAGGAGAAGGCTAGGGAAGGAGGATGAGCTTTGGAGAGGAGAGGAAGACAGAGAAGATGGGGAAGGGTGAGATGGGTGAGGGAGAGATGGAAAGAGGGAAAGAGAAGAGAGGTAAGGGATAGATGAGTTAGAGGGAACGAGGGTGGGGGAATTATACCTGCTGCAACGCAGCAGGGCTTCCCACTAGTCCATTATATATAGGAAGGTTAATATTATAACAATTTGCATAAGTTATGCATTGCCTACATGCATACTTTACACCAGTTTCAAAGTGTACTAATGTGCATAAGTGCACTTTGAAAATTATTCCTACAAAAAGGTGATGTTACTTCCATCTACCCCAGTGTGGTTCACAAATCCCCAACATGAGTGAATGAACTGGATTTAATCGAGGACATCCAAAAGGCATCTTCAAGGTATTCCCCTCAGACAAATGATAATGGAATCCATTAGAAAGAGGTGATATTGGACCCGATTCCAGGGCCGGTGCGAGGGTCTCAGCCGCCCCTAGGCAAGCCATCGTGCCGAGCGCCCTTATCCTTCTCCTCCTCCCGTCTTTCTCTCGTGAGCCTTCCTTATTGGAGGGGGGGGGGGAAGAGAAGAAGCTGGGCACACATGCACATGCAAACAGCAGCTTGCACCTCTTTCCTTCGGTTGCCGGCGGCCTTGTGGCCTCTCTGGTTGCCGCCGGCTTGTTGCCTCCCCCGGGATGGAAAAAGAGCAGAACAGCCTCAGTCATCGGTGGGAGGGAGAGGGAGGGAAGCAGGTAAGATTCAGGCATTGGAGCCGGCAGGAGGGAGAACGAGAATGACCCCAGGTAGTGAAAGGAGAGGGAGAAGAGCAGAGGGGCCTCAGTCACAGGTGGGATGGAGAGCAGCGGATAAGGCTCAGTCATCTGAACCAGCCGAAGGGAGAGCGGCGATTGCAGGCAGGTGCGATTTGGACAGGGTTCAGGCATCGTAAAAGGCGCGAGGGAGGCACCGAAACAGGGGAGGCAGGAGCCAGGTTGTGTCGGAGGTGGCACGGGGTAAGCGGAAAGGCAGCACAGCAGCAGGTCTGTGTGGCTCTTGCTGCCATGGCTGCTGCCCCTGGGAGCCTGGCACCCTAGGCCATCGCCTAGTTCTCCTAGTGCTTCCGCCAGCCCTGCCCGATTCATACGATTGGAGAAAGAATTTTTAATGCCCAGGTAGGTGCTAACTTGAGCACCATTGATCACCAGGTGGCCTGGTATGATATAGCAGACAAAGTGGCAAGAGTTCACTCAAAAATCAAAGAGCTGGATTTCAAAAATATTGATGTTAATAAAATGGGAAAACACCTAAAAGGAGGCACTGGCACAGTGGGAGGAAATAAGTGAAATGGAAGAATAATGGGATATGCTATATGTAGATATAGAAAAAGGAACAAGTGTCTATGCTTAGAAAGTACATTAAAAAAATAAATAAAGAGACCGGTTTCAGTCACACTGAAAGAAGTAGAGAGAATATTCACCAAGGCAAAGGCATGAGTGGAAGAAAAGATGGCTAAAGAGGTTAAGCAAGGCGACAACTTTTTTTTGTGCGCGTCAGCGACAGGAGGAAAATCACAAATGGGATTGTAATATTAAAAGGAGAAACGTGTAGAGGGACTCAAGCCAAAAGCAGAAATGCTAAACAAGTACTTCTGCTGAAGAAATTTTGGAACAGGACTGCTGTTGATTGGAAAGAGTATGCACGGTAGTGGGGTAGTGGCCACACCGTTCATGGAAGAGAGCGTTTACATGGAATTAGAAAAACTGAAAGTGGACCTGTTCGATAAATCTTTGGAAATCAGCATGCTTCCATTGGACGCGAGGAAAGCAGATGTGGTCCCTACTGAAGGGAATCTTTGTTATGATGCTGCTCGCGGGCCCCAGCCCCGATGACATTGCTTCCCGCGGCCTAAGTGCCTCCGCCATTGCCACCATTCTCCATGCGGCGGGAGCGCTGCCGAGCTCTTTCCCTTGCGGCCCAGAGGCCGCCGACACTGCTGTTCCCGTGGCCCAGGCGCCGCCTTTGGCCTTGCCTCATGCCATGAACACCACCACTGCTGTCCCCAGTCTTGCTTCCCCTAGGTGCATGGCTGCGCCTCTTCTCTGTATTTAAAGAGCCTGCGGCGGGAAAAGTCCTGTGGCCCTGCCTGATGATGTCATCCCGGCGTCTTATCTTCAGCCCTATAAAAGGGCTCCTCACCAGTCCCTCGTTGCCTTCGCAAGGAGCTTGCTTGCTCCTGGATGCCCTGTTCCTGTTTCTTTATCCAGGAGGCTCCTAAGTCCATCATCTCTCCTTCAAGGTCCTATGTTCATCGTGGGAGCTCCCTTGTCTTCGTCTATGGTTCCTGGTCTCTCGTCGGATCCTGCATCCTTGTCGGTCCTGTGCCTTGACATTCCTTTCTCCAGATGTTCCTGTCTCCAGTTGTCCCTGATCCACTAGTTCCTGGCTCCGGGTTTCCCAGCCTAGTCTCGCCTGTCAGATTCCACCTCCAAATGACCATACTGTGAGTAAATCCATATCTGATCCAGTGTCCTGTACCCGGTCATTGGAGCCCTGTTCCAGTTGGATCCTTCTTCAAGTGCTGCCCAGATTCCTTCTTCATCTGATCTTCAGTACTGCACTTGTCCTGCTCTCCTCATGGTCCACAAGCAGCCTCTTTAGGTTGTGTAGGGCGTGCAGTGGGACAGGGTGGTCCGTGACCAGCCCATGGGGGGCTGTGTAGGGAGCCCTGAGGTGCAGTGCCTGCCTAAGTCCCCAAGTGCCTCATCTCATCCAAGTCTCCAAGTGCCTCGCTTGTCCAAGTTTCCTAGTGTCTCTGTCTTATCCTTGTTCCAAAGTCATCACCTTTCCTCGACCGCTGTCCATCCTGTCGCACCTGCCATTCCCAGACGGTGGGTCCAAAAGGGCTATCGAGTGAACGGAGGGCTACCCGAGAGACCAGCATTGCATTACTGGGTCTCTTCTGGTGCATTCGGGTTCAGCAGAGGTCAGGGCCCCGAGTCTTCAGCCTGTCCGCCCGTGCGTGGATGCATCTCGCCTGCCTTGGCGCCTTCCCGGAGTCCTCCTCTGGGGCCGTGCAGTGGTCCAAGGGCACACTCTCTCTCCTGAATCGGGACTGCTCCCTAGCGCTCCCCAACAATCCTGGTCCTGGGACATTTCCCTAGGGAAGGGAATAACTAGCCAGACCCAGAAAGGAAGAGAGTACCCTAGGAAAGAAAAGGAGCCTAGGGAAGGCCAATACTGATGACCTATGACCTGCATTGCTGTTTTTTGTTTTGAGAAATGCTAGCTGCTTTTTGTTTGTTTTCTAATTAATAAAAGATTATAAAAGACCCACCAGAGTCTAGCATGAGTCTATTCTCTGGCCATCCACAGACCTCTATATAAAAATGGTAATAGGAAGAACGTTGGAAATTACAAGCTCATTAATCTTTATTTGATGGGGGGGAAATGAATAGAGAGACTTTTGACAGAAAGAATAGTGAAGCATCTTGAATCTGGTGGGTTGCAGGATGTGAGGCAGCATGGATTTACTAAAGGGAGATCATATCTGACAAATCAGACTGATTTCTGTTGTGTTCCGCGGCCGTGGCGCCCCACGTCCGCGGCCCCCTACCTTGTCCGCGGCGTTCCCTCACCACGGGAGCCCCGGGGGAGGGCTCTGATTCGGGCCTTCGCTCCCGCGAGGCCTCCGGTGCTGCTTGCTGCAGGGGGAGCCGTCCTGCTCCCCCCTCGCGGCATCCAGCGGGATCTCTCCTCCGCAGGGGAAAATCCAAGATGGCCACCGCCATCCTTAGGCGCGAGGCCGCGCCTCCTCTACAGTTTTAAAGGGACCTAATCCCTTTAACTGGCTTCACCTGTTCCTGATCAGCCTAGGCAGGGGAAGTATAAAAGGAAGCTTCCTCTGCTCATCCAGTGACTTGGCAACATCCTCCAGCGCTGTCTAGTCTGCTTGCTTCGGTGAGTTCCTTGAGCTTTGGATCCTGTTCTTGTTTCGTCTTGGTGTTCCCGGTTCCTGACTTCGGATTGGCTTACGGTGATTCTCTGGTGTACGACTTCAGATTGGCAAGCGGTGATCCTTCGGTGTGTGGCCTCGGACTGGTGAGTGACGACCCTCTGGCACTCGACCTAGGACTCCTTCTAGACTACCGTCTCCAACAGCCCGCCTAAGTCCCAGCGGCCCGGGTCCCTACGGGCTACTCCCGGGGGGACCGCGGGCTTCCAGGGCGAAGCTCCAGTCAGCCCTTGCACCGACACCCTGACCTCTCAAAGGTCCGCCTAAGCCCCAGAGGTCTGCGTCCCTACGGGCTCCTCCTGGGGGGACCACGGACTTCCAGTGGTGAAGACACAGCATCGCTTCTCATCTCTTTATCCGCCTCCGCAGTTGCCTCAGTCTCCAGTGCCAAGGGTCAGCTAGTCCCGTCTTCTGCGCTGTCTCGCCACCCGACGAGAGAACCTACGGATCCTCCGAAAGGGATACCATCCTCCCGTCGGCCAAGGGTTCACAAGCCTGAGCATAACAGATTGCCAAGTCCATGGACCCGGCAGAGGCATCCACCCACCAGGCCATTCCGGGAATGGCCCGGTGCCTGGTGGACCAGCAGAAAACCCTGGACGCCCTGGTTTCCTCCGTGCAGAGCTTAAACCAGCGTTTTGAAGCGTTGGGTCCCATGAATCCTACGCTGCCTTCCCCGCCTATGGCTTCTGGGGGTCGGCCGGTAATCCGCCTGCCCACACCACCACGGTTCTCTGGGGAACCTCGGGCCTGCAGGGGTTTGATGAACCAGTGCAACATGCACTTCCGCCTGCAGGCCGCTGTCTTTCCAGATGATGCCACCAAGACCACCTCTATCCTGGCTCTTCTTGAGGGGAAGGCCCTAGAATGGGCTTCCCCTCTGTGGGAACGGGACGATCCCGTCCTAAGGAACCTTAGGGAGTTTTGGGAGTTGTTCCGGATAAACTTCGGGGATCCGACTCAAGAAGTTTCGGCAAGCCTGAGACTACTGCAGTTACGTCAAGGCTCGAGGACATTGGCGGAATACGCCATCGATTTTCGGGCCCTCTCCTCGGAACTCGGCTGGGGCTCCGAATGCCTCCACACCATTTTCTATCAGGGGCTGAGTCCCCGAATTAAGGACGAGCTCACGGGACGAGAGATACCAAGGTCCTTAAATGCCTTGATCGACTTGGCAGGCCGCATAGATCGGCACCATCAGGAGCGCTGCCAAGAGGCCCAAACGACGTCTAAAGCTGCTACTCTCCGTCCAGACGTCCTCGACATTCGCCTTCACCCAAGGGTTGGTCACCAACCCCCCGGTTGCTACCCGATGAACCCATGGAAGTGGGACATGGGAAGTTGTCCTCCCATGAACGCCATCGGCAAATAAAGAAGGACCTCTGTTTTTACTGCGGCACAGCGGGCCACCGGATAACCGCATGCCCTGCGCGATCGGAAAACTTCCGTGCCTAGGACCAGGAGGGGGCCTCTTCCTAGGCTCAACTTCATCGGCACCTCCATTAACTGTTCCAGTGGCGCTAACGTCACCCGTGGGTGAGTTTCATACGTTAGCCCTGGTCGACTCAGGCGCCGGCGGCAATTTTATAATGCAGAAATTGGTGGAGCAGCTGAAAATTCCACTGGCCATATCCCAGCTCCTCTGGTCATCTCTTCCATTCAAGGGAGACCCCTCCCGGGTCATGTGACCCACATTACAGAATCCACCCCGTTAAGGGTCGGGCTCCTCCATCACGAAGAGATGACGTTCCACGTCCTGGAGCACTCGATACACCCGGTAGTCCTGGGCCTTCCGTGGCTCCAAGAACACGGTCCCCAGTTTGACTGGAAGACTTTACAGCTGACCCGTTGGGGCCCAAGCTGTCATGATAAATGTCTTCAATCCGTAGGCCCAGTCTCCTGCTCCGTGGCATCCACCAGTCTTCCAGGCCTGCCGGCCCCTTATGCCTTATACGTGTATGTGTTCTCAAAACAAAAGGCCGAGATTCTCCTGCCTCAATCTTCTCCCTCAATACACAAACAAATGAATCCTCAATAATCAGGAAAAAATGAAATCAACTATTAATAAATCATTCCCGAAATAGATAAGAGGTGGGTAGTTCATCGGGGCCTCATATATTAAATGCCCAGTCGCTAGGCTAATGAAAGCTTATTGTAGCGCAAGCTTTACTTTATTTATAATCATAGGTCCCGATGAGCTAATTTTATAAAGGACACTATAAATATAGCTGTCCCGATGCACCTGAAATCTCAAGTTGTATTGTAAAGTTGTACTTAACTTGCAACTTTCAATTCAATGTCCGGCATCAGAATCGCAGTGCTGATGGTATGAGTGGTAAAAGTGGTGAAGTCCGACTTTGTTCCGACACGTCGTGTTTCGGAGGAAACCTCCTTCCTCAGGGGGTCGGGTGCCGCTGTTACCTTCTTCTATTGCTGCCTGAAGATGCTTGACTTTATGTATGTAACATACTGACTTGAATAGCTGCGCTGAAAAGCGTCTCTGTGTGATCCTTCTTGAAGCATAGTCTATCGCTGGCCGTGAGTAAACTGCCGATAGTTTACTCACGGCCAGCGATAGACTATGCTTCAAGAAGGATCACACAGAGACGCTTTTCAGCGCAGCTATTCAAGTCAGTATGTTACATACATAAAGTCAAGCATCTTCAGGCAGCAATAGAAGAAGGTAACAGCGGCACCCGACCCCCTGAGGAAGGAGGTTTCCTCCGAAACACGACGTGTCGGAACAAAGTCGGACTTCACCACTTTTACCACTCATACCATCAGCACTGCGATTCTGATGCCGGACATTGAATTGAAAGTTGCAAGTTAAGTACAACTTTACAATACAACTTGAGATTTCAGGTGCATCGGGACAGCTATATTTATAGTGTCCTTTATAAAATTAGCTCATCGGGACCTATGATTATAAATAAAGTAAAGCTTGCGCTACAATAAGCTTTCATTAGCCTAGCGACTGGGCATTTAATATATGAGGCCCCGATGAACTACCCACCTCTTATCTATTTCGGGAATCAATCTTCTCCCTGGCACTGAGCCTCCTCGAGGATGCACCTATGCCCTCTCTCCTGCAGAGACGCAGACTATGAATGAGTATATCAGAGAAAACCTGGAGAGGGGCTTCATTCAGAAGTCAAAATCCCCCGCAGGGGCTGGATTCTTCTTCGTCGGGAAGAAGGATGGAACACTTCTCCCCTGCATTGACCACCGGGGCTTGAATGCTATAACGATCAATGACCGTTATCCCTTGCCTCTCATCTCTGAACTCTTTGACCGGCTACAGGGTGCGAGGATCTTTTCTTAGTTGGACCTCCGAGGGGCTTACAATCTCATTCGAATTAAGGAAGGAGATGAATGGATAGATGGCCTTCAATACCCGTGACGGCCACTATGAGTACTTAGTGATGCCGTTCGGGCTTTGTAATGCCCCAGCAGAATTCCATAATACTATGAATGAGATACTCCGCAATCTTCTGTACCAATGTGTGGTGGTAAATCTGGACGACATCTTTATTTTCTCTGATACCTTGGCCGCTCACCGGCGGCACGTCGTCCAAGTCTTACAACGCCTCAAGGAACATAAGCTGTATGCGAAGCTCGAAAAGTGCCTGTTTGAGCAGGAGTCTCTTCCCTTCCTGGGATATATAGTCTCCAGTCAGGGATTCCGCATGGATCCACAAAAGCTAAGTGCCATTAGGGAATGGCTACAGTCATCTGGGCTCAAGGCACTCCAAAGGTTTCTGGGCTTTGCAAACTATTACCTCTCTTTTATCCCTCACTTTGTGTCCATTGTTGCCCCGATGACAGCCCTGACCCGGAAAGGTGCGGATCCCAAAAAATGGCCTCCGGCAGCAGAGGCCGCCTTTCGTCGCCTCAAGGAAGCATTCATGCAGCAACCATGCCTTCGGCATCCGGATCCGCAACGTCCCTTCTTTATCGAGGTGGACGCATCTTCAGAGGGAGTAGGGGCCGTCCTGAGCCAGGCCTCCGAGGGCCATAAGCTACGTCCGTGTGCTTTCCTCTCCCGCCAGTTCTCGCCTGCAGGGCGGAACTATGCCATCGGCAACAAGGAGCTCTTGGCCATCAAGGTGGCCTTAGAAGAGTGGCACCCATGGCTGGAAGGGGCACAACACCAGTTTACGGTCTTCACAGACCATAAGAATTTAGAATACTTGCATCGGGCACAACGGCTCAACCCACGACAAGCCCGGTGGGCTCTGTTCTTCACCCGTTTCAATTTTATTCTCCAATACAGACCGGCTGGGAAGAATATTAAGGCCGACGCCCTCTCACGGGTATTTGATTCAATGGAAGATTCTGAGGAACCACAGTACATCATTGAGCCATCCCGTATCCTTCTGTTGGCTACCACAACCATTCCGCCTGGGAAAACTCTGGTCCCGCCACGCTTGCAGAAACAAGTACTAGCATGGGCTCACGATTCCCGCTGTTCCGGCCACCCAGGGCAATCCCGCACGTTGCAGACCCTGTGCCGGTACTACTGGTGGCGAAAGGTACATAAGGATGTCCGGGCATATGTGGAGTCCTGCCAGACCTGTGCTCACCACAAGAAGATCGCCGGTTCGATCCCAGGGTTACTTCAACCATTACCTGCGCCCTCTGAACCGTGGACCTATGTGGCAACTGACTTTGTGGTGGACCTGCCACTATCCAATGGCAACACGGTAATATGGGTGGTAGTTGATCGCTTTAGCAAGATGGCGCACTTCGTGCCTTTGCCAGGATTGCTGTCTGCACCTCAGCTGGCCCAGCTGTTCGTCCAGCACATCTTCAGGCTTCATGGCCTACCTAAAGGCATCCTGTCTGATCAGGGCCCTCAATTTACCACCAAATTCTGGAGGGCTCTTTGCCAGAAGTTCGACGTCACCCTAGATTACACGTCCGCTTACCATCCACAAACCAACGGTCTCGCAGAGAGAACAAACCAGAGCTGGAAGCAATTCCTTCATCTGTATGTTAATGAGAAACAAGATGACTGGGCTAGCCTGCTACCCTGGGCCAAATTTGTGCTAAATTCCCATATCTCCTCAGCTATGGGATCCTCCCCGTTTCAGATAGTGTATGGGAAACAGCCAAGCCCGCCACTGCCTGTTCCCATCACGGTTGCGTCTCCGACAGCTCAACTCTCTGCCGATAAGTTGCATCGTCTGTGGATATCCACGCAATGCGCCCTGATCAGGGCCGGCCAGGCAGCTAAGAGATATGCTGACCAGCACAGAAGGCTGTACCCGCCTCTCAAGCCGGGCCAGAAGGTTTGGTTGAGCAGGCAGTTCATCCGCTTGTAGCTGCCATCATCGCGACTGGCCCCGCGATTCATCAGACCGTTTTCCATCATCCGGCGGGTAGGTGCTGTCTCGTATCAACTTCGTCTCCCTCCGTCTCTCAAGATTCACAACACGTTCCACGTCTCCCTACTGAAGCCTCTGGTATTATCATGGCCTTCCAGCACGCCTCCGACCCCGCAACCTGTTGCCTCTGAGGATGACCTCACCTATCAAGTCTGAGAGGTCCTAGATGTGAGGAAACCCAGGAAGAAATGGGAGTACCTGATAGCGTGGGAAGGCTTCGGCCCCGAGGAAAATTCCTGGGAACCACTGGCTAATATCCTGGACCAGAATTTGCTGGAGCAGTTCCACAAGGACCATTCAGCTAAACCCAGGCCTCTGGGGAGATGCCCTAAAGAGGGGGATACTGTTGTGTTCCGCGACCGTGGCACCCCACGACCGCGGCGTTCCCTCAGCGCGGGAGCCCCGGGGGAGGACTCTGAATCAGGCCGTTGCTCCCGCGCAGCCTCTGGTGCTGCTCGCTGCAGGGGGAGCCGCTTGCTCCCTCTACGTGGCGTCCAGCGGCATCTCTCCTCTGCGGGGGAAAATCCAAGATGGCCACCGCCATCCTTAGGCGTGAGGCCGCGCCTCCTCTATAGGTTTAAAGGGACCTAATCCCTTTAACTGGCTTCACCTGTTCCTGATTAGCCTAGGCAGGGGAAGTATAAAAGGAAGCTTCCTCTGCTCATCCAGTGACTTGGCAACGTCCTCCAGCGCTGTATAGTCTGCTTGCTTCGGTGAGTTCCTTGAGCTTTGGATCCTGTTCCTGTTTCATCTTGGTGTTCCCGGTTCCTGACTTCGGATTGGCTTACGCTGATTCTCTGGTGTACGACTTCAGATTGGCAAGCGGTGATTCTCTGGTGTGTGACTTCGGACTGGCAAGTGGTGATCCTTCGGTGTGTGGCCTCGGACTGGTGAGCGACGACCCTCTGGCACTCGACCTAGGACTCCTTCTAGACTACCGTCTCCAAGGGCCCGCCTAAGTCCCAGCGGCCCGGGTCCCTACGGGCTCCTCCCGGGGGGACCGCGGGCTTCCAGGGCGAAGCTCCAGTCAGCCCTTGCACCGACACCCTGACCTCTCAAAGGTCCGCCTAAGCCCCAGCGGTCTGGGTCCCTACGGGTTCCTCCTGGAGGGACCACAGACTTCCAGTGGTGAAGACACAGCAACTCTTCTCGTCTCTTCATCTGCCTCCGCAGTCGCCTCAGTCTCCAGTGCCAAGGGTCAGCTGGTCCCGTCTTCTGCGCTGCCTCGCCACCCGACGAGAGAACCTACGGATCCTCCAAAAAGGTATACCATCCTCCTGTCGGCCAAGGGTTCACAAGCCTGAGCATAACAATTTCTTTAATTGGTTGTCTAGAATATTAGATCAAGGGTATGTTCTGGATGTGTCTGATATCCTGCATAGGAGTTTCATAAATAAACAGTGAGTTGTTGCTGAGCTGGCTTAGAAACTAGCTGAGAGGCTGATGACAGATAGTAGAGATGTGAATCGGAACCAGAATCGGTTCGGATTTCAGTTCCGATTCACATCTCTAACAGATAGTGGTAACTGGAATTCACTCTGATGAAAGAAAGGTGATTAGTGGCATGCATCAAGGATTGGTTTTGGGGCTGGTCCTGTTTCAGTATCTTGCTGAGCAATATTTCAGAGGATTAGGTAGAAAAAATAGCTTTTTTTTTTTTGCAGATGATGCTAAGATCTGAAATGCAGTGTGCTCACCTGGGGGAGAAGATAGAATGAGAAGTGATTTAAGGAAGCAAGAAGAGCGGGCTGCTATGTTTCAATACAGAAAAATGCAGTCATGCATTTTGGGTACAGAAATCTAAGGGTGTGGTATACAATAAGGGGTAAGTCGCTGATATCCACGAAGCAGGAAAGAAACTGTGAGGTGATTATATCTGCTGATTCCATGGTTGGTGTGTGATACACATTTTTACGTGCTTCCCAGAACTGTAGGGATGCTAAGGTGCATAAAGAAGGGAATAAGTAACTGGTAGAAACGAGGAGGTGATTATGCTGTTCTCCAGGCCATTAGAGATATCTCATCTATAGTGAGGCCTCACGACAGGAGAAAATGCCCAACAGGAAGAAGACAGGAGCCAGGGAGCCACTGAGAGGAATTCTGTGTCATTCTCTCCCAGCACTGAAATGATGTCTTGTTCTTCTCCATTGGCCATTACCCTGCCAAGCCTCAGGATTGCCTGTGCCTGCCCCCCCCCGGTTCATATCACTGCGAGCCAACCTGAAAGGTAGCCCACAATGGGAGGGGAGAAGACACCCAGGGAGCAGACAAGGGCAGGAGCCACTTGGGGGGCTTCTGTGACATTCTCTCCCCAACGCTGAAGTGATGCCCCAGCCTTTTCCATTAGCTGCTACCCTGTCCGGCCTCAGAATTGCCTGACTCCACCCTTTCCTGCAGATATTATCACAAGCAGACGGAAAATGTAGCCCTCCGGCAGGGGTGGGGGCATCTCTGGCAGGCATCCTCCAAAGGAGTGACCTACAGGTGATTCTCCTTGGGGAGCAACAGGAGTGGCTGGGCATAGCTAGAGACTGATTTTTTAGGTTAAAATCATATGGTTTAGATTAGGAGTTGTGTCAGGCTCAATTTGGAGTTTACTTATGTATACTTGATTACCTGCTAATCCTTTCCAAAGAAACCTCAAAGTGGGTTATCTGACTTCCCTTCCTATTTCCCAGAGCTTTTCCAGATATGCTTCCCTCTCCTCTTTCTGAGATCCCTTGCATCTTGTTAATGATAATCTTTTTGCCTTTACCTTTTCAGCCATCTAATTTTGAAAACTATACTGGTCTCTCTTTTTTTTTTCCTATTACTTTTGTGCCATAAAGATTTGTTGCTCTTACAATGGCTCCTTTTTTAGTTTGACCCTCTGCTCTTCTATTTTACCACAATCTTTCCATTCGCCAGTGCCTCCTCATGGTACTTCCCTATCTTGAAATTAAGGACCCTGACATTTGTGTGACCATTTCTTCCTCTGCTATTATATTACATCAAATGTCAGTCTGATGATTACTGGAGCTTAGGTGACCACCTGTTTGAACATTAGAAACACTTATTCCATTTGAATCTGGTGCAGGATTACCCTCTCCCTTGTTGGTTCTGATATCATTTGCCTCAGGAGTACCCCTAGAAGGGAGTTGGATCTTTTGTTTTCTAACTATCTGCAGATAGGATACCACTATCTACATCTGGCAGAATATTATTTCTGCCCATGAGTATGACCCCTTACATATCTACCTGACCCTTCTGTTGATTTCGGAGGTCTGAAGATTACAGTGCTGCAAATGGAATCTCCATCTCCCCTTTCCAAAAGATCCCACAGCATCATCTCCTTTCCCCATATCCTCTGTGTTTCAGTTGCTTTACTATTATTTTAATAATAAGTGCTATTGCTCCCCATTTTCTGCCACCCGTGTTGTTCCTGAAAAGAATATCGCCTAGTTACCCAGGTAGAGCGTCCATCAAGCTAGGTTGAGAGAACATGGTACAAATCTCATCTTTGTATGAGTTTCCTCACTCTGAAGGACATCAAATCTTCACAAGAGTGTACTGCTCTGTCATACATCTCACTCTGCATGTAAAAGTGGCCCCTAACCCCTACACTACTACCTAAACCTTACCTCGAGTTACTAGGTGGGCTTCCTATAGAGATATGAATAGCTAACTACTACACAGGCCTTGTAGATAGGCTCACTCTCTCTCTGTGACATGAGCACTTTGTAACTCAGAAAATATAATTATGGAGGTATTACTGCAAAGTATGAAAAGTTAATGCACTTTGCAGTAATACCATTGTAAAGCACAAATTGCAATAATTAGGAAATTACCTTAAAAACACACCCCTTTTTCTACCGCATGCGATATTTACAGCAATTTGATAAATCTAGGCCTAAATTTTGGGCAGGTAATGAATTATCAGGACCAAAATTTAAACTGAAAGCAGAGGGAAAGTTTTTAAACCAAAGATTTCTCTAGGTAACTCCCGAAGTTACCCGCATAAACCTTTTGAATATGAGCTTTAATACTTCAGTCTGCTTCTGTCGTTAGGGTTTGCAAGACTGGGATTTTATTACCTTGACTCTATGCATTTGTGTTCATAGCTTTTCAGATAATTCTGCTGCCCTTTTCCCCTGCCCTCTGCATTTCTCATTATCCTCCATGCTGTTGACAGGGAGCTTTGTGAGATACACACTTTTACATGTTTGTCCATTTATATGGTTCGAACCAATAGATGGTTCGACTCCTTCCTCAACAACAGAAGCTGCAAGGTCAGAATTAATAACAAAGAATCCCCAAGTTTCAAGTCAACGCTAGGCGTCCCCCAAGGCTCTTCTTTATCTCCCACCCTCTTCAATATCTACTTACTGCCCCTCTGTCAACTACTCACAAACCTAAATTTAATACACTACCTCTATGCAGATGACGTGCAGATCTTGATCCCCATAAAAGAATCTCTTCCAAAAACACTTACCTACTGGGAAAATTGCCTTAAGTCCATCAACAGCCTCCTCACCAGCCTGAACCTGGTTCTCAATGCAGCCAAGACAGAAATCCTTATCTCCCCTGACCACTCTGCCAACACCGATCAAACGGTCCCTGACACACAGATATCTCAAGCAAGAGATTTAGGAGTTATCCTAGATAACCATCTGAATTTAAAGAAATCGATCAACAATATCACAAAGGACTGTTTCTATAAGCTTCAAGTTCTGAAAAGACTCAAACCCCTTCTTCACTTCCAGGACTACAGAACAGTCCTTCAGTCAACATTATTCTCCAAAACGGACTACTGTAATGCTTTACTCCTGGGGCTCCCCATCTCCGCCACCAAACCATTACAGATGCTCCAGAATGCAGCAGCCAGAATCTTAACCAACACCAACCGGCGAGCTCATATCTCCCCTATTCTCCGAAACCTGCACTGGCTGCCAATAAAGTACAGAATCCTACATAAAGCACTCACTATAATCCACAAAACTATCCACAATCACCTGACACTAGACCTTCAAATCCCTTTCAAACTCTACTCATCCGCAAGACCCATCAGAGAAGCATATAAAGGAACTCTACTAGTCCCACCAAATAAATCCGCCCGCCTAACTTCCACCAAAGAGCGTGCATTCTCCACAGCGGGCCCAGTCCTTTGGAACAAATTGCCGACTGACCTAAGACTGGAACCCTGCCTTCTTACCTTCCGACAAAACTTAAGACTTGGCTTTTCCTCCAAGCCTTCCCCTAATTTATAAAGGGGCGGATTTTCAGAGCCCTGCTCGCGTAAATCCGCCCAAAACCGGGTGGATTTACGCGAGCAGGGCCCTGCGCGCCGGTAAGCCTATTTTACATAGGCCTACCGGCGCGCGCAGAGCCCCGGGACTCGCGTAAGTCCCGGGGTTTTCGGAGGGGGCGTGTCGGGGGCGTGTTGGGGGCGGGCCCGAACCGCGCGGCGTTTTCGGGGCGTGTCGGGAGCATTCCGGGGGCGGGCCCGGGGGCGTGGCTGCGCCCTCCGGACCCGCCCCCAGGTCGCGTCCCGGCGCGCAGGAGGCCCGCTGACGCGCGGGGATTTACGCCTCCCTCCGGGAGGCGTAAATCCCCCGACAAAGGTAAGGGGGGGTTTAGACAGGGCCGGGCGGGTGGGTTAGGTAGGGGAAGGGAGGGGAAGGTGAGGGGAGGGCAAAGGAAAGTTCCCTCCGAGGCCGCTCCGATTTCGGAGCGGCCTTGGAGGGAACGGGGGTAGGCTGCGCGGCTCGGCGCGCGCCGGCTATACAAAATCCATAGCCTTGCGCGCGCCGATCCAGGTTTTTAGCAGATACGCGCGGCTCCGCGCGTATCTACTAAAATCCAGCGTACTTTTGTTTGCGCCTGGAGCGCAAACAAAAGTAGGCTATTCGCGCTCCTTTTAAAATCCGCCCCAAAGTGTTCAAACCAGACTCAGCCCAACTGATGGGACGTTCGCATGAGTCTCAGTACTATTCATATGTATTTTACCTCTAGTTAATTTTTGTCTTTCTACTTCCTGGCTACTCTAGCCCCCAAGTTCAATTCCCTTGTTTTATGTAACTTTGCTTCGGCTCTCTTGTTTGGTTAATTAGTTAATCCCCTAAGTTCCATGTAAACCGGCCTGATATGAATCCCTTCATGAAGACCGGTATAGAAATATGTTAAATAAATAAATAAAATTTACCTCATTTGTTTTGGTAGGGGAGACAACACGATCAAAACCAGTTTGCTTCTGCCACCCCCTCATCTAGTGTAACTGTCAATGTCCAATCTGACCTGTTCAATAGGACCCTTTAAGACAGATGCAGTCCATCAGAGCTGTAAATACTTTTATCTTTTTAGTTGGATCCCCATCCCCAAGAAATTGTACCCATGGACAAGAACCTGGCCTCAAAGGCAAACTCTATATTATTTTTTTTTTACACATTTCCAACCTCTCATTTTCTCTAAGTTTGACAATTTCCGTTTTAAATGATTCAATACAATCCAAATCATTCACTATTAAAGGCATACCTTGTTTGTGTGTTCACTTTCCGTTTGTTGAAGGGATGAGGACATGGCTGAAGAGGCCCTGAACAGGGAAGAAAACAAAAACACAGAGAAAACAAATGAAACTAAAAAATACTGGAGGCTTTTGGAGAACAGTCATCTTTAATGCTTTGCATCAATCATCATTACCATCATCACTTACACATTGAACTAAAATTCACACAATCATAAAGTTTTAAAAAATTAACAGAATACCCTGTAAAAACTTTTGAACATTATTTTGAACTGCAACCTTTATATATGTTTACATCCTTTCTTGCTATCATTTTTAGTTCTGATCTCTCAAGTCATTCCCCATTTTTTTCTGGTTCCTTCTATGTTGCATCTAAAGCACCATAGAAAGCAACTTGTATTTTTTTGGCCTCTGAAAGCTGGTGTCCTTTACAAAGTGCGGTGTTAGAAACAAATGTTCAGGTAAAAAAATATTACTGTTTTCAAGCCTGCCTCTGCCTCTTTGACACTGAGTTTATAAACCATAAAAGCAGAAGTCAGTTTCAGTTTTAAAGTTGGCTATTTCACTTGGAAGGCTTTCATCCAAATTTTCAAGTCAGAAACATTTTCTGAATAAAAACATAAGAATTGTCATGCTGGTCAGACCAAGTACCATTAAGCCCAGCATCCTGCTCTGACAGTGGCCAATTCAGTTTGCAAGTATCTGCAAGTCACATGAAGTAGGGATAGCAAGAGCTTTCCTTAGTCTACCTAGCTAATAATGTGTTAGGTGTTGCGGTAGTCGCGACTAGGCCCTTACCTCCTTGGTCCCGGCTCGTCTCCAAGGGTCTGCGGCCTCTTTCGCTATGTCCCCGCGGGGGGGACGCCGCCGTGAAGCCCTGCCTGGACGCCTTCTCCCTAAGTGAGCGCGCACACAAGCCGCGCTTATGAAGGCCGTTTCCCGCCACCGAAGGCTCTGCCCTACCCGTGACGTCAGACGCCCCGGCCTATGTAAGGCGCTGAGGAGCCCAGGACTTTGCCTTGCAACGGGGTTCCTTGCGGTTCTCAGTTACTCCATGCCTCGGAGTGCGCTATTATGTTAGCGACTCCGTTCCTGCCTGAGACTTGTGTTCTTCCGTGCTCAAGTCTGCGATTGTCTGGTCTACTTGCGCTAACCTGTTCTGCTTCAGTCCCAGCTTGCTTCCAGGTTCCAGTAGCCAGTTCCGCTTCAGCTCCTGGCTGGTTCCAGTAGCCAGTTCCGCTTCAGCTCCTGGCTGGTTCCAGTAGCCAGTCCTGCTTCAGCTCCTGTCTGGTTCCAGTAGCCAGTTCTGCATCCAGTTCCAGTAGCCAGCTCTGCTCCAGTCCCTGCTTGCTGCAGTTCTAGCCTGCTTCAGTTCCCGCCTGTCTTCTGACTCCTGCTTGCCTGCTCCAGCCTCAGCTTCCATGATCTCCTAAGTCCCAGCGGCCGGGCTCCTACGGGCTCCTCCCGAGGGAGTACCGGCTTCCAAGGTGAAGCTCGCCTCCAACTCCTGCCTGGTATGCGCCTCCAGACCTGTTTCTCTCAAGAGACTTTAGTACACCTCTCCCCAGTCGCTCACAGGTCGGCCTAAGGGTCCACTAAACACTTCATTCACAGATTGCAAGGCCATGGACTCGGCTGAGGTACCAGGTTCCCAGGATCTTCCTGGGTTGGCTCTGCAGCTACAACAACAACAACAACAACACCACCACCACCTGGATGTCCTGGCCGGATCCGTTGGGCAACTGGCTGCCCGAATGGATGCCCACGATACCCGTTCGGTGCCTGCTGTGGGTTCGAGACCCAAAGATGCAGTCTCACCCATGACTCAGCTGCCGCCGCCTGCTCACTACGCTGGAGATGCAAAGATCTGCCATGGGTTTTTGAATCAGTGTTTCGTGCGTTTCTCGCTCTTGCCCCGGCAGTTCCCCCACGGACTCCGTCAAAGTAGCATACATTCTCTCCCTGCTCGATGGGAAAGCCCTCGTGTGGGCCTCCCCTCTGTGGGAACGTAACGACTCCTCCTTGGGCGACTTACAACAGTTCGTCACTAACTTTCGCCAAGCCTTTGATGAACCCGCCCGCCAGGCCTCAGTCATGTCAGAATTGCTACAGCTTCGCCAAGGATCCCGTTCCCTGGCGGACTATGCAATGGATTTCAGAACTCTCGCTCAGGAAGTAGGTTGGCAGGACAATAGCCGCAAAGCCATCTTCTTGGAAGGGTTGTCAGGGCGCATTAAGGACGAGATTGCTGCCCGGGATCTCCCAGAAGATCTCAATGCTCCTATTGCCATGGCTGCCCACATCGATCGCCGCCTGCAATAGCGAGCACGAGAGTTACGCACCACTAGGCACAGCTCTGCTTACAGTTCCTCACGCCCGCTGCCTGCATCCAGACCAGCCCATCCTGATCCTTCTGCTTCTGAACCCATGCAGTTGGGTCGTGCCCCGCTCTCACAGGAGGAGAGACAACGCCGCCACTCATTGGGCTTATGTCTTTATTGTGGTCAGAAGGGCCATTTCTTGGCATGCTGCCAACAGCGTGCGGAAAACTCCAGAACCTAGGAGGTCGGGAGGAGCTCCTCCTAGGTTGTGCTACAGCTCATCAGATTATGATACCCATTATCTTGGAATTTCCCGGAGGGTCCTTGGAAACCCTCACCTTCCTGGATTCTGGTGCCAGAGGTAATTTTATCCAGCAAGACCTGGTCTTTCAACTACAGCTCCCTACGCAGAGACGAGAAGTTCCACTCCGGATTACCTCCATTCAGGGAACACTCCTTCCAGGTTGCATATTGACCGCCACGGCTCCCGTCACAGTCCGCACCGGGGCGATCCACTCGGAGGAGATAGCCTTCCTGATTCTCGAAAAGGCTGTCCCGTGGTGCTAGGCCTGCCGTGGCTTCAAAAGCACTCGCCTGTGATCCAGTGGGACACTCTGCAAATCATTAAGTGGAGTCCCTATTGCCTCTCCCATTGCATGAAGGTTCCCAAACCTCCAGCACTTCTGCTTTCGCATTCCGCCCTTGGACCTCCAGCACCATACGAGGACTTCACGGATGTCTTCTCGAAGACTAAAGCAGAGATTCTTCCGCAGCATCGTCCATATGACTGCGCTATTGACCTATTGCCCGGAACTATGCCACCTAGGGGTAGGGTGTACCCCTTGTCCCTGCCCGAGACACGGGCCATGTCTGAGTACATCGTCGAGAATTTGGCGAAAGGATTCATTCGCCCGACAAAGTCACCTGCCGGGGCGGGATTCTTTTTAGTCAGCAAAAAAAGATGGCTCCTTGAGGCTCTGTATCGACTACCGAGGGCTCAATGCGATTACCAAACGGGATCGCTACCCTCTCCCGTTGATTCCAGAACTACTTGACCGCCTCCAAGGAGCAAGGATCTTTACTAAGTTTGATCTACGCGGGGTCTACAACTTAGTTAGAATCCGCCCTGGGGACGAATGGAAGACCACGTTCAAAACCAGAGATGGGCATTACGAATACCTTGTAATGCCCTTCAGCCTTTGTAATGCCCCAGCGGTCTTCCAACACCTGATGAACGAGGTGCTACGGGATTTGCTCAACGTCTGTGTGATCGTCTACCTCGATGTCCTGATTTACTCCCGCGACTTGCCTACGCACCGCCAGCATGTTAGCCAGGTGCTCCAAATTCTCAGAGAAAACAACCTATACGCTAAGCTTGAGAAATGCAGCTTTGAAAGGACTTCCTTGCCATTCCTGGGCTATATCGTTTCGGCTGACGGCTTCCAGATTGATCCGGAGAAGGTCGCCGCAATCAGGAACTGGCCGCGGCCGAGGGGTCTCAAGGCACCGCAACGATTTCTTGGCTTTGCTAATTTCTATCGGCATTTTATTCCCGGGTACTCTCGCATAGTAGCTCCTCTGACCGCACTCACCCGGAAGGGAGCCAATGCAGTAGATTGGCCCATTCAAGCCTGCCAAGCCTTCGAGGAGTTGAAAAAGGCCTTCTTGCGAGACACATGCCTCCGCCATTCTGATCCCAGTCGACCCTTTGTGGTCGAGGTCGATGCCTTGATTGTAGCAGTGGGAGCGGTGCTGAGCCAGCATTCCGACAACGGACAGCTTCTCCCATGCTCCTTTTTCTCTAGAAGGTTCTCCCCGGCTGAGAATAATTATGGAGTCGGCGACAAAGAACTGCTCGCCGTGAAACTCGCCTTAGAAGAATGGCTCCCTCCAACCACTGCCTCCAATCACCCCATCACCATCTACACAGACCATAAAAACCTTTCGTTTCTCCGCCAAGCCCAGTGCCTGAACCCGAGACAGGCCCGGTGGTCTTTGTTTTTTGACAGATTCGACTTCACGCTACGATCCCGCCCTGGCTCAAAAAGTGTGCAGGCTGACGCTGTCACGCTCCACCCAGGTTAAGGAGACCCCCCGAGACGCCCCAGTACATTCTAGATCCCAAGAAAGTATGTCTGCCACCACCTCCGTGTCATCTGTAGAAGCGACGGTAGTCCCATGCCGCTCTCGTAGGGCCATGTTAGCATGGGCCCATGAGTCCCTCACTGGAGGACATGCGGGTCGGACCGGTACCCTGGACCTCCTCAACCGGTTCTATTGCTGGCCAACAGTAAAACAAGATGTCCGCCTCTTTGTTGATTCCTGCCCCACCTGTGCCTTGCAAACACCGCTCGGCGGAAAACCTAGAGGCTTGTTACAGCCCTTGCCTAAGCCGGTGGAGCCCTGGACGCACCTCTCCACAGACTTTGTGGTGGATCTCCCAGCATCTGATGGGAACACGGTCATCTGGGTTGTTGTGGACCGGTTCTCTAAAATGGCACATTTTGTTCCCCTGTCAAAGTTACCTTCAGCCCCCAAACTGGCTAACTTATTCGTTCAACATGTGTTCCAACTTCATGGTTTTCCCCAGGACATCATATCATACCGAGGACCACAGTTCACCGCCCACTACTGGAAGGCGCTATGTAAACGCTTCAAGGTCCAGTTGAGTCTCTCATCCGCCTTCCACCCTCAGAGTAATATACAGACTGAACTTACGAACCGGATTCTGAAGACCTTCTTGTGCTCATTTGTAAACGAAAGACAAGATGATTGGGCCAAGCTTCTCCCATGGGCAGAATTCTCATACAACAATCATACACATTCTGCTACAGGAGTTCCCCCTTCTTAGCCGTCTATGGGAAGCAACTTCGGCCGCCTTTGCCCTCGCCTGAACCCAGCACACTGCCAGCAGTGCAACTCTCTGCCCGGCAGCTACTTGCCCTCTGGACGTCTATCCAAAAGAAGATGCACAAAGCCGCCCTTGCTGCCAAAAGATGGGCAGACCGCCACCATCAGCCAGCACCAGTCTACCTTCCAGGGGCCCGTGTTTGGCTGAGTACAAAGAATCTACAACTGCGGATTCCTTCCCGCAGACTCGCCCCCAGGTTCTGTGGACCATTCCGCATTGCTGAGCGCGTAGGAGCCGTCTCCTATCGCCTGCGCTTACCCTCCTCGATGCATAGTCACAATGTCTTCCATGTGTTGCTTTTGAAGCCTCTCATCCTTTCCAGGTACCATCCCCGAGCTCCTGAATCTGCAGATCCTTCAGTGGCAGGAGACACAACCTACCAAGTTCGGGAAGTTCTAGACGTCAGATTCCATCAACGTCGCTGGGAGTACCTCATCGCCTGGGAAGGTTGTGGAGCCGAGGATAACACTTGGGAGCCAGCCCACAACATCCTTGATAAGGACTTATTGAAAGCCTTCCATCAGGACCACCCAGGTAAACCCGGGCCTGCTAAGAAGGGGCGTAAGAGGGGGGGGTGCTGTTGCGGTCCCAGTCGCGGTAGTTGCGACTAGACCCTTACCTCCTTGGTCCCGGCTCTTCTCCGAAGGTCTGCGGCCTGTTTCGCGGTGTCCCCGTGGGGGGGGACGCTGCCTTGAAGCCCTGCCTGGACGCCTTCTCCCTAGGCGCGCGCGCGCGCACAAGCCACACTTATGAAGGCCGTTTCCCGCCACCGAAGGCTCCGCCGTACCCGTGACGTCAGACGCCCCGGCCTATGTAAGGCTGCCGCGGAGCCCAGGACTTTGCCTTGCAACGGGGTTCCTTGCGGTTCTCCATTGCTCCGTGCTCCGGAGTGCGCTATTGCATTAGTGACTCCGTTCCTGCCTGAGACTTGTGTTCTTCCGTGCTCAAGTCTGCATTTGTCTGGTCTACTTGCGCTAACCTGTTCTGCTTCAGTTCCAGCTTGCTTCCAGTAGCCAGTTCTGCTTCAGCTCCTGTCTGGTTCCAGTAGCCAGTTCCGCTTCAGCTCCTGTCTGGTTCCAGAAGCCAGTTCCGCTTCAGCTCCTGTCTGGTTCCAGAAGCCAGTTCCGCTTCAGCTCCTGTCTGGTTCCAGAAGCCAGTCCTGCTTCAGCTCCTGTCTGGTTCCAGTAGCCAGCTCTGCTCCAGTCCCTGCTTGCTGCAGTTCTAGCCTGCTTCAGTTCCCACCTGTCTTCTGACTCCTGATTGCCTGCTCCAGCCTCAGCTTCCGTGATCTCCTAAGTCCCAGCGGCCGGGCTCCTACGGGCTCCTCCCGGGGGGAGTACCGGCTTCCAGGGTGAATCACCTAAGTCCCAGCGGCTGGGCTCCTACGGTCTCCTCCCGGGGGAGTACCGGCTTCCAGGGTGAAGCTCGCCTCCAGCTCCTGCCTGGTATCTGCCTCCCGACCTGTTTCTCTCAAGAGACTATAGTACACCTCTCCCCAGTCTCTCACAGGTCGGCCTAAGGGTCCACTAAACACTTCATTCACAACATTAGGGCCAATTCCTCCAGGAATTTGTCTAAAACTCTTTTAGACCCCACTATGCTAGTTGCCTTGACCACATCCTCTGGCAACAGATTCCACAGCTTGATAGTGTACTGAGCGAAAAAGAACTTTCTATGATTTCTTTTAACTCTGCTGGTTGTTACAGTATTTTTTGAAAGTATAACTGACCATCCTTTACTTACCCATTCCACCCTACTCATGATTTTATAAACTACTATCATGTCCCCTCTTAGCCATTTCTTTTCCAAGCTGAAGAGCCCTAGTCTCATAGACCCCCATCATAGAAGAGATGTTCCATCCCATTTATCATTTTTGACACCCTCTTCTATACTTTTTCTAGTTCCGCTACATCTTTTGTATGGGGTGACCAGAACTGCACACAGTACTCAAGGTGCAGTTGCACCATGGCTCAATAAAAAGGCAATATGATATTTTGCATTTTATTCTTTTCAGATCTTTCTTAACATTCTATTTGCTTTTTGACCAGCGCCACACTCTTGAGCCAAGGATTTCAATGTGTCCATAAGGACTCTTAAGATCCTTTCCTGGGTGGTGAATCCCAACACAGATCCCAGCATTATGCACTTGTAATTGGGATTATTTTTCCCCATGTCCATCACTTTGCACTTTTCTACATTAAATTTCATCTCCCAAATATTTGTTAACTTCAGTGAATAAAAATGACCACAACCTAAACTTAGAAAATATAATTCAGGAGCTCTATATAAGGAAAAGTTACATTTTCCTTAGACTTGCTCACTAACATGATACGTTCCTATCTTCTGATTACAGGGATTAGAAGTGAGGTGATGGTACAAAATTGATTTTTTTCACTGACATTATTTTATTATATATTCAAAACCCAATGAAGTAATTAGCAGTTTTAATGAAGTTCATAACTACATTTGCACTTTTATTGGGATACAATATGAACATGGATAAGTTGGATTTACTGGCTATGAAGCTCTCTGACATAACGATAAACAATGGTAAAAATTCTCCTTTCAATGGATATTGGAATATCAAAAATACCTTGGGAGCGGTATCATAACAGACTGCCACTCTGTGGGAGCCAACCCACATCAGATCATTAACTCCACCTACGGAGTATTACAAATTGCTAGCTCCTCCCCTTGGGGGATCAGCACTGAACAGATTGCTAACTCCTCCCATCTCGAGGAGTGATCCTTAACAGATTGCTAACTCCTCTCCCCTCTGGGGGAGTAAACACCAACAGATTGCTAACTCCGCCTCCCTGGCGGCCAGATCTATAACAGATTACTAACTCCAGTGAATCTGGCTAAAAGTATTGGAGAAGAATTGGAGAAATTAACTTCATTGAATTCAGCTTTCAAGAAAAAGCATTTGGAGAAGCAGTACTCCTGGGCATTCAGCTAAAGGTATTTGATGTCTGTAGCCCATGGACCCGGCTCATCTTTCTGCCTTGCAGGCCATTCCGGGCTTAGCTCATCGCCTCTCAGAACAGCAAGAAACCTTGGAGTAATTTACTGCAGCTTTTTACCAGCTTCACACACAGAAGGCACAAGGCACAGCCTCTATACAAGAAGGTCAGTTACCAGAGGTAACTTTAAAGTCAGCTGTTCCACTGGCGGCGCCTATTCGATTCTCCAGAAAACTACAAAAGACTCGGGGCTTCTTGAACCAGTGCAGCTTACATTTCACCTTACAACCTTCATTGTTTCCTACAGGACTCTCGAAGACCAGCTACATTCTGTCTTACTTGGATGGGAGAGCCTTATCGTGGGCATCTACCTTGTGGGAACGCAAAGTCCCTGTCTTGCAGGACATAGAAGGTTTTTTGGACTTGTTTAAGCCCGTTTTTGATGACCCTGCTCGTATGTCTGTTGCTGGATTTGCTTTGGTGGACCTGAAGCAAGGCAACAGATCTCTGGCGGAATTTGCCATTGAATTTAAAACTCTTGCAGTGGAACTTCGCTGGAACCCCAGATGTCTGAAGACACTCTTTTGCAGAGGCCTGGACACCCGCTTAAAGGACGAGCTTGCTGCTCGTCTGACACATGACTTGCTGGAGGAATTAATAGCCTTAACTACTCGGATTAACTGGTGGCTCCAAGACAAGGTGAAGGAACTCCGGCCTAAGGTGTTACCTGGGTTGAAGCCAACCAGTGCTCCTGCACTACGAGTTGGTACAGCACCTCCTGCTGTTGAGAAGAAGGAACCGAAGGAACCTGGTCACGATCACTTGACCTCTAAAGAGAGAAGATTTAGGAGGAAGAACGGCCTGTGCATGTTCTGTGATCAGCCGGGCCATGATGTTTCTGCTTGCCCTATTCGTCCGGGAAACAGACAAGCCTGAGTCCCGCGGGAGGACTGTTCTTGGGCTACACAGCAATATCTCCTCCACTCTCTCGTCCAATTGCTGTGATCCCTGAACCAGTGAAGGTTCGAACCTCTGCCCTGAGGGACTCAGGGGCAGGAGGCAACTCTAATCTCAGATGTTTTGTGGAAAACCAGAGGAGTCCATTCAGAAAATTTGAAGATCCACTATTGTATCACAATTTGAAGTGGGCCTTGGACGATTCTTTTCATAACCACTTCTCTTGAGAATCTTATCAACATCACCAGCAGTTTTTCTATTACCTGATGTTATTCATAGCGGTTGCAATGCGTACCATAGCTAGGTGGCGCTCTACATTTTTTATGTCTTCCTGGACTACAAATTTAAGATATCTGCTACGATCTATCCACTCAAAAGTCATGCTGAAGGATTACAGCACTGTTGATTCCGAAGAAGAAGATATCTCTAATTACCAGCCTGGTTGTCTGCTGGTGCTACCATCAGTTCCGAAGAAGAAGACATTTCTAGCTACCAACTTTCGCAATTGGTTCACTTGGAAATCGTGCCCAGAAGCCTATGGCACTGTTGATGCCAAGGAAGAAGATATTTCTATCTACCAACCCTACGTTTTGTTCATTCAGAAGTCGTGCCCAATAGCCTATGGCACTGTTGATTCCGAAGGAGAAGATATCTCCATTCATCAGCCTGTTCATTTTGCTGGTATTGCCATCATCTCTCTTCCAGCATCATGCGGAAGAGCTACTCAGAAGTGGACTTTGGTCCAGTTTCTACATCACCACTTCCACTGAAACCTCAGTAATGTCCACGGCAGCCCTCTCATTGCTGCTGACTTCATTATACTCTGTTAGTTTCTTCAAATCTCAACATCCATCTGTCATCGTGAATTACGAACTTGAACTCAAGAATTTAGAGATCCTGGATGTTTGTACAAGAGGCTGAGTTTTGTATGCCTGAAAGGGCTTCGGCCCCAAAATCATCTTTGGGAGCCTCAGATCTATTGGATAAAGAGATGCTTCATCAGTTCCACCTTGCGCATCTTTGGTACTTAACCTGGTACCCGAAGAGGAGACCACCCTTTGAAGGGGGGTACTGTTGCATTCGTACCTATTCTCACCGTCGCTCCACCCTCTCTACCTTTGTGGCAACTCCCTTCGAGTCTGATGGACAGATGCTGCTGCGGCTTCTCCTCGCCACTTCTCCCTGGAATCCCTGGGCTGGCCTGACGCTGCGGATCCACTATGTTTCTGATGACGTAAGGGCAGCGCTCCATAGTTTGTACCCTTAAGGGCGCGAACCTCGGGGGCGTCCCCCCATAGTGACATCATCCACTTCCAATTTAAAAGGACTTCGTTTGCAACTACGAATCGAGTTAGCAAGGGGAATTCTCTCTCTGCTGCTTTGTCTCCACAAACTTACCAAGGGATACATGCTCCTTGGGGGCCCTGCTCTCTCTTCTTGATTTCAGATTGCTAAGACGGGATCCAGTACTCGCTCCTCGAGGGCCTACGTCCCTGAATGCTCAGAAGACTCCTTACTGCCTGGAAGCGATCGCAGATGTGAACACTGTGAGTGCTATTACAGACAGGAACCAGTACTTGCTCCAAGAGGGCCTATGTTCCTAATCTCTGAAGACTCCCTTCTGTCTAAGATGTTATCGCAGGTACGGAGATCGTGAGTTATTATTGCAGACAGCAGAGGGCCCATGTTCCTAAAACCCTTCACAGACTGTCTTCTATCTCAGAAGCTATCACATACCTATATCTTGTGAATTACAGATAGGAACCGGTACTCGCTCCACGAGGGCCTATGTTCCTAAATCCCTCCAAAGACTTTCTTCTATTCCAGAAGCCATCTCATACACAGATACTATGAGTTCTTATTCCAGATTGCATACAGGAACCAGTACTTGCCCACGACTCCTATTCCTGAATATACTGAAAACACTCTGTTGCATAGAAGCCATTACAGATATCTACAATTGTGAGTGTATCATCTACTACTGGTTATGTATCCAGCATGCCCTGTCTACTCACTATCTATAGTCTCTCTCTACAGCTCAGCAACTCAGAGATCGCAATTACAGTATCGGAGGGACTCCAGCCCTGCCGGGCACATGAGCTCACTACTGCCACCTCTGGTGGTTCTACTTCCTGTCTAATAAAGAACTATCTGTGTTTGTCTCCATACTCCAGCCTAGCCGGTGGTCCCTCTCAGGATATCCTCCTGGGGGTGCTGTCATCTGCCATCGGCCCAAGGATTCACCAATTTCCATTAAGTGTTTATTACTTACTGTTACGATTCCTCCTGTAGCTGTGCCACAGGAGGCCTCTCAACTTTCCCCGGAGGCCGCTCCGAAACCTTCGGTGGTGTTCGGGACCTACTCGAGGCCTGCTCCACTGCAGCCTGGATATTCTGGTTTGGGCCATGCCCTTCTCCCTAGGGGCGGGCCCACGGCTTCTCTCCAGTCTTATAGGGCTAGTGAGGGGCAGTCCATCTGGACTCCTCCCAGGGAGTTGTCTGCATACAGCAGTATAAAAGGATCTTCACTTCAGTTCCTTTTTGCCTTCGGATCGAATGTCATGCTCGTCCAGGTTCTCTTGTGCTGATCCAGGTTTCCACTGGTTTCTTTTATTGATGGCTCCATGTCCTGTGTCTGCTTGTTCCTGGTGTTTCAAGATTCCAATCCTGCTTCAGTTGTTCCTGCTCCTGAGTTTTCCGAGTCCTCTGATTCTCCAGCGCTGCGAGTCTGCCAGATGACTTCCTGAGGGTAAATCCGCGAGGTCGGTTCCTGTTCCTGTCGTTGGATTCTCGTCAGGCTGGGTTCCTTCCTGCGCTGGTCCCGCTCCTGCAGGTGTAGGACAGGATGGTCCATGACCAGACCAGTGGTACTGGCTGTGTAGGGCGCCCTGAGGGACAGTGCCAATGTCTAATCCTCCCAAGTCCTTGTCCTGACCCTAGCCTCCTTTGTTTTAAAACCTTCATCTGATCTCATCTTCTGTCCGGCCTGCAGCCTATTGCCGTTACCCAGCGGCAGGTCTGAAAGCGCTTGGAACAGTCAGAGGACTGTTCATTGACCAACACTATGTTGCTGGTCATCCTGAGGCGGGCAGGTTCGGTTGAGGGTCGGACCTTCAGTTCTTGTCTTTTATCTTGTCCTGCTCCTGGCTACCCATACTCGCACCAGCTTACCTCCCTCAGTGTGGCTTGGGGCTCCTTCCTGGGTTGCGCCATGGCCCAAGGGCTCACAACACTTGCTTTAGAGGCGACTGCACTCCTCGTGCTTGTAACACTTACACTACTAGAGCGATATCATAACATACTGCCACTCTGTGGGAGCCAACCCACAACAGATCATTAACTCCACCTACGGAGTATTACAAATCGCTAGCTCCTCCCCTTGGGGGATCAGCACTGAACAGATTGCTAACTCTTCCCATCTCGAGGAGTGATCCTTAACAGATTGCTAACTCCTCTCCCCTCTGGGGGAGCAAACACCAACAGATTGCTAACTCCACCTCCCTGGCGGCCAGATCTATAACAGATTGCTAACTCCGTCCCCTTGGCGGGGAGATCCATAACAGTGGGACAGGAAAAGGAGTCAATACCTTTCTGTGCACACCACATGGTGAATCTTTTCCACTTAGAACAATAGGTTTTTCATGTGGAAGGTTTACGTGAAGCCACAAGCACTTGAGAGACATTAGTTGAAAGATTGAGTGGTTGCAAGATCAAGCTTTCAACATCCAGGCTGTTAGAGATAGGGATTGAAAGTTGGGATGGCGCAACCTGTCCTGATCCCGAGTTATGAGAGTGGAAGCTGTACCCAGGCGAATTGGCTCTCTGATCGAGAGGTTGAGAAGTATGGGAAACCACACTTATCGAGGCCATTATGGGGCTATGAGTATCATTAACCCTTTGTCCTGTTGTAGCTTTACTAGAGTTTTGGTTATTAGCGGTATCAGGGGATACGCGTACAGAAGGCCTGAATTCCAGGGGTGAGCAAAGGTATCCCTGGCTAACTTGTTCTTCTGCTGGTATAGGGAGCAGAATTTGTCCATTTTGCGGTTCAGTTTGAATGCAAAGAGGTCTATGGTTGGTTGGCCCCAGCGTTGGAATATTCTGGTCGCTCCCAAAGGATCCAGGGACCACTCGTGGGGATGGAACTGATGACTGAGGCAATCTGCAACTACGTTGTGTATGCCTGCTAGATAGGTGGCCCGGAGAAACATGGAATGTGTCAGGGCACAGCCCCAAATTTGTACGGCTTCTTGACAAAGGAGATACGAGCCTGTACCTCCCTGCTTGTTCAGGTACCACATGGCTACTGTGTTGTCTGTCTGTATAAGAACAGCCTTGTGTGAAAGGCAGTTCTTGAACGCATGTAGAGCATAATGTATAACTCAAAGTTCAAAAAAATTGATCTGAAAAGTTGCTTTGAGTTTTGTCCAAGTCCCTTGAGTTTGGAGATTGCCTATGTGTGCTCCCCACCCTAAGGTGGATGCATCTGTAGTTAAAGTTACTTGTGGAACTGGTTGTTGGAAAGGTAGGCCTGTGCGCAAGTTGTTCTTGTTTGTCCACCAGAGGAGAGATGAACGTAGTTGGTGGGATTGGAAATGACAATGGTTGAATGGCTTGTATCCACTGTGATCTTAAATGTCCATTGGGTTATTCTCATGGCTAGTCTGGTCATAGGAGAGACATGAACTGTGGAGGCCATGTGTCTGAGTAGAATTAGAAACTGATGGGCTGACACATGTTTCCTTGTGCGCAGAGAGTTTGATAAGGAGGAGAGTGTCTCTGCCCGGTCTTCTGGGAGGAAGGCTCTTGATATTAAGGTGTTCAACTCTGCTCCAATGAATTACAGTAGGCGAGATGGAGTTAGGTGGGATTTCTGATAATTGATGAGGAATCCCAACAAGTGGAGCAAATTGATTGTAAGCCTGAGAGATGTGAGAACTCCTTGCTTTGATTGGCTTTTGATGAGCCAGTCGTCTAGGTAAGGAAAAACGTGTACACTTTTCTTGTGTAAGTGAGCTGCTGCTACTGCTAGGCATTTTGTGAATACGTGGGGTGCTGAGGCAAGTCCGAATGGCAAAACCCGGTATTGGAAGTGCTCATGACCCACCAGGAAACGCAGAAACTTGTGATGAGGAGGGAATATTGGAATGTGAGCGTAAGCGTCTTGCAGATCCAGTCTTCTGCCTGAAGAAGGGGAAGCATAGTGTCTGAGGAGACCATCCTGAATTTTTCTCTCCGTAAACATCTGTTGAGATTGTGGAGGTCTAAGATGGGATGTAGGCCTCCTGTTTTCTTTGGAATGAGGAAATAACGGGAGTAGAATCCTCTGCTCTGCTGAAGTCGGGGAACAGGTTCCACAGCCTTGGCTCTCAAAAGAATAGATAATTCTGTGTTCAGGAGAGTGATATGATCCTTGTGTACGCAAAGAGACTTTGGTGGCAAGTCTTTTGGTACTGTGAGAAAATCCAGTTGGTAACTGTGTGTTATAATAGATAGTTCCCATTGATCTGTTGTGATATTTGACCACTTGGGTTGAAAGAAAGAGACCCGACCTCCCACAGGTAGATTTGGGATCGGGTTGGTGGAGTGGCTGCTGTCCTCTGGCAGGTTCTCAAAATCCTGATGCAGGGCCTGTCTAAGGCAGAGGTTGAGGCCTAGGTGCCCTTGGTTGTCTAGGCTAACTTCTCTGTGCTGGTCTAGATGCCCTACCACGGGGTGCCGGTGGATAATACCTCCGTGGTCGGTAATAGGGTTTCTTGGTGTCTGTGTACTGTTCTATGTGCAGAAGATGGTGGTTCTGTTGGAACAGCAGAGAGCTGACGCAGAGTTTCAGAGTGTTCTTTTAATTGTGCCACTGCATCCTGAACCTTGCCTCCAAAAAGGTTGTCACCAGTACAGGGTAAATCTGTCAGCTTTTCTTGAACTTCAGGCCTAAGGTCAGAGGCCTTTAGCCAGGCCCACCAACGTGCACTGATTCCAGTTCCAGCCATCCTGGATGTGGTTTCAAAACTATCATAGGCTGCATGGACTTCGTGTTTGCATGCCTCTAGGCCCTTATGTATGAGATCATTTATCAAGTCCTGATACTGTTGAGGCAAAGTCTCAGATAGTTGTTGCATCTGTTTCCAGAGATTGCGCTAATACTGCATCATATATAGTTGATATGATGCTATCCTGGAAACTAGCATTGAGCCTTGAAAGACTTTTCTGCTGAGAGTATCTAAGAACTTTTCAGTTACCGTTTCAGTTACTTTTGTTGTTAACCCCATATATCTGTATCCAAGTTCTATCGACCTGTTCATTGTAAGACATGTACTTGTCATTGTTATTGTTTAGAATGTAAACTGAATTGATCAGTAATTCTGTTATTGGAAAGTCGGTATATAAAAATGCTAAATAAAATAAATAAATTTTGTTCTTTTCCAGGAGGTGTTGATGAGTGAGGACGTATCCTCTTTGATTTCTTCTGGGCGGATTCACCCACCACAGATTGGTGTGGGAGTTGGGCCTTTTGGTAACCTGGAATGTGCTGAACTAGGTAGGTAGCATCCATCCTCTTGTTCACAAATGGGATTGAACATGGGTGCTCCCACAGTCTGTGTTGCAGGTCGACTAAGACTTCATGGACTGGAATTGCTAATACTTCTTTAGGACGGTCCACAAACTGCAAAACCTCCAGAGTCTTCTGCGTGGTGTCCTCTTCTGTCACTAGTTGAAAAAGTATAGTATCAGCCATCTCCATGACAAAATTTGAAAATGAAAGATCCTCTGGAGGTGACTTCCTCCTTTCTTCAGGTGGGGATGGCTCAGACAGCATATCTTCTGATGAAGAATCTGTGTCTCCTTCCTCCCAGGTGTCTGATGAAGGGTGTCTTGGGGGAGTAGAGTGAGGTTTGAAGAAAGACATTGATGGCATCGATGGTTTTTGCGGTGGCATCGATGGGGGAGAAAAAGGCATCAATGGTGTCACCGGAATTTTTGGCCGAGAAATCTCAGATGGCCCTGGAACGGGTTCAGGCATGGGAGAAACCTCGGAGGCATCGTCTTCACTCACGGGGATCGATATTTGCGGTGCTGGAGGTTGTACCGGTAGAGCAAGAATTGGTGCGAAGAGCAAAAGGTCCGGCGTCGGCATCGACGGCACAGGCATCGGCACTGACGGTCTCGGAGAGCATCTTTAACTGCCTGGCGGATAAATCCATCCAGTTCCTCCCATATAGCTGGTGAGGACAGAGCAGCTATAGGGGGTGGCAGAGAAGGCGGAACTGGCACTTCCACAGGTCCCTGTGGTGGCTCGGTACCCGGCACCATTACCGGTGGGGAACACCTTGGAGTGAGAGGCATTGATGGCTATTCCACTCGAGCTCTTTTAGGTAATGGTTCCTTTGGCATTGATGGGGTTCATGGAATCGATGCGACATCGGGTGTCGGCATCCTTCGATGATGATGGCGGTGCTTTTCCCGATGCTCGGTGCTTTTCTTTTCAAGCACCGATGTAGATTTTACCGATGACCAGGTTGGAGTCAGTGATAAGCAGTCACCAGAGCCGTCAGGGTGACGCTTTCGAACTACTAACTTTGTAGCCGCTCCAGCCGGAGACAACTGAGTCTATGTCAACTTTGATGGTATTAATTGAATATGGAAAAGATGTTCCATCTTCTCCTGATGAGCTCGCCTGCCCTTGGCCATCATTTTGGCACATTGTGGACAGGTAGAAAAGTTATGGGATTCACCCAAGCACAGCGCACACTCGACATGTGGGTTGGTGATGGATATAGTGCGAGGGCAGTTTAGGCACTTTTTAAAACCCATTGCCATTATGAAGGCTGGATAGCCGTCGACGGCCTTTTGTTTAACCGGAATTGACCAGAGAAACCCAAGTACTCACTGGCCGGTGATATCAGGGAGACCCCTATGAAGGAGATGAAAAGACAAATTTTAAACTTTTTTTCTCTAAGTATTTTGTGTGAGAAAACACACAGGGCTCCTTCACCGCGATGCTAACTGCAGCGCGGAAAAACGAAGACTGAAGGGAGACCCCTGTGGCTTGAGGAATCATGGCATGCTGGGCATGCTCAGTGTGCCAGTCAAAAGTTTCTAGAAACTTTGACAGAAAGTTTTCCGTGATAGAGCTCCGTCCAGTGACATCACCCATATGTGAGGACTAGCATCCTGCTTGTCCTGGGATAATAATATTAATAATGAGGTCAATATTTAAAAGCCATTTAGAAGGATAACTGAAACGTTATCCATCTAAATGGTGACCTCAAAGATATTCATTGCCAGATGAGGCTAAATTCTAGTTGCATAATGAGTTATGCGGCTAGAATTTAGCCACATACGTTGGGAGCATTCTGGGGGCAGGCGGGAGGTATTTCCAAGCACAGCAGAGTTAGCCACATAAGTTATGCGGATAACTCTGATATTTGGAGTTAGTCGCTCAACCTGGAATCACTATAAAATGTGTGATTACAAAAAAAAATTGTAATGACCATTCTTTTAAATAATTAAAGAAAAATCAAACTTATAATTAAACCATTGCATGGCGAGCAAGATTCATTGGGCTTCTCCTATGAGTTCATGTCCTGTCCAAACTAGCCATTAAAAGAATTTTTAAATTTTTGGTTGCAAATAAATTTGGATAGTTGATTTACTGAAACAAAAATAGGAGCCGGTTTCCATGACAAAACCTGACACGAGTCAGTAGAAAATATACCAATGCAGCAAAATCCATACAGATCTTGTTACGCTGCAGACTGCCACACTCACCTGTGCTCTTGACACACTCACCTGTGCTCTTGACACCAGGCCTGGTTTCTCTCTCCGCTATGTAGCCATCCGCCATGCCCTGCAACCCAATGCTGCCATGGCAAGACGCTGAGCAGAGCCTGTCTGTGCAACACTGCCTTCCCGAGTGCTCCTAAGTTGCACATGTGCCTGCTCTCTTCATATTTAAAGGGCCAATGGTGGGAACAGCCTGAGGGTGTCTCTTGATGACGTCACTGCTTGGACCATATACAGAGCTCCTCCACATGCCCCTCCAGTGCCTCGGCATAGGTCGTCTCATTCGAGAGGTGTATTTTCCACTGTGTTCCTGATTCCTGCTCCTTGACTCCTGGTTCCGCTGTGTGTTTTTCCTGAGTTTGTGTCCTGTTCCTGGTTCCTTGGCAGTCTGATTGTTTCCCAAGCTCTTGTCTTCATGGCCAGTCTTCCTTTCATCTGCTTTCAGCAACTCGTCTTGCCCCTGTAGTCCTTTATCCTCCTCTTCATTTCCTCCTCCTTGGATTGGACTTCTGGCTTACCTCGAATCAGACCTTTGGCTTGACTTTGGATTGGACTTCTGGCTTGACTTCAGATTGAACCAAAACGCTGCTTGACCTCTGCCTGCCGCTGACCACTACCTGCTTATCACCTCTGATTGAACTCTGTCTACCCCAACAATGGCCTGAACCATGACACTGACTGAACTCTTCTTGCCTCTGACTCTGCTTTCCTCTGACCAGATTTCATTGCCTGCTGTCTGTCCTGACTGTTGCACAACCTGACTTCGTGTTCATTCACTGTGCTGGCCTGCCATGTCTTCCAAGGGATGGATCTTCACCTCCACAGAAACCTGCGTCTAAATCCAATTGGCCCTGGCAACTAAGGGCTCAACTTAAGGGGAACGAGGGTTGGTATTGGTGAAACTTCTGCTGGGCCTCTGCATCAGCCAGCTCCGCCTGCCGATGGTGGGGACTTGCAGGGCTCTTCCCTGCAGGTTGAGTCAACCCCACCTCAGCTCAAGGGCCCACTTCCACAACAGATCTGTATCACAAATCTGCTGATTCACTACAGATTTAGCTGTGAGCTCTGCCATTTAAAAAAAAAAACAAAAAACCTTTACATTGTGGTTTTTTTTTGTCATGATCTTCAGCAAATTCATAGAATTTCCAGGAAATCAAATTAAGTGGAAATCTGCAAACTCCTTATTACTGAACAGTTACCAAAATTCTTCCATTTTTTGATCACAGTAGAAACTAAAAGTTTGGATTCAAGAATTTTGAAATTGACCTCCGCTTTCAACCACTTACTCTTCTCTAAAAGGTAGATTTTAAAAGTCACATGCGGGCGTTTGCCGGCGCACACACATGGACGCGTTGATTTTATAGCATGCGCGCGTATATGTGCGCATGTTATAAAATCCGCTACCTGCACACACTATTTTATATTGACTCGAATGCCATCTTGCACATGTAAGTGGCAGAATTTTAGTAAATGCGCATGGTGACGCATTAGGGCCTATTTCTCTGTTCCTTCCCAGTTCACTGCTGAAAAGGAGCGGACTTCCTAAACCCCCTACCTAACCTGCCCCCCTTTTACCCTACTAGCCCCAACCCCTAAAACCCCACCGACTACCCTAAATGTTTTAATTTTACTACTTACCCACAGTCCATAGCAACAGCAACTTAATCGGTCATCGGATTCTGGCACGCACTTGTGCATGTCTCGACTAAATGGCACTGTCCCAGTCCACTCATGCCCTGCCCACTCCCAGACCCCATCCTATTTTGCAAAATCCTTTCCAATGTGCGTACCAGGAGATATGGCAGTGGGCCTCTTAAAATCCATGCAGTCCGCAGGCGTCTCAGTCATGTGCATATCTCCCGGCTTTGTCACGCATACGGCTTTTAAAATTCGCCCTTAAATGGGTTATGGTTATAATATTCTCTCTTACCCCCTCAGACCTTCAGAACCTGTCAGGCAAATCTCATAATATTCTATTACCAACTACTGTTTGTGAATTCCTTTGTTGGGACAACGGTTTCTATGCTAATAAGGGGCTCTTATCCATTCCGTCTTTTACCTCAGCCAAATTAACATCCGTTAGAGACCGAGCCCTTTCATTAGCTGGGTCTAAGTTCTGGAATTCCATGCCTGAACAACTAAGACTTGAATCCAATTTAAAAAAGCTTTGAAAACGTGGCTTTTCACCCAGGCATTTAATATCAGTCCAAGTTAAGAGATATATCCTAGAAGCTATAATGCAGAATTTTGAGTTGATATAAGTTTGTGTGTAGTTAATTTGTAATGAAATATGATTTTATTGATGTATGTAGAATGAATTTTAATTTGTATACGTTGTGAACCGAGGTGATGGTACTCCAACCAAACATTGGTATATAAAACTATATAAATACATTCAAATTATGATAAAGCTCATATGTCTTTAAATTTATTTTTGTGATCTGTCAGCTTCCTCTTACACCTTTATATTTCCAGCTTAATCAGAAACAGGGCTGGAATTTGGTGTCATGTTATATACCTCCCCAACTTCCTTTCATCCAGTTATTGCATAGACGGTCCACAGCCAAGGACCATACAACAGAGCTCCTCTTTCAGGAGACCCTAACTCTGGTCACTAGGTGAGACAATTACACAATGGTTATGAGTTTCTCCCCCCATGGACCTCGAGCATTGCTTCTGCAGCATCCCCAGTTGACCCAGTGAGGGAAAGATCTTAGGGGCCAATGCAATATGCCCAGTGCGTTGTTAACATGCAGTTAGACACGAGTAAAATAGGCGCTAATCAATCCCCTAATACAATAAGGGGATTAGTACCTATTTAACGCGCGTCTAACGCGGAGTGAATGTAATAGCGCTCTTCACATGCAAATGCATGTGAATGAGGCTATTAGGCATTCACTCCCAATGCATAAAGAAAAATATGTGCCTCCGATGCACATTTAACTGTCATCTATTAATGCCTACCAGGAGCAGGCATTAATAGATGTGCACATCGAAAAAAAGAATACAAATAAATGAAATACAATAAAAAATTAACGATCGGGCCCATCACAAAAGCCGACGCCGAGTTTATCAGCGTTGGTTTTCGTGGCTGTCCGCAGCTAAGGAAAACCGACACTGATAAACCCGGGGTTGGTTTTCGTGACTACTAAAATCTAATGCAGAGTTTATCGATGTCGATTTTCCTTAGCGGCGGACAGCCACAAAAAACGATGCTGATAAACTTGGCGTTGGTTTTTGTGATGGGTCCAATCTCCTCCTTCCTTGCTCACTCTCTCTTCCCTTCCCTGCCCAGCAGACACCAGGATTACACCCTCCCCCGACAAAAAACAGAGCTGCAAATATCCGCAACCTATTTTTAAAAGGTACAAAACCCCTGCCCCCTCCTAAATATAAACCGCATGACCCCTTCACCCACCTACTGCTGACATGTCCAAAACCTCCACTGGGTGAGGGCGAGAGCCACTCATTACACATTGAAGTAAAACGGCCAGAATCAGCGACACTGCTCGGGAGCGGCCACCGCAACCTGCAGCCGCTCCCGGCCAGGCTCACTTACTTCGGCTCCCGGTCCTATCTCCTGGCTCCCCCTTGGCGTGTCAGCGTTTGCTCTTTCTCCGATTCTTCTGTTTGAATTGTTTCTGGGTTTATCGGCATCGGTTTCCCTGGCTGCCGTACAGCGGTAATGAAAACCGTCTGGGTTCGCGTTACCAAGGATATGCTAAGGGTCGCTGACTGTTCAGCGTCCGCTTTCTAAGCGCCTTTATTGCATCGGCCCCTTAGCCAGGAATTGAATTCGGGTCTCTCTACATGCTAATGCACAATACTGTTACTGAGCCCCCAGGTGAACCCGATGGTTCTGATTCTTTAATTATTTGAGACCAACTGGTCAAGGATATAAAAAAATCCTGAAATGACTGTGGCTGGGCTTTGGACATTCAGATAAGAGTAGTTGTTATAGGATTTGAATATTAAAATGTATTTATTAATAACTACATCCACACAAGTGCAAGAAACAATGTAAGTTCCTGGTGAGGTTTAAAGATTCATGTATATCATTTTATTGCGGCAACTCCTGAGTTCAGAACATGGACTTTAAATACGATACCCACAACACGGTCCCGTGTTTCGCCACCCGGCTGCTTCGGGGGGGGGGAGTTATTTTTAACAATGATCTGTATCAATCTGACAGCGTATTTGACAGTATCAATCTGACAGCGTATTTGACAGGGCTCCTGTCAAATACGCTGTCAGATTGATACAGATCATTGTTAAAAATAACTCCCCCCCGAAGCAGCCGGGTGGCGAAACACGGGACCGTGTTGGGGGTATCGTATTTAAAGTCTATGTTCTGAACTCAGGAGTTGCCGCAATAAAATAATATACATGAATCTTTAAACCTCACCAGGAACTTACATTGTTTCTTGCACTTGTGTGGATGTGAATATATTGAAGTGCAAGTACTACTCCAGTGCTTTGTTGGATTTATTAATAACTATACATTTTCAAATTTTTCTAAAACACTTTATTAGAAGGGTAAATAGTTACATTTGGGAGCTGGAAGTAGATGTGTTCTAGAAAACTCATGATGATACCTTTCTGGGTATTGTGAGATCCATATTCAGAAGCATTTATTTAATTTTATTGATTTTTATATACCGTCGTTTGGACTAGCCATCACAACGATTTACAACATTTCAAAAATAAATATCATCCAGTAAAATATATCAAACAATAAAATGAAATGTAATCATAAAACAAGCTAACGAAACATAAAATAGAATAATACAAAATTAATAGTCATAAATGTTGCGATCCTGCCCGCGAGGAACGCAGGCAGGCTCTTACCTCCGCGGCCAGTCGGGCCGCTGACATGTTTTCCTTCGCTGCAGGAGTGCCGCCATTGCCGGGCTCCTCCCCGGCTGCCTCTAGCCCTGCAGGGCAGAGTCGGGCCGCCGAGAGCTCCTCCATGCGGCCGGGTCCTGTGTTGCTGCTCCTGCTTCTCTCCAACGTGCTGCAGCCGATGCCGGGTTCTTCAGCCGGCAGGGAGGCCGTCCCTGCAGCTCTCTGCTCTGCCTGCAGCCAGCCCTTCTTCTCTTCCTGCCTTCCTGCTTCTGTCTTCGTGGCTGGGAGCTGCTCCTGCAGCCTGCCACCTCTTCAGCCTCAGGGCAGGGCTGCTCCGCTGCCTGCCTGGCTTCCTCAGGCCTTCCACGTGGCTGAGGGTGCTACCTGCGGATCCTGCTTCTCTCTCCAGCTTCCTTAGGTGCGGGCGCGTGCCTCTCATCTGTTTTGCAAGGGCCAGCCAGGTGTGGCCCTCTGCTGACCCCTCCCTGGGCGTTGTCCTCTTCAGCCCTACAAAAGGGCTCAGCGTCCATTCCAGCTTTGCCTTCACAAGGAGTTGGTCACTCCTGGGATCCTGCTGTCCTTCGCTCCAGGAGTCGTCCTTGTTCCAGCACTTCTTCAAGGTCCCGTGTTTCCTGTTCTTCGTTGGAGCTACTCGTCTTGTCTTTTTGTCTACGTTCCAGTCCTGATGTTCACCTGCTGTTCCAGATGTCTGTGTGCCAGCCCTAAGGTCTGTCTCCTGATCCAGTACCTGTGTTAAGAACATAAGAACATAAGAAAATGCCATACTGGGTCAGACCAAGGGTCCATCAAGCCCAGCATCCTGTTTCCAACAGTGGCCAATCCAGGCCATAAGAACCTGGCAAGTACCCAAAAACTAAGTCTATTCCATGTTACCATTGCTAATGGCAGTGGCTATTCTCTAAGTGAACTTAATAGCAGGTAATGGACTTCTCCAAGAACTTATCCAATCCTTTTTTAAACACCGCTATACTAACTGCACTAACCACATCCTCTGGCAACAAATTCCAGAGTTTAATTGTGCGTTGAGTAAAAAAGAACTTTCTCCGATTAGTTTTAAATGTGCCCCATGCTAACTTCTTGGAGTGCCCCCTAGTCTTTCTACTATTGGAAAGAGTAAATAACCGATTCACATCTACCCGTTCTAGACCTCTCATAATTTTAAACATGTCAAAGCAGAAAACAATAAAACCAGAACAGGATCAAGCAAGTAACCATAAAGCTCAAAGGAGCAACTGTAGAACAGTGTAATAAACATGTTATAGCTATACGCTCTTGCATATACTTGGTGTTTAAACGACCAAGGCTTCTGGTGTAATTGCTCAGTATTCCTGCACAAAAAAGAAGTATTAGAATCTGCAAACCTGCAAGAAACAAGCTTCGAGAGGACATAATAAAGACAGACAGGGAAGGGCGTCTGGACTGATCCGTGGTACTACAGGAACGAAAATTAACAGGTAAGAACTAAATTTTCCTTTCCCTGTACGTACCTGGATCAGTCCAGACTGTGGGATGTACCAAAGCTTTCCTAAACCGGGTGGGACTGAGACAGTCCCGCTCGAAGCACTTGCCGCCCAAAGGAACCAAAAACCAGAGCGTGCACATCCAGATGGTAGTGACGAGCAAAAGTATGCAAGGACGTCCAAGTGGCGGTCCTGCAAATCTCCTGCGGAGAAACAGATTGACGCTCCGCCCAAGAAGTAGCTTGAGAGCGCAGTGAATGAGCCTTCAGGCCCTCGGGGACCGGTCGACCTTGGCAAAGGTAGGCCGAGGAGATCGCTTCTTTCAACCACCGCGCAATAGTGGTCTTAGAAGCCGGCTTACCCCGGTTGGGACCACTCCAAAGGCCAAAGATGGTCCGAAACCCGAAAGTCGTTGGTAACCTGGAGATAGCGAAGCAGGACCCGTTTGACATCTAGTTGACGGAGATCGCCCCCAGTCGCACTCTCCTCTGGGGAAAAAACGCAGGGAGTTCTACCGACTGGTTGACATGAAAGGCGGAAACAACTTTTGGCAAGAAAGAAGGGACCGTATTGAGAGAAACCCCTGAATCGGAAAAACGCTAGAAGGGCTCCCAACAGGACAATATTTGAATCTCGGAGATCCGCCGAGCAGAGGAGATAGTGACCAGAAAGACAGTCTTTTAGCGTAAGGTCTTTTAGCGTAGCATGGCGGAGAGGTTCGAACGAAGCCGCACAGAGAGCCCGAAGGACCAGATTGAGACTCCATGACGGGCAAGTGGCACGAGAAGGGGGAAGTGGAGATGCTTAACGCCCTTCAGAAACCGAATCACATCCGGGTGGCCCCGCTAGGGAATGACCTTCCACCCGACCCAGAAGAGCCGAGCGCGGAGACTTGTATGCGCAGAGAACTGAAGGAGAGGCCCTTGGAGAGACCCTTCTGAAGAAAAGAAAGAACCACAGAGACTGAGGCGGAGCGCGCTGGGATACCCGATTCCGCGCAAACAGACTCAAAAACCTTCCAGATATGCATGTAGACCAGGGAAGTCGACTGTTACCGGGCCCGTAGCAAGGTGGAGAGGACCTCCTCCTTATAGCCTTTATGCCTCAGGCGTCACCGCTCAAAAGCCAAGCCGCTAGACAGAAGCGATTGGCCTGGTCAAAAAATACAGGCCCCTGTCGAAGTAGACGAGGTAAATGACAGAGTCGGAGAGGTCCGTCCGTCGCCAGGTTGATGAGATCTGCGAACCACGGTCTTCGCGGCCACTCGGGTGCTACCAGAACCACAGGTCCCCGGTGGAGTTTGATTCTTCTGAGAACTTTTCCCACCTGCGGCCAAGGGAGGAATACGTACAGGAGGATGTCCACTGGCCAAGGAAGAGCCAGAGCATCCACGCCCTCTGAGCCATGCTCCCTCCAGCGGCTGAAGAACCGATTGGCCTTGGAGTTGCGCAGGGTCGCCATGAGGTCTAGGTGGGGGAAACCCCACCTGTCCACTATCAGAGCCATGGCCGCATCCGAGAGTTCCCACTCCCCCGGATCGAGCGATTGACGGCTGAGGAAATCGGCTTGGACATTTTCCTTGCCCGTGATGTGGGAGGCTGCCAGGCACTGCAGATGCCGTTCCACCCACGTGAAGAGATGGCTGGCTTCCAGGGCCACCAGGGGACTGCGAGTGCCCCCTTGGCGATTGATGTAAGCCACTGTGATAGAGTTGTTGGACAGGACTCTTACCGCCTTGCCTCGGAGCAGGGGGAGGAACTCCTTAAGGGCCAGGCGCACTGCCAGGGTCTCCAACCGATTGATGTGCCAGCGAGACTGAGTCAGCGACCAGGTTCCCTGGATGGACTGGGAGAGACAAACCACACCCCAGTCCAGATGTTTGTTCCTTATATCCGTGATCCAGCCTGATGTTGCTTCTCCTGATCCTGAAGTCCGTGAGTCTGTCTTGCTCTTCTGAACCCTGGTTCCTCGTCCCCGAGTCTTCTGTACGCTTGGTACCTCGCGGCAAGCCATGTCGTGGTCCGTGACCAGCCCCACGGGCGGGCTGAGTAGGGCGCTTCATGATGCAAGCCTTGTACCTTGTTCCTGAGTCTTCTGAAAGCCAAGTACCTCGTTCTTGAATCTCTGAAAGCCAAGTACCTTGTTCCTGAGTCTTGTGAAAGCCAAGTACCTTGTTCCTGAGTCTTCTGTACGCTTGGTACCTCGTGGCAAGCCATGTCGTGGTCCGCAACCAGCCCCAGGGGCGGGCTGAGTAGGGCGCTTCATGATGCAAGCCTTGTACCTTGTTCCTGAGTCTTCTGAAAGTCTAGTACCTCGTTCCTGAGTCTTCCTCTGTGCATCCCAGAACCTCGTTCCTGAGTCTTCGTCTGTGCATCCAAGTACCTCATCCCTGAGTCTCGTCTGAATCTCCATGTTCCAGTCTCCGCTGCCCTGAATTCCATATGGCCTGCCACTTCTTGCCGTACCCTGCAGCAGGTCCGAAAGGGCTTGGAACGGTCGGAGGACTGTTCATAAGACCATCATTGCGTTGTTGGTCTTCCGAAGTGTGCAGGTCCGGAGGAGGGTCAGTGTCTCCAGTCCAGCCTCACTCCTGTCCAGCCCATGCTTGGGCATGCCTCGCCTACCGCGGCTCCTCTTCGGAGTTCCTCTGGGGTCGAGCCATGGCCCAAGAACACACACCTCTTGGTAAGTGGGACCGCTCTCCTGGCGCTCCACAACACATAAATACAGTTAATAAATCAACAAAAATATAAAAATTGTAAAAATATAAAAGTACTCTGTAAAAAAAAACTGAAGTAAGATAAAATATGTTTGGAAGCTAAAAATTAACCAATGCCTGTCTTGTAAGCCTGCTCAAATAGCCAAGTCTTTAGTGCTTTTTTAAATGACTTGAATTCTGCTTGCAGTCTTAAATCCACTAGTAAAGCATTCCATAATTTAGGTCCCGCAATTGAAATCACTCTCTCTCTAACCTGGGTGAGTCGTGTTGTGGTAACTGAAGGGATTGAAAGTAAACATTTATTAGCAGATCTTAAGTTGCACTGCGTAGTGTGTAAACGAATAACAGCATTCATCCAATCTACTCGCTTGCCACAGATTACTTTATGCATATGGTATTTAATGGGCAGCCAATACAGAGATTTTAAGATAGGGGTGATATGGTATTTTTTTCTACAACCTGTGAGCACTCTAGCAGCTGCATTTTGCAGAAACTGGAGAGGGCAAATAGTGGATTGTGGCAGGCCAAGAAATAATGAGTTGCAATAGTCTGTACAGGTAAATATTAAGGATTGCAAAACTGTTCTGAAATCATTTGGATTTAATAATGGCTTTAAACTTCTAAGCATTAAAAATTTGCTATATCCCTCCTTGATTTTATTAGAAATGTGTTTTTTAAAATTGAGCTCTGGGTCAATCAAGACTCCTAGGTCTTGTACTTTATCTCCAAGGACAATCGAGAGATTGTCATGTGGCACTATTAGTTTCTGATCTAAAATTGAAACTTTCCTTTCTAGAAGAATAATTTCTGATTTGTCAATATTTAAACTAAGTTTCATTTGTGTTATTAGCTGTTTAATAATGTTCAAGTACATAGCAGTGATTTCATTTTTCCAGTGTATCATTAACAGGAATGATAATTTGAATATCGTCTGTGTAAACAATAGTTTAGGCCTAGTCCAGAGAGAAGATGGCAGAGTGGCAGCATGTATATGTTAAAAAGAATGGCTGAAAGAGAGAAGCCCTGATGTACTCCTGTTTCAAGAGTAATTGTATGGGAGTAATTGTTGTTCATGTTTATTTATTTATTTTTTATATACCGAGGTATAGCAGAGTTGCCTTCACTCCGGTTTACATTTATAACAACCTGTTATATTAAAAATTTAAATTTTAACAAACTGAGAACTGGCATATAATATTGGTATAAACAAAACAAGATATACCAAAGGATAGGTACACTGAAATATCTGAGTTCAAAACATAAAAGAGACATTTGTAGTTTGGAAGCAGGAGAGATTGTCATAGGGGGAGATTGAATGTTAGAAGGCTATGGTATTATGTTTTAAGATCATTGTGCGTGCTGTCATTAAGAGATTGGCTGAGTAGCCAGGCTTTTAATTCTTTTTTAAAAGATTTTAGGTTTTCTTGAACAGTTAGGTACTGAGGTAATGAATTCCATAACTTTAGGCCGATGATGGAGATGGCTCTGTTTCTGGTGGAAGAGAGTTTGGCATGTGGAAGTGAAGGAATCACTAGTTGTTCTTATTGTGCGAAGAGAACAGTGGATATGTATGATGTCATCAAGGGCAGTGTAGTCTGCTTTTATGTTAACTTTATATGACCTGTTGCTCAAGTAAGATGTAAACCATTGTAAAGTTTTATCTTGGAAAGTCTTTGCAGAAGACTTGTGTGGTTTACAGTGTCGAATGCCACTGAAAGATCTAACAGTATCAGGAGATATTTATGTCCACTATCAAATCCAATCATTACAGTATTGGACAGGGATAGAAGTAGTGTTTCGATACTAAAGTGTCTTCTAAACCCGCATTGTGTTGGATATAAAATATCATTGGTTTCTAGATGTTCAGTGAGTATTAATGTTTGAGATAGTTGTGGGTGGATGCTTGGGCTGGTGGCAGATGACCACAGCCCCGGGGGAAGATCCCGAGAGGGACCACCGGTCAGGCTCAGAGTTTGGAGACAGACACACACTAATTCTTTTATTAAACAGTATATTGTACCACCAGAGGTGGCAGTGGTGAGCTGGAAGTGCCCGGCTGGGCTGTAGTCCCTCAGGCACTGGAACAGCGATCCTGGATAACTGAGCTGTAGAGAAACTGAATATAGTGAGTAGGCAGGGTATGCAGAGTTCAGGAACAGAACCTTGATGGTAACACTCACACAATAGTCTCTTAGAAGCAGCCCAGGAGCTGGAAATGAATTAGGCCCTTGAGAGCGAGTACCTGGTTCCAGGGAAGGCTCTGAGAGAGAGATGGTAACTCACTGGTGTGGTAGGCAGCGAAGACCTCCTGGCAGAAGTGGTATTCAGTACCAAGTCCGGGAACATGGGCCCTCGAGGAGCGAGTACCGGTTCCAGACTGCGATCTGAAAAACAAGAGAGAGCGAGGCCCCGAGGAGTGGGTACCTCTGGTAAAGTCCGAGGAGGCAGAGTAGCAAGGTATGTGGAGAGCGAATCCCATCCGCAGTGATACCTGGAGGAAGCTAGGTAACCTTTCCTAACTCAATTAGTTAGCAAATTCAGAGACCTTAATTATCCGGTGAGAATGACATCTCAGGGGGACGCACCTGAGGTTCACACCACTGTTGGTACTTCAGTCGGGGCCGCACACACCCTTAGGCTTCTGGGAAACATGGCGGAGTGCAGCGTCTAGCCGGTCTGGGGATGCCGGAGGTCAGCAAGATGACGCCACGGCAGCCAAACTTCCATCAAGCAAAGAGGGAGTCGCCAAAGAGGTATGATGGGCGTAGTGGAGATGTCGGGCAGCGACGGTCGCAACAGTGATTTGTTTCTTAACCACTTTTTTGATTAAGTTAGCGAGAAATGATAGATTAGAAATTGGTCTATAGTTAATTTAAAACGTTAGGGTCAAAGTTCTTTTTTTTGAGAATCGACTTGATAATGGCCTGTTTCAATGAATCAGGTAAAATGCCTTCGAGTAGGGATTTATTAATTATAGATGTAATGGTGGGAGCAATAATATTCATTATTGGTTTCAACACTACTATTGGGATTGAATCTAGTGGGTGATTTACCTGGTTCACTCAGAAGTTATGTGGCTAAATGAATATTTGGAAATTTATCTGGCTAAATTCTAGCTGGATAATTTTTTATCTGGCTAAAATTTGGCCAGATAAGCCAAGAATGTTCCAGTGGAATAACTGGGAGGAGCTGAGTTACCTGAATAACTGTGGTCGGCCCATACACCTGCTCTAAAGTTAGCCCGATAAATGTATGCGGCGAACTTAAAATTAGTCAGATATATTCAGCGGCACACTATATAGGCTAAGTTAGCTGAATAAGTTTATACAACTAGCCAAGCCACACAGACTGAATATGGACCTCAATTTTTTTTATTTTTTTCACCCCTTTTTTTCAAATTGTCCACTAACCCTTTATTGCTTTTAAAAATTATTTATATCCCTACATTTTTTTATTAGAAAGTGAGATTGTTCTATTGGTTTTACTGCATGCTCAGCTTGGGATACTACAATTTTCGAACCACATATCTATGTATAGCTGACACTTGCTAAAAGTACTTTTATGTAATTAATAGATTTATTCATTTTGGGAGGTGGGAACAACCAGCAGCTTCCTCCAGTTTCTTTGCGCCCTGCAGTTCCATCAGAACCAGAGTTGGGATCTAGGGCCACAAGCCTTTATTTGCAACTACCTGGAGGGAGGGGGATTCCCCTTATTTTATTTCACTTCCCAGCTCACTTAGGGAGTTATTTATCAAAATGCATTAGGGCCCTAACACCCACGATAACTACTGCATCGCAAATTGTGTATGCAAAGTTTATTTGTATTGAAGTGGGAGGGTTTGGAAGGAGTAAATGGAAAGGAGGGTCAGTTAGTGTGGCGTGCAATAGAATAACGCAGGTTTTAACGCTGGAAATAACTACACCTTTTTCTTGTGCCTGCATTAGCTGTGTGTTATGGTAGAAAATGTAAGAGGGGGCATTATGAACTTGGGGTGAGGTTTGGGGAGTGAGTTATGCTTTGGGGCAGTTTTACATGCACAGTCATACATACAAACAGCACAGTTACCATCAGTGAAGATTTACTGTGATGAAAGGTGAAAGAAGAGTAGATTTCTACCATTTTCATTCTACCTTGCTTGATGTACTGTCTAAGTTGAATTCCCAGGCCTGGGAATTCAACTTAGGACCTCCACATAGCAGTACACAGCACTACCATGCACCTACTGGGCCATGCCACATTCTTATTTGCTTTTCACTTTATGGATTTCTATAAATGAAGTAGAGGACAATGTGAGTTACTTCACAAGAACATTAAGGGACAAAATCCACTAAGGGGTTTTCGCCTATTGCATGCCAATGGGGAAAATGTTTAGTATATATGGACCAAATTTGCCATTTAAGACATGGAAAGAAGATTTAAATAGCCAATGTTTGTTGAGCGTTATGCTGTTCCTTAAGTACAAATGGAATATTTTATTTGGAAAACATTTCATGCATAAAGGGTTCTTTAAAATCAAAGGGATTAATCAAAGAGCACCAGTTCTATCTGTCTATCTATCTATAGATGTTTTAACATAAGAATCTCACAAATCTACCTTTTATCAATGACAGCCTTCAATTTAGGTAGAGGGAAAAGGAACTTCACAGCATTGACTCTACGCAATTTCAGAACTGATCCAAATGTCGGCTGTTCTCCTTGATCCTCTGATTTCTCAACTTGAAATCTGTATATAATGAACATATTTTCACATGGCTTCTCCAAATGTTAGACATTAGGGATTACAATGATGTCTTCTAGGTAATAGATGGTAGTATGAGATTCTACTGATATCTGAATTTCATACTCAATTCATCCAAATTCCATCATTGAAAAAATGTACAGCTACAAAATATTAATCAGCTCAAGCAAATATGGAAAAGAAAAATAAAATATTTTACCTTATAAAAACAATGCTAAAGAAAGAGGGGTGGCTGCAGAAGCAAGGTGAGAGAGATGAGGGGAAGGGGAGATGATTGACTAGGCACTCTGCAGTACCAATGGGAGATTCCTCACTTTTTGCTACAAAAAGTGTTTGTGTTATGCAATACATCAAAAATTAGTGGTTTGCTGCAGCTACTTTCCCCCTTTTTCTCCCAAGTATAAAAAAAGTTTTAACAATTGTCAAAATTGCTCCCACTGGAAGTGATGGGACATGCGTGACTGAAGGAACTATGCATACCTTAAGCAGGAGTAAATATTTTCCAGTCTGAGGGTTGCCAGAGGTGAATACGTATTTGGGTAAATCAGTGTTTGTGAGCAAGTATATGGTCGCAATAGTGGTGACCCTTTCTACATACTCCAATTATCTTTTTTCAGAACAAAAGGATCATCTTTTTTATGCCAAATATGTGGTGAATGTCTCTTTTTATGCTATTCAACAGGACTCCATATATTTTCTCCTGCTCTGCTTCCAGAGGTGGAAATGATTTAGGATAAAATCAAGCCCTTTCTGGTTTTGTTTCAGATTTCACCATTTTTATCATAATGGTTCTCTACTGGTGCCTTGGCAATTCCTGATATGAATGTGATGGGCCATAGTTGCCACAACTGGGCATGGCCATCTTTGAGACTGACACCACCTTTTACTGGAAGAGACAGTATCATTAAAAATACTAAACAGTATTTTTTTGTTAAGAATTTATTTTGCTGTGATTTTACAAACTAATATCTATCCCATAGTTACTTGTTGTGTTGCCAAGGTTGCAAGGTGATATTGGTTGGGGGATGGCCAGTGCCTAGTAACAAACATAAGCAAACAATTGATATAATACATATTTAATACCATCAAGTTTCTAGTCAGCAAATGCAAAAGCATGTATTGCAAATGCATATTTTGAATTTGCCAATCCCTTTGTATTTTAGGAAAGGGGCCCTGGCATTTGGTACATTCATGCTTTTAATTCCCCTGGTGTCTCTGTGTATTTGGGTTGGGGGGGGGGGGGTAACTGGTAAGGGGGGAAATGACTGGGGTGAATGTCTAGGGTGGTGGGTAGGAGAGAGTCTGGTTGGGGTGGTGACTGATGAGAGGCAGCCTGGTGAGAGGGGAAGTGACTGGGGTGGCAATATGGGGTGACAGGTAGAAGAGAGACTGATTGGAGTGGTGAGAGGTGAAAGGGGGTGAATTTGGCAACTATGAGGCAACAGATATAAGAGAGAATGGTTGGGTGGAGACTGGTGAGAGAGGCAGCCTGGTGTGTGTGGGGGTGACTGGGGTGACAGGTGGGAGAGAGACTGATTGGAGTGGTGAGAAGGAGTGAATGGGGTGACAGATAGGAGCAAGATTGGTTGTGGTGGTGACTGGAAAATGAGAGGCAGCCTGGTGTGTGGGGGAATGACTGGTAAGAGGGGAAGTGACTGGATGAATATATGGGGAGGTGAGAGGGAGAGAGTATGGTTGGGGTGGTGACTGGTGAGAGAGAGGCAGCCTAGTATGTGGGGGTGACTGGTGAAAGGGGGAGTGATTGGGGTGTGTGACACTTTCACTGGTCCATACACCGTCAATTGCATCAGTTCCAGGGTCCAATCACTGAACAAGCTTTCCTGATCCCTTGAAAACTCAAATAGAAGTTCTTTGTAGTTTATCCTCACAACTCCCCAGGCAGGGTTTGAACCCTCCCAGCCTGGATGGAAGGCAGAAGCCCTCCCCACTGAGCCAGCAACTCCATTTCCAAAGGCTGGCTTCAGAAGTTCATCTCACAAAGTCCAAAGTCTGGCCCCATGGGCCTAAATGCCACCTCCCTCCGTACCTCTGGGATATCAACTCTTCCCCAAAGGTACAACCACCCACTGGTAGTCTCTCAAACAATATCCTTAAGTGGGTACATCCAGATAGTCACACAGCCTGTATCTCTCAGCTCACCCTCCTGGAAGTCACACCAGTCATCCATCTAAGCATGAGCACCAACATTCCAGTCTTGCAGGTAGCATGGTCCTTCTTCTTCAATCCCCAGCAGGAGACTGAAACTGCTGGGTTAGGGAGTCCATTTTATACTCTGCAAACTCCTCCTCCTCTGCCAGCTGATTGGCTTTGGGGAGGTCCCACCCTTAACCTCCCACACCTGTGTGTTTGTCTCTATGGTTACCAGGGAAGCCACCAGTGTATATCCTTGACTCTGTGTCACCTCGGTTTTCTTCCCCCTCCTTCTAGAACTTTGGTTCCAGGGAGTTTTTATTCCTGGCTTTCTTCTACCTACCCGAACTGGCATAGTGACCCCGTCACAGGGTGGCTATATGGGGTGATACGTGGGAGAGAGACTGATTGGAGTGGTGAGTGGGGGTGAATATGGTGTCTATGGGGTGAAAGATATGAGAGAGAATGGTTGGGGTGGAGACTGGTGAGACAGGCAGCCTGGTGTTTGTGGAGATGACTGGTGAGAGAGGGAGTGACTGGGATGGCTATATGGGGTGATAGGTGGGAGAGAGACTGATTGGAGTGGTGAATGGTGAGAGGGAGTGAATGGGGTGACTGGTGAGAGGGAGAGTGACTGGGATGACTGTATGGTGTGTCAGGTGGGGGAGAGAGACTGGTTGAGGTAGTGACTGGTGAAAGAGAGGCAGCCTGGTATGTGGGGGTGACTTTTGAGAGGGGGAGTGACTGGCGTGACTGTTTGGGGTGATGGGTGAGGGAGAGAAACTAGTTGAGATGGTGACTGTTGAGAGAGATTCAGCCTGGTATGTGGGGGGTGACTAGGAAGAGAGGGAGTAACTGGGGTGACTATATGGGGTGACAGGTGATAGACTTCTTGGGGAAGTGACTGGTGAAAGAAATATAGCCTGTTATAGAAACATAGAAGTGACGGCAGAAGAAGACCAAACGGCCCATCCAGTCTGCCCAGCAAGCTTTCACACCTATTTGTTTTCATAATCTGTTACTCTGACCGCTGAGGTCAGGGCCCTTATTGGTAACTTTTTGTTCCAATTCCCTTCCACCCCCACCATCGATGTAGACAGCAGTGCTGGAGCTGCATCTAAGTGAAGTATCTAGCTAATTGGTTTGGGGTAGTAACCGCCGTAATAAGCAAGCTACTCCCGTTTGTTTACCCTGCATGTGCAATTCAGCCATTGTTGGTTGTCTGAATAAAATCCTCTTTACTTAATTCCCTCTGTTGCTGAAGCAGTGAGCTGCGCTGGATACTTATTCCAAGTCAAGTATCATGCTTAATTGATTCGGGGTAGTAGCCACCGTAATAAGCAAGCTACATCCATGCTTATTTGTTTACCCAGACTATCAGGTCGATACAGTAAGGCCGCGGTAGAAACAGTGCGGCAGTGTCAGGCGCACCCTTCCTCCCCGCACGCACAGTTCTCTTCACTTAGTCCCCGACACTCTCTTCTAAGTGCATGCAAATGCATGCCGCGGCTTTAAAGCTTTAGGGAAGGGTTATGCCCACGTAACCCATTTTACTGTATAGGCGCTTAATACAGCGCCTATACAGTAACCTGGGTGCGCTGGTACCTGTCATTTCAAATGTCATTTCAAATTACATTTGAAATGACAGGCACCAGGAAGTGTAAAAAAAAACAAACCAAAAATATGTAAAAACCCGAGTGTTAAAAAAAAATTTTTTTAAATACCTGTCACTTTCATGCGGTCATCCAGGCAGCGGCGTGGGTCCAGGCAGCCGGTGGGCGGCGGCGGGAGCCGGGTGTTCGATCGAGGCCGCGGGAGGGTAGGCGCGTGTTCGATTGGGCGGGCGCGGCAGCGGGATCCGGGGGGCGGGTGGGCGCGTGTTCAAACGAGGCCGGGTCGCACAGGCGCGCATTAATTCAGGCGGAGGGAGCCGGTGGCGAAAGCGGCCTCCGGCAACCCCCACCGGCAGGTGCGCATTCACTGCCGGTGGGGGTTGCCGGAGGCCGCTTTCGGCGCCGGCTCCCTCCGCCTGAATTAATGCGCGCCTGTGCGACCCGGCCGGGTCTCACAGGCGCGCATTAATTCAGGCGGAGGGAGCCGGGTGGTCGTGCATTCATCCAGGCAGAGGGAACCGTGGGCCGTTTTCGCCACCGGTTCCCTCTGCCTGGATGAATGGCCGTGCGATTTCAGCGCTGAAGGCAGTCACATGCCGTGGTCACGGCATGTGACTGCCTTCAGCGCTGAAATCGCACGGCCATTCCTTCACTGCCGGTGGCCGTGCATTCATCCAGGCAGAGGGAACCGTGGGCCGTTTTCGCCACCGGTTCCCTCTGCCTGGATGAATGGCCGTGCGAAATCAGGAGGAAGGGAGAAGGGACTGCCGTAGCAGGCCCGAGCCTTGCTACTTTTTCATTTTTTGTTTTTTTTTGCTTCGGGAGGAGGGGACCGGACGGGCTGCAGGAGACCGGACTGGGGCTACACCGGAGACCGGACGGGCTGGACCGGAGACCAGACGGGACCAGGGCGGGTAAGCAATGTTTTTTACACTACACTACACTAACTCCTACTAGGGGGAGGCGGTAAACTAACACATTAAGGCCGCGGCAAAACAGCGGGTTACTGAGGAGATAGTATCAGCGCCCGTTACAGTATCGGAGGGGAATAGCTAATTCCTTCATTATACAGCTTTTTCGTTCATTTACATGCTGGGTGCGGAAAGGGTTATGAGTCTATTTTAGGAAGCGCTAAGGACGCGTGAAACTGGAGACTGTATCGCTGGATCGCCTTACTCGTCTGTATTGTGCGCTCCCAGCACGTTACAGACGGGCAATCTTTAACTGCACGTTACTGTATCGACCTGTATGTAATTCATTCCTTGTTGGTTGATGCTGATATAAATCATCTTTTCTTCATTCTCTCTGCTGTTGAAGCACAGAGCTATGTTGGATGTGCATTGCAAGTGAAGTATCAGGCTTAATTGATTTGGGGGTAGTAAGCGCCGTAACAAACTAGCTACTCCTATGCTTATCTGTTTACCCAGACTATGTAATTCATTCCATGTTGGTTAATGCTGAATATAAATCATCTTTTCTTCATTTTCCCTGCTGTTGAAGGAGAGAGCTATGCTGGATGTGCATTGAAAGTGAATTATCAGGCTTATTTGATTTGGGGTAGTAACCGCCGTAACAAGCCAGCTACTCCCATGCTTATTTGTTTACCCAGACTATGTAATTCATTCCTTGTTGGTTGATGCTGAACATAAATCATCTTTTCTTCATTTTCCCTGCCGTTGAAGGAGAGAGCTATATTGGATGTGCATTGAAAGTGAAGTATCAGGCTTATTTGATTTGGGGTAGTAACCGCTATAACAAGCAAGCTACTCCCCTGCTTTTTTGTGGATGCAAATCCTTTGTTCCACATTTCCTCTTGCCATTGAAGCATAGAGCAATATTGGAGTTGCATTAACTGTGGGTATGTTTATTGAATAAGGATATTAATCTCCAGGTAGTAGCCGTCATTCCCGCAAGCAAGCCACCCCTTGCCTCTTCTCTTCATTCACATCCTCTAGACTTTATGGATCCAAAGTGTTTATCCCACGCGCCTTTGAAATCCTTCACAGTTTTGGTCTTCACCACTTCCTTCGGAAGGGCATTCCAGGCATCCACCACCCTCTCCGTGAAGAAATACTTCCTGACATTGGTTCTGAGTCTTCCTCCCTGGAGTTTTAAATCGTGACCCCTGGTTCTGCTGATTTTTTTGCAACGGAAAAGGTTTGTCATTGTCTTTGGATCATTAAAACCTTTCAAGTATCTGAAAGTTTGAATAATATCACCCCTGCTCCTCCTTTCCTCCAGGGTGTACATATTTAGATTCTTCAATCTCTCCTCATAAGTCATTCTATGAAGACCTTCCACCTTTTTGGTCGCCCTTCTCTGGACCGCCTCCATCCTGTCTCTGTCCCTTCGGAGATACGGTCTCCAGAACTGAACACAGTACTCCAGGTGAGGCCTCACCAAGGACCTGTACAAGGGGATTATCACTTCCCTTTTCTTACTCGATATTCCTCTCTCTATGCAGCCCAGCATTCTTCTGGCTTTAGCTATTGCCTTGTCACATTGTTTCGCAGACTTCAGATCATTAGAGACTATCACCCCGAGGTCTCTCTCCTGCTCCATACATATCAGCCCTACTCCCCCCATCGAATACAGTTCTTTCGGATTTCCACACCCCATGTGCATGACTCTGCACTTCTTGGCATTGAATCTCAGCTGCCATATCTTCGACCATTCTTCCAGCTTCCTTAAATCCCGTCTCATTCTCTCCACTCCTTCCGGCGTGTCCACTCTGTTGCAAATCTTAGTGTAATCCGCAAAAAGACAAACCTTACCTTCTATCCCATCCGCAACGTCGCTCACAAAGATATTGAACAGGACCGGTCCCAACACCGGTCCTGTTCAATATCTGTGTATGGAGTGGGACTAGTGAGAGGAGAAGTGACTGGGGTGACTGTATGGGGTGACGTGGGAAAGAGGTAGCCTAGTGGGTGTGTGTGTGTGTGTGTTTGTGTGTGTGTGTGTGTGGGGGGGGGGGTAACTGGGGTAATTGTATGGGGTAACAGGTTACCCCCATACACACCAGGCTGCCTCTCTCTCTCCATTCACCACCCCAACCAGACTGTCTCCTACCTCTCACCCCATACATTCACCCAAGTCACTTCCCCTCACCAGTCACCACTCCCCCCCAAACACTCACACACACAGACTCTCACCAGGCGAATTCAAAGTATGCATATCCCAAAATGACAGAGCCCCTTTCCTAAAATACAAAATTATTGGTGAATTCAAATAAGCATTTGTGTTACATGAACTTGACTAGAACTCGATGCTATTGAATTACATCACTTGTTTGTTTACACTTGTTACCCCTACAAATACAACCTTGCAATCATAGCAACACAAACAAGTACTGGTAACTAAGGAGGCAGCCAATGGAATGCGGAATCAAACCTCCAACTAATGAATTCCTCCCAAATTGACGCTTTTTAACTGATTAGTAACATTTTCAGTTAGAGAGCACTAACTCCGAAAGTAGGAAAACACAAAATAAATACCTCCTGAACCATTTAAAAAACAAAATCTAACAGATAATGATCCGAAACGAAAAGGACATGAAACAAAAACAGTGCGCACCCCTAGTTAGTAAAACAGTATTTTCCCAGATTCAGTACTTACTCATGCTGGACTGTGGTTGAATGAAGATTCCATAGGGTAAGCAAACCATTGGTACTGCCAGTAGCTAACAAGTAATAGCCTTCCTGATTTAGCATGTCAAAGCAGATCACATATCGTCCTAGTTTAGAATTCTACAGGAAATGAAGCAGGAAATGAAATTACAAGTTTTCTTATGTTTCACCAAGATATTCGTATAACTGGGAAAGCCAGATGCTTTGTTTTCAACTGAATGCCAGAGGCACAGAGAACTGAAGCAACTTGCCCCAGGTCACACTCAGTCAACAGCAGAGATGAATCTAGAACTTGAGTCCACCTGATTGCAGGCTAATACTCTAACCACTGGACCGCTCCCCTCTAGTTTCATAGCTAATAATTCATACAACCTAAATAAGAAAACAACCTAAACATGACATTTTTATGACAGATTTTACTTTTTAATGAGAAAATACACATGATTGGGTATATAAACTTAAAAAGAAGAAAACATAGCATACAAACAGCTTCATATCATACGTGCTATTGGATTGGCCTAAAACAAGTATTTTGATTAACTTTACCAAGCTACTGTCTCTCTTTCAACAGGCAAGAGCAACTATTTCTGGGTGACTTCTGGGTCATTTACCGATGACAAGAGTTTACTTTTCAATTTATTTATTTATTTATTTGTTGAGTTTTATATACCGTCATTCGGTAAAGCCATCATAACGGTTTACAAAATTTAAATTGTAACTCTCTTAACAATTGTGGAAAAAGTATAACAATGTGCATATTAAACAGAGGTTAAACATTTCAAGTCCAGAAAGTATCATTATGTGGGAGGAGGAGGGATTGTTTGTTCCGGTTGGAGAGAAGTTATTTTGAGGTTTTTGGATGAAAGTTCGATTGGGAGTTAGGATGTTCAGAAGTATGAAGGTCAGTGTAGAATTTGCGAAACAGCAATGTTTTTAGGTCTTTTTTGAACGTTTTGAGGTTGGGTTGGGTTCTCAGATCTTTAGGTAGGGAGTTCCAAAATTTAGGGGAGGCAATGGAATATATATAATTTACAAACAATATATATATATATATATGTATAATTTACAAACAATTAGGGGGTAATTTCCATAAGCACCAGGGACTTAAAAAAAGATGGGGCATCCATTTTTATTGGAATGGTTTACAGGCCTCCAAACCAAAAGGAAGAGCTGGACAGAGATCTGGTTGATGACATCCACAGGATAGCAAAGAAAGGAGAAGTGGTGATCGTTGGAGACTTTAATATGCCAGATGTAGACTGGAGAATCCCATCTGCAGAATCTAATAATAGTAGAGAAATAGTAGATGCCCTGCAAGTAGCTTTGTTCAAACAAATGGTAATGGAACCCACGAGAGAAGGGGCTATACTCGACTTAGTGCTCACTAATGGAGATAATGTCTCAGACATCCAGGTGGGTGCCCACCTCAGCACCAGTGATCATCAAACGGTATGGTTTAATATCACAAAAAGGACACGGCAAAGAAGCACAAAAACCCAAGTTTTGATGTTCAAAAACACAGACTTTGATCAAATGGGGAAGTACCTGGAGGAAGAACTAAAAGGCTGGGAGAACGAGAGAGATGTGGATCAACAGTGGACCAATCTAAAAGGAGCAATTACCAAGGCAACTAATCTATATGTTAGAAAAGTAAAGAAAAGCAAAAGAAAAATGAAACCTATCTGGTTCTCAAAGGAGGTGGCTGACAAAATAAAGGCTAAAAGAACAGCGTTCAAGAAATATAAAAGATCCCAAAAGGAGGAGCACAAAGAAGAATATCTGGTAGAACTGAGGGAGACAAAGAAATTAATCAAGATGGCAAAAAGTCAAGCGGAAGAGAGGACTGCCAAAGAGGTAAAGAGTGGTAACAAAACATTTTTCAGATACATCAGTGAAAAGAGAAAAGTTCAAGGTGGTATATTGAAATTGAAAGGTGGAAAGGATCAATGTGTGGAGAGAGACGAAGAAATGGCAGAAACATTAAATGAATACTTCAGTTCTGTGTTCACTAAAGAGGACCCTGGAGAAGGACCATCGCTAGTTAACAAGAAACTGGAGGGGAATGGAGTAGATGTAACTCAATTTACAGTAGAAAATGTATGGGAAGAGCTGGTGAAACTGAAAGTGGACAAAGCCATGGGGCCTGATGAAGTTCATCCCAGAATACTGAGGGAGCTCAGAGATGTGCTGGCGGGTCCACTGTGTGACCTGTTCAATAGATTCCTAGAAACGGGAGTGGTGCCGAATGATTGGAGGAGAGCGGTGGTGGTCCTGCTTCACAAGAGTGGGAACAGAGAAGAGGCTGGTAACTACAGACCGGTTAGCCTCACTTCGGTGGTGGGAAAAGTAATGGAGTCACTGTTGAAAGAGAGAATAGTGAACTATCTACAGTCGGGAGAATTGCTGGACCAGAGGCAGCATGGATTCACCATTGGAAGATCCTGTCAGACAAACCTGATTGACTTTTTTGACTGGGTAACCAAGGAATTGGATCGAGGAAGAGCACTCGATGTCATCTACTTGGATTTCAGCAAAGCTTTTGACACTGTCCCGCACAGGAGACTGGTGAATAAAATGAGGTTAGCAGTGAGTACCGAGGTGGTGGCCTGGATTGCAAACTGGTTGACGGACAGAAGACAATGTGTGATGGTAAATGGAACTCTCTGAAGAGAGAGCGGTTTTAAGCGGTGTACCGCAGGGATCGGTGTTGGGACCGGTCCTTTTCAATATCTTTGTGAGCGACATTGCGGAAGGGATAGAAGGTATGTCTTTTTGCGGATGACACTAAGATCTGCAACAGAGTGGACACGCCGGAAGGAGTGGAGAGAATGAGACGGGATTTAAGGAAGATGGAAGAGTGGTCGAAGATATGGCAGCTGAGATTCAATGCCAAGAAGTGCAGAGTCATGCATATGGGGAGTGGAAATCCGAATGAACTGTATTCGATGGGGGGAGAAAGGCTGATGTGCACGGAGCAGGAGAGAGACCTTGGGATGATGGTGTCTAATGATCTGAAGTCGGCGAAACAATGTGACAAGGCGATAGCTAAAGCCAGAAGAATGCTGGGCTGTATAGAGAGAGGAATATCGAGTAAGAAAAGGGAAGTGATTATCCTCTTGTACAGGTCCTTGGTGAGACCTCACCTGGAGTATTGTGTTCAGTTCTGGAGACCGTATCTCCGAAGAGACAGAGACAAGATGGAGGTGGTCCAGAGAAGGGCCACCAAAAAGGTGGAAGGTCTTCATCAAATGACTTATGAGGAGAGATTGAAGAATCTAAATATGTACACCCTGGAGGAAAGGAGGAGCAGAGGTGATGTGATACAGACTTTCAGATACTTGAAAGGTTTTAATGATCCAAAGACAATGACAAACCTTTTCCGTAGGAAAAAAATCAGCAGAACCAGGGGTCACGATTTGAAGCTCCAGGGAGGAAGATTCAGAACCAATGTCAGGAAGTATTTCTTCACGGAGAGGGTGGTGGATGCCTGGAATGCCCTTCCGGAGGAAGTGGTGAAGACCAGAACTGTGAAGGACTTCAAAGGGGCGTGGGATAAACACTGTGGATCCATAAAGTCAAGAGGCCGTCAATGAAGAGTGGGTGGCTCGCCAGAATGACGGCTACTGCCTGGAGATAATACCCTTATTCAATAAACATACACATGGTTCCTGTGACTCCAACATCGCTCTAAGCTTCAACAGCAAGAGGAAATGTGGAAAAAAGCATTTGCACTCACAAAGCGGGGAGTAGCTGGCTTGTAACGGCGATTACTACCCCAAACCAAATAAGCCTGATACTTCACTTTCAATACATATCCAGCATAGCTCTCTGCTTCAACGGCAGGGGTGAAGAAAAACCGATACTTCACGCATATCCAGCATAGCTCTCTGCTTCAACGGCAGGGGAGAAGAAAAACCGATACTTCACGCATATCCAGCATAGCTCTCTGCTTCAACGGCAGGGGAGAAGAAAAACCGATACTTCACGCATATCCAGCATAGCTCTCTGCTTCAACGGCAGGGGAGAAGAAAAACAACCAATAAGGGCTGAATAACATAGTCTGGGTAAAACAAATAAGCATGGGTGTAGCTTGCTTATTGCGGCGGTTACTACCCATACTACCCCAAACTAATCAAGCTTGATATTTCACTTGGATGCAGCTCCATCACTGCTCTCTACATTAATGGTGGGGGTGGAAGGGAAATAGAACCAAAGAGCTAAGAGAAACAGATAAGTATGAGAAAAATATGTGTGAAGCTTGCTGGGCAGACTGGATGGGCCGTTTGGTCTTCTTCTGCCGTCATTTCTATGTTTCTATGTTTCTATGGAAGGTAACTTTGAAACAACTGCGCGGGTGCACAGGCATACACATATGCCGGCTTGCGCCCAGAGATGTGTCCATTTTATAACATACGCACGTATATGCACTCATGGTATAAAACAGGCTGTACGCACGTACATATGCACACAATTTCATATGGATGCATACATGTGTGCCCAAATGCCGCCTCTACCGTGTAAGTGGGGGCATTTTAAAAGCCACATGCGCCAATGCAATAGGCCATTTTCCTAGTTCATTCCCAGTTTGCCCAGGTAAGGGATAGGACTTCCTAACCCCCCTCGTTGAATAGCTCCCTTTTTACCCCGTTAGCCCCAACCCTTGAAACTACGCTCACATCTTTACTTTTTTTTTGTTTTAAGACTTATACGCTATCCATAGCAGAAGTAAAGTTGTGCGGTAGGTACCACAGGGCGTGCTTGTGCGCATAAGTATTTGCGCCCTGGTGTCATTCGTAAATCCAGGAATGCCCATGCCCTGCCCAGACCAGGCTCACACCCCATCCTTTCTTCCCAAAAAGTTTTGTGTGTGCATACCAGGAAATACGCGTGTACGTGTGGGTGCCTTTAAAAATCCGCATGGCAGGTACTGGCCTCTCTTCTGCGCATATCCCTCAGCTTTAGCACATGTAGGGCTTGTAAAATTCACCTGTAAGTGTGTAAACCCTAGTTTTATGCATACAAGTGGATCTTTGAACATAGCCTCAGAAGATATGTGCATAAACATGCACATGGAACATGATTTCATGTGTATTGTTATGTACATATCAAACAACTGGGGCAGGATCAGGTTTGGGAAGCCGTTTCAGGAATCCAGATTTTGGGGTAGGATTTCGATTTTTGAACTTATGTATGTAAAACGTATGCAGGGTGAGTTACACCCTGCTCCCAAGCAGGATGTAACTTCCGCACATGTGTCCTCAGGCAGACTTATGGGTGTTAATTTGTCTTTGAATATTCTCTCTAAATTCTGCATATAATTGTTATCTGCAGACTTCAGCCCTATGAGGGCCACTGAACATAACTCTTTTACAGGTAGTCTATTAAAAATTTTCCTGCAAATTATCTGCTAACTTCACATTTCATACCTTCAGCAAGGACCAATTCCACTATCAAATTAAATGAACTAATAAAAAACTCAATCCATCCAATTTCTGTCAAACCACTTTTTTAAAAAAAGATTTGATCATCCCTAATATTTATGTTATTAAAGCACTTCTCATAAATTTTATGGTGCAACCCCTCCACTATTTTAGCAGCCCTCCTCTGAACTGCTTCTGCTGAATATCCTTATGGAGATAAAGCCTACAATATGGGCTAGATTTTAAAAGCCCTGTGTGCGTAAATCCTGCCGGATTTACGCGCACAGGGCACTCGCGCGCTGGTGCACCTATTTTGCATAGGCCGCTGGCGCACGCAAAGCCCCGGGACGCGCATAAGTCCCGGGGCTTCATAAAAGGGGCAGGAGGAGGCGTGTCTGGGGGCGTGTCTGGGGTCAGGGGGCAGTCTGGGGCGGGTCCGGGGGCGTGGCGACGGGTTCGGGGGGCGGGCCGGGAGGGCGGTCCCAAGTCCCCCGGCACTGCGGCCTGTGCCAGGGGATGGCGAGGCGGATCGCACAAGTTACGCCTGCTTCAAGCAGGCGTAACTTGCCCAACAAAGGTAGAGGGGGGTATTTAGGTAGGGCTGGGGGTTGGGGTAGATAGGGGAAGGGGAGGGGAAGGTGGGGGGATGCGGGAGGGAATGGAGGCAGGCTGCGCGGCTCGGCGCACAGGCTGCCGATTTTGCGCAGCCTTGCGAGCGCCGACCCCAGATTTTATAAGATACGCGTGACTACGCACGATTCTTATAAAATCCGGTGTACTTTTGTTTGCGCCGGTGGCGCGAACAAAAGTACACGCGCGCGTATGTTTTTAATATCTACCTCTATATTTTTTTGCATTCTTGTGTGTCATTGTATGTTTTTTTTATTTGCATATGATAGATTATTTTAAAAATTCACACAAATAGTTTTCTCTATGTTAGAACTGTAGTAGTATGATGAGTTGTAACGATCTCCTCAGATGCTGTGGAAGGTTGCTTGCTCCCTCTCTGGCAGATAAACATGTTCACAATCTGTGATGAACAGTTCCATCTGTTGCCATGGCAACAGTAGGATAGAGCCCCAAATCTTCTGTACAGATGTGCCAATGATTTAAATTATACAATCTATATCATAGACAGTTTGGTGACAGTTCAGTGCACTTTTTTGAGTGCTAAATACTTTTGGATTTAATATCGTGTTTTAGCATACAAAAAATGTATTTATTTAAAATATTTTATAGCCTGCTTTTTCAACAAAAGTATGGTATTTCCCATTCATCATAAGTACGCTAAAACACTCAGTCTCCCCATGCTCACTGGATTTTGGGTTTTAATAAAAGTCATTCCATGCAGATTATCCTTTGCTTCTTGGAAACCTGAGATAGCCATGTCACTGCAGTTAAGGTCACAACGGTTATGATTCTGCCATGGCAGACTCTCACCTCTTTTTTTCCTCTTTTCTCCCGCGGCCAGAGGCTGCCGATGCCTTCACAGAGCAGCTGGAGCCACTTCAGGGCTGCGCTGCAGCCAGGAGGCCGCCGACGGCGTTCCCACGCGGTCCGGAGACCGACATTCCAGCTACTACCCGGTGGCAGGGAGCCGTCCAGGTGCATTGCTTCGCGGCCAGGGGGTTGCTGACCTTACCTTATTCCCTCTGTGGGAGGGGCCTCCATCCCTGGTCTTGCCTGCGGCATGGAGCCGCCCTCGCTTGCCTTCCTGGGCCTGGACACCGCCGCTTATGTAGAGGCCCATCCTGCGGCCTAACTCTGCTCCTGCACTCAGCGGCAGGGACGCCGCTCCTGCACTCAGCAGCAGGGACGCCGCTCTCCAACGTCCTGCCCACATCTTCCTTAGGCGCGAGGACGCACCTCTCTTCAGTAATTAAAGGGTCAGCGAGGGAGTGGTGCTCCAGCTGATGTCATCGTGAGAGTCTTTCTTCAGCCCTATAAAAAGGGCCTGTCTTATTTATTTATTTATTTATTTATTTATTTAACACTTTTCTATACCGACCTTCATGGTAGAGACCATATCAGATCGGTTTACATCGAATTGGGGAACTGAACCAAGAACAGTAACCAAAAACAATAGGTTGAGCATGAAAAAACAAAGTTACATTTAACAGGGAAATTAAACTTGGAAGCATAGGCTGCTGGAAGGAAGGAAAGGCTTGAGATAACGGAGGAATTATTAGTATAAACAAAGCAGAGTCAGGGGGCTCTTATTCTGGACATGGGTAATATGGAGATCCATTGCTCCTGAAGGAAGTTCTGTCGACTATTGTGTGTCATGGGTATCTGAGAAGGCTTCATTGCTTTGTTGCCTTTGCAAGGAGCCAGTCCTCCTTAGGACTTCTCATCATCTTGCTTCTCGTTGGCACTCTGTTCCATGTTGGAATTCCATGCTTTCATCTTTGTCTTCGTTCTCATCAAGGTCTCTTGTCGGATCCTGAGTCTTGTCCGTCCAGATCCTGATGTTCCAGATGTTCGTCCTTCAGAGTCCCTGATGTCCTGATGTCCTACTCTCTGGATGTCTTCATGTCCTGTTCTTCTTTTATTCAGATGTCCTTTGCCTCGGCAGCATAAGCCTCCAGAAGATTCCGGCTTTTAATCCGCTGAGCTTCGGGTTCTACACTCCGGGTTTGCTCGAGTTCTGCGCCAAGCCTTTTACTCCGAGTTCCTGGGATCCTGAGGTTCTTCTCCTTTTCCTGTATCCTGTCTGGGTCTTCGGAACCTCTTGCGTTTGCCTGACTCTTCGTGTGAAGCCCTCACGTATCCTGAGTCTTTGTCTTCGTCTGATGTCTTCGCCCTTCAGCCTCTGTCCGTCCTGTCGCATTTGTTGTTTCGTACGGCAGGTCAGAAAGGGTTATAGAGTGGCCGGAGGGCTACCCCAGAGACTAACATTGCATTGCTGGGTCTCTTTAATGCTATCAGGGTCGGCAGAGGCCAGGGTTCTATATCTTCAGCCTGTGCTTGGACACTCCTATAGAAATGACGGCAGAAGAAGACCAAACGGCCCATCCAGTCTGCCCAGCAAGCTTCACATTTTTTCTCATACTTATCTGTTTCTCTTAGCTCTTTGGTTCTATTTCCCTTCCACCCCCACCATTAATGTAGAGAGCAGTGATGGAGCTGCAACCAAGTGAAATATCAAGCTTGATTAGTTATGGGTAGTAGGGGAGTAACCGCCGCAATAAGCAAGCTACACCCATGCTTATTTGTTTTACCCAGACTGTGTTGTTCATAGCCCTTATTGGTTGTTTTTCTTCTCCCCTGCCTGTTTGAAGCAGGGAGCTATGCTGGATATGCTTGTAGTATCAGTTTTCTTCTCCCCTGCCGTTGAAGCAGAGAGCTATGCTGGATATGCCGTGAAGTATCAGTTTTTTCTTCTCCCCTGCCGTTGAAGCAGGATATGCATTGAAGTGAAGTATCAGGCTTATTTGGTTTGGGGTAGTAACCGCCGTAACAAGCCAGCTACTCCCCGCTTTGTGAGTGCGAATCCTTTTTTCTTCTCCCTGCTGTTGAAGCAGAGAGCTATGCTGGATATGCGTGAAGTATCAGTTTTTCTTCTCCCCTGCCGTTGAAGCAGAGAGCTATGCTGGATATGCGTGAAGTATCAGTTTTTCTTCTCCCCTGCCGTTGAGCAGAGAGCTATGCTGGATATGCGTGAAGTATCAGTTTTTCTTCTCCCCTGCCGTTGAAGCAGAGAGCTATGCTGGATATGCGTGAAGTATCAGGTTTTCTTCTCCCCTGCCGTTGAAGCAGGGAGCTATGCTGGATATGCGTGAAGTATCAGTTTTTCTTCTCCCCTGCCGTTGAAGCAGAGAGCTATGCTGGATATGCATTGAAAGTGAAGTATCAGGCTTATTTGGTTGGGGTAGTAACCGCCGTAACAAGCCAGCTACTCCCCACTTTGTGAGTGCAAATCCTTTTTTCCACATTTCCTCTTGCTGTTGTAGCTTAGAGCGATGTTGGAGTCACAGTAACCATGTGTATGTTTATTGAATAAGGGTATTGTCTCCAGGCAGTAGCCGTCATTCTGGCTAGCCACCCACTCTTTATTGACGGCCTCTTGATTTTATGGATCCACAGTGTTTATCCCACGCCCCTTTGAAGTCCTTCACAGTTCTGGTCTTCACCACTTCCTCCGGAAGGGCATGCCAGGCATCCACCACCCTCTCCGTGAAGAAATACTTCCTGACATTGGTTCTGAATCTTCCTCCCTGGAGCTTCAAATCGTGACCCCTGGTTCTGCTGATTTTTTTCCTATGGAAAAGGTTTGTCGTTGTCTTTGGATCATTAAAACCTTTCAAGTATCTGAAAGTCTGTATCATATCACCTCTGCTCCTCCTTTCCTCCAGGGTGTACATATTTAGATTCTTCAATCTCTCCTCATAAGTCATTTGATGAAGACCTTCCACCTTTTTGGTCACCCTTCTCTGGACCGCCTCCATCTTGTCTCTGTCTCTTCGGAGATACGGTCTCCAGAACTGAACACAATACTCCAGGTGAGGTCTCACCAAGGACCTGTACAAGGGGATAATCACTTCCCATTTCTTACTCGATATTCCTCTCTCTATGCAGCCCAGCATTCTTCTGGCTTTAGCTATCGCCTTGTCACATTGTTTCGCTGACTTCAGATCAATAGACACCATCACCCCAAGGTCTCTCTCCTGCTCCGTGCACATCAGCCTTTCTCCCCCCATCGAATACAGTTCATTCGGATTTCCATTCCCCATATGCATGACTTTGCACTTCTTGGCATTGAATGTCAGCTGCCATGTCTTCGACCACTCTTCCATCTTCCTTAAATCCCGTCTCATTCTCTCCACTCCTTCCGGCGAGTCCACTCTGTTGCAGATCTTAGTGTCATCCGCAAAAAGACATACCTTACCTTCTATCCCTTACCTTCTATCCCTTCTATCCTTTCTATCCCCTCCTCTCCTGCCTCGGTGCTTCCCGGGGCTCCTCTGGGGTCGTGTCGTGGCCGAAGGGTACACAATCTCCCAGAAATGGGATCGCCTCCAGCGATCCCATAACAACAACTAATGTTAGACTTGAGGGTTCGGGTCAGATAGTCTCTGACCCAGAATGCCTCAACCAGAGATTATCTGGCTTACAGGTCCTGGGTTCAGAGTTCTTAGATCCAGAGCTCCCAGATCAGAGGAGCTGTTTTTGGGGGGATCCTGGGCACATTTGTAGGGAGAAGGGGAGGTGATAGAGGAGTATAAAAAAGAGGCTATTATGACCGTCAGTCGCAGACGGCTGCGACCAATCCAACTCACAACATGTGTAGGTCTGCTCTTCTCTGCAGGTCAGCTTGAGGTTGGGACTAGCTGCCACTGTCACACATCTCCGACTGTACAAGGCTCCTCATGGCGGCTGGGACGCCACCACCACCCACGCTGACTCGGGGCCTTCCTAGGCACGCGCGTCATCAGTCCTCTCTTTAAAGGCCCAATGGTGGGAACCTCGGGGGCATCCCCGACTGATGACATCACGAGGTTGGGATTCTTAAGGACATCCTTCGCCCCTTGCTAACTGACTTGGCAACGAGTTCCTTCGCTGGTGTTTGCTCCTGTCTCCTCGGATTGTGGTTCCTGCTTTGGACCTGCCTTGGCTCTGGACTCTAACCTGGGTACCCGCTCCTTGGGGGCCTGCTTGTGCTCCAGTTGGGGACTCCATCTCCAGGCTTCCCCGCTCCTGGGGTTAGCCCTGCACTTTCAGAGTTCCTGCTTCTCAGGGTTGCCTCTCGGACCACCTTCCTGCCTAGGAGTCAGCACACCGTGCTCCCCTGCTCCTCGGGGCAGTGCCTGCATTCTACTAGAGCTTGTGCTTCCCCGCTCCTAGGGGTAGTGCCTACATTCTACTTAAGACTACTCTCCGTGCTTCCCTGCTCCTCGGGGTAGTGCCTACGTTCTTCATAGAGACTGTGTTATAGGCTTCTCAACTCCTCAAGGCGATCCCTTGATTCTCAATCTGCAATACCTTGTATGCAGCCCCGCTCCTCGGGGTGGCTTATATCACTGCTTAGGAGATTCCCCGCTCCTCGGGTTTGCCTACATCATCACACCATAGCCCCGCTCGCTATGCTATCCCGCTCCTCAGGACAATCTCTGCAGCATTTCACCTACATTGCTTGCCTTGCGCTGCCTGCTCCTCGGGGCCCTCCCAGCGCTCCTCTATCCGGGGCTCTTGCTCTGGCACTCACATATCCTGCCCAGCCTGAATACTGCGGGTTCCCTCTGAACTGTGTCTCCACCCTGCTCCTCGGGGCTCCTCACAGTATCCTCTTTACTAGCTCCTGGGATCACGTGGCTATGACGCAGGACGTTCCATCTCTCTGCTACTACTCACTGATCTCCTGCTACAACTGGCCTCGCCTCTCAACAGTGAAGACCTGTGGGGCTCCTCCGAACAGGTGGTATCAACCTTCACCTCGAGCCAAGGGTCCATGAAACCCAAGAATCCTAACAGATTGCCAAGTCCATGGACCCGGCAGAGGTTTCAGCCCTCCAGGCTATCCCTGGCCTGGCGCAAAGGATCAGTAAACTGCAAAAATTCTTAGAAACTCTGGCAGCAGCCATTGATAATTTGAGCTCTCATTTAGACGCTACTGTGTCTACTGTGTCTACTGCCATGACGTCTTCCAAGCTCAATCCTTCCATCACCATGCCAGTTCCACGGCCTACTGTGCCCTTGCCGGCACCCCCTCGCTTCTCGGGGAACCCTCTTATGTGCAGGGGTTTCCTGAATCAATGCAATATGCACTTCTGTCTGCAACCGGCTTACTTCCCAGATGTGATCACCAAGACTACCTATATCCTTTCCCTTCTGGATGGTAAGGCCCTGGCCTAGGTGTCACCTCTCTGGGAGCGTGCTTATACGGTTCTTCGTGACCTGCCCGGATTTCTTGCCTTGTTTTGCTCAGTCTTCGATGACCCTGGCAGAAGAGCAGTATCCGGGTCTTCTCTCCTCCATCTTCAACAAGGCTCCAGGCTGTTAACTGATTTTGGCATTGAATTTAGGACCCTTTCGACCCCTACGGTCCATTTTCCTGGAAGGGCTGAGCTCCTGTATTAAAGATGAGTTGGCGGTTCATGAACTACCTGCATCCTTGGACTCATTAATAGACCTAGCTGGCCGTATCGATCGCTGCTTGCAAGAGCACTCCCTGGAGTCCAAAGCCTCCAGGAAACCTACGCCAAACTCGGCTCGCATTCAAGGTCGCCCTCTCCAAGACTGGCCGCAGCTCCTAACAAAGTTGAGGATGAGCCCTTGCAGATGGATCAGAGCAGACTTTCCCCCAAGGAACGACGCCATCGTCAACAATCCGGCCTCTGTACTGCAGTCAACCTGGCCATTCTATTGCCAAGTGCCCATCTGTCTGGGAAACTCCTAGGCCTAGGTTCAGCAAAAGGACTGCTCCTAGGCCTGACGTCACCTTCTCCTCCGTTGACAGTACCCGTCTCCATAAAAATGGACAATCAAGAATTCCACACTCTGGCTTTGGTTGACTCCGGGGCCAGAGGCAGTTTTATCCTGCGTCAATTTACTGAGCATCTCTGGATCCCCACCATCCGCTCCCTAGTTCCTTTACTTCTCTCATCCATCCATGGAGAACCATTACCTGAAGAAATCACTCACACCACAGCTCCTATCCAACTCCGCACATAGTCCCTGCACATGGAGACCATTTCCTTCCATATTTTGGATAAGGCCATACATCCCATGGGCCTGGGACTGCCATGGCCACAGCAACACACTCCACAGTTTGACTGGGCCATGCTACAACTCTCCTACTGGGACTCCTCCTGCTATGATAACTGTCTGGAGTCCATCTCGCCTCTTCCATACCTGAACACTTCTCTCTCTCTTCCCGGCCTTCCTCCGCAATACTCTTCTTACACTGATGTGTTTTCAAAGAAGACCACGGATACCTTACCCCCACATCATTCCTGCGATTGTGCAATCAACTTGTTGCCCAACATAGAGCTTCCTCGTGGTAGGATTTACCCTTTATCACTAACCGAGACTCAGGCTATGTCGGAATACATCCATGAGAATCTGGACAAAGGCTTCATTCGGCCCTCCAACTCACCTGCAGGAGCAGGATTCTTCTTCGAAGGGAAGAAGGACAGTTCTCTCCGCCCCTGCATCGATTACCGAGGGCTAAACGAGATTACAGTCAAAGACTGCCTTTAATCTCGGAGCTTTTCGATAGACTTCAAGGAGCAAAACTTTTCTCCAAATTGGACCTCAGGGGAGCTTACAATCTGGTCCACCTTGGCAAAGATGACGAATGGAAGACCGCATTTAATACACATGACAGCCACAATGAATACCTTGTAATGCCCTTTGGCCTTTGCAACACTTCTGCAATCTTTCAGAATCTGATGAACGAGGTCTTTAGAGATATGCTGTACCAATGTGTGGTGGTGTACCTTGACAACATCTTGTTTTTTTCCCAAGACCTACAGAGCCACCATAAGGATGTCTCTCGGGTTCTTCAGCGTCTACAGGAAAACCAACTATATGCCAAGCTCGAAAAATGTTCTTTCGAACAAGATTCGGTTCCCTTCCTTGGCTAAGTGGTTTCCAGTCAAGTTTTCCGCATGGATCCACAGAAACTGAAGAGTATTCGCGAGAGACCTCAAGTCTCTACAAAGGTTCCTGGGCTTCGCCAATTAATATTGGTCTTTTATTCACCATTATTCCACTTTGACCGCACCTCTCACTGCCATGACTCGCAAGGGAGCCAATGCCTCTTAGTGGTCACCTGAATCCATGATGGCATTTCCAGGATCTTAAGACCGCCTTCCTCCAAGAACCGTGTCTCCTCCATCTAGACCCCCCAGACGTCCACTCATCGTAGAGGTCGACGCATTCAATGTGGGAGTAGCAGCAGTTCTGAGCCAGTATTCACCTAACAATATTTATTTATTTATTTATTTAGTGATTTTTTTTTATATACCGCGGCACGTTAAAAACATCACCTCGGTTTACAATAAACAATAACACAGCAATAAGCTTTACATTCAACAGGAAATACAGTGTACAAAATGGTTCAATTATTAACAAGTATTTAAAACAAGTACAATAAACCAATGAACGAATGCAAAGAACAGTTCAATGTTAAATAGTAAGTCGAGTGTTAACCATGTGATCAGAGACAGTAAAGTCAATTTATAGCAGCGAGGAACATCTATACGGGTCAGCAGTGGAGGATCGTAGGAGAAGGGTTATACAGGATAGATAAATCGGAAAATCAGGAGTAGACATGGTCAGTGAGTGTAAGCTTGCTCAAACAGCCAGGTTTTGAGGTTCTGCTTAAATTTCCTGTGGCAGGGTTCTAGGCGTAGATCAGTGGGCATTTTGTTCCAAATGTTAATGCCGGCTATCGTGAATGAGCGTTCTCTAGTGGCCGCATGTTTGATGTGTTTAATTGGAAATAACGAAAGTTTGGCTTGGTGCAATACCTTACACCTGTGCTTTTTTTTCCCCCCAACACTTCTCTCCAGCAGATCGGAATTACGCGATCGTTGATAAGGAGCTACTAGCCATCAAGCTAGCTTTTGAGGAATGGCGTCCCTAGCTTGAGGGAGCTCAACATCTGGTCACGGTATATACTGACCTTAAAAACCTTGAGTATTTACATCATGCTCAGCGTTTGAACCACCGTTAGACCTGATAGGCCCTCTTTTTTACCCACTTCAATTTCTTGCTGCGCTACTGACCTGCCAACAAAAATTGCCGTGCCAATGCCCTTTCCAGGTCCTTCATCGCAGAAGATGTCCCCGACACCCCACGGCATATTATTGACCCTGCTAAGGTCATCCTGTCCGCCACGTTTCCGGTACCAGCAGGGAAGACAGTGGTACCTCGCCAGATATGCCGGAGGGTCCTTCGGTGGACTCACGACTCTTTTGACTCCAGGCCACCTGGGACAGTCTAAAACTTTCTCCATGCTCCAGTGGTTTTATTGGTGGCCTACCATGAAAAAAGACACCCAGGCCTACGTGGAGTCCTGCCCCACTTGTGCCTGCCATAAGCCTCCTATGGGAAGGCCATGGGGACTCTTGCAACCGCTTCCCATTCCAAACGAGCCTTGAACCCACATCGCAACGGATTTCATCGTGGACCTTTCTCCTTCCAGTGGCAACAATACCATTTGGGTCACCGTTGACCGGTTTTCAAAAATGGCCCACTTCGTGGCCCTATCTGGTCTTCCCTCGGCACCACAAAGGAAAATTAGTTTCTTACCTGATAATTTTCGTTCCTGTAGTACCAAGGATCAGTCCAGACACCTGGGTTGTGTCTCCGCACCAGCAGATGGAGACAGAGTAAAACTTGTCGGGCCCTCTACATATAGTAAGGCGCCACCCACAGCCCGTCAGTCTTACGTAATGTCAAAGCAAATGGAAAAAACTCCAACTAACTAGCTATACCGCCCGAAATCAGGGCCCAGTCAACGAACCCCCAGCTGGATCAGAACTCCCAGAACCAGAGGCCCCAACAACATACAAGTAAACAAAAACATAGAGTGTCAACCGAGCGGACTCTCCTCTACGTAACTCAAAACAAACAGACTACGCGGGCGGGATCCTGGACTGATCCTTGGTACTACAGGAACGAAAATTATCAGGTAAGAAACTAATTTTCCTTTCCCTGTACGTACCAGGATCAGTCCAGACACCTGGGATGTACCAGAGCTGAATTACCGAGGGTGGGAGCCAGAGAGTCCCGCTCGCAGAACTCTCCCTCCGAAACCCCCCGAATCCAGGCCATGAACATCCAACCGGTAGTGTCTAGCAAAAGTATGCAGGGACTTCCAAGTCGCCGCTCTGCAAATCTCTTGAGGGGACACCTGCGACGACTCCGCCCAAGAGGCGGCTTGTGCTCGCGTCGAGTGCGCCCGAAGACCCGCAGGAACAGGCTTCCCCTTCAGGATATACGCGGAAGCGATGGCTTCCTTGAGCCAGCACGCAATCGTGGTACGGGAAGCCGCCCCCCCTCGTTTGGGCCCCGAGCACAAAACAAAGAGATGGTCCGAAACCCGGAAAGGATTCGTAACCTCCAGATAACGGAGCAGGACTCTGCGGACATCAAGTTTCTTCAACATTCTTGTATCAGGATCAGAACGCTCCCCCTCCGGAAAAGCGGGCAGCTCAACCGACTGGTTCAAATGAAAAGCTGACACCACCTTCGGGAGGAAGGAGGGAACCGTCCGTAACGAGACCCCTGCGTCAGAGAAGCGTAAGAAGGGCTCCCTGCAAGATAACGCCTGCAATTCGGAAACTCGTCTCGCCGACGCGATTGCCACAAGAAACACCGCCTTGAGAGTAAGGTCCTTGAGCGTTGCACGCTTAAGAGGCTCAAAAGGGGACGTACACAGAGCGGAAAGAACCCAATTGAGATTCCAAGACGGACAAGGCTGACGTAACGGTGGCCGCAAATGCTTGGCTCCCCGAAGAAAACGCGCCACATCCGGATGTTGCGCTAATGACCTACCATGCACCCTACCCCTGAGGCACCCAAGGGCCGCCACCTGGACTTTTAGAGTACTGCAAGACAGCCCCTTCGCAAGGCCCGCCTGAAGAAAAGCAAGGACATCCGGTACGGAGGGCAGCACAGGATTTACCTCACGCATTCTACACCAATCCTCAAACACCGTCCAAACCCGAACGTAGGCGAAGGACGTAGAACGCTTTCTAGAACTCAGCAATGTGGCTACCACCGCATCCGAATATCCTTTATTCTTCAAGCGTTTCCTCTCAAAAGCCAGGCCGCGAGACAGAAGTGATCCGCGTCCTCCAAACAGATGGGTCCTTGACGTAGGAGCGCCGCCTCCCCTCGGAATCGGAGAGGAGGCTCCCGTGCCAAGTGTAGAAGGTCCGCGAACCAAGGACGCCGGGGCCACTCGGGCGCCACCAGGATCACCTCTGCGGGATGCATCTCTATGCGTCGAAGAACTTTGCCTATCAGGGGCCAAGGAGGGAACACATACAGCAGAACGTCTGTGGGCCAGGGGAGGACCAGGGCGTCCACCCCTTCGGCCCCCCACTCTCTCCACCGACTGAAGAACCTCGGGGCTTTGGCGTTCTGAGCGGTGGCCATTAGATCCATGTGTGGCGTTCCCCACCGCTCGCAGAGGAGGTGGTAAGCTCCCTCCGGCAGCTCCCATTCCCCCGGGTCCAGGCGATGTCGGCTGAGAAAATCCGCTTGGACATTGTCTACTCCGGCTATATGTGACGCCGCGATGTTGCCGAGATTCCTTTCCGCCCAGGTCATTAATTGTCGCGTCTGCTCCGCGACGGCTCGGCTCCTTGTCCCTCCTTGGCGATTGATGTACGCCACTGTGGTCGCGTTGTCCGACAAGACCCTGACCGCCTTTCCGCGGATCAACGGTAGAAAAGCCTGCAGCGCCAGCAAGACCGCTCTGGTCTCCAGGCAATTGATGGATCACTGTGACTGAGCTTTGGACCACTGTCCTTGCACCGAGTGTCCCATGCACACCGCCCCCCATCCGGAGAGACTGGCATCCGTGGTGACCACCGTCCAGGCGGGCATAACCAGGGACACTCCACGTGTCAAGTTGTCGGAGCTGAGCCACCACTGTAGGCTGGACCTTGCCCGATCCGATAGTGGAAGTGGCATGTGAAAATCCTCCGACACCGGTCGCCATCGGGAGAGCAATGCGGATTGCAACGGCCGTAGATGAGCAAAAGCCCAGGGAACCAATGCCAGCGTTGACACCATCGATCCCAACACCATGAGATGATCGCAGACCAGCGGACACCGCAGGGACATCAACCTGCGCACCTGGCCCTGCAGCTTGGACACCCGCTCCTGGGACAGAGACACTCTGCCCTGCTTCGTGTCGAACAGCGCTCCCAGGTAATGTAGCGTCTGGGTGGGGACGAGACGACTTTTGGCGAGATTGACCACCCAGCCGAGGGAGCGCAAAAGTTGTAGTACTCTTTTGACTGCATGTCGGCATTGGCTCTCCGTTTTGGCCCGGATGAGCCAGTCGTCCAAGTAGGGATGTACCAGGAATCCCTCCTTGCGAAGCTCGGCTGCCACCACCACCATTACTTTTGTAAACGTCCGTGGAGCGGTGGCAAGGCCGAAGGGGAGAGCCTTGAACTGATAATGCCTGCCTAGGATGCAGAAGCGCAGAAACCGCTGATGTTCCGGCTGAATGCCTATATGAAGGTAAGCCTCCGTGAGGTCCAAGGACGCCAGGAACTCGCCTGGCCGTACTGAGGCGATCACTGACTGAATCGTCTCCATCTTGAAGCGTGGTACGCGAAGACATCTGTTGACCCCTTTCAGGTCTAAGATGGGTCTGAAGGTCCCTTCCTTCTTTGGCACAATGAAGTAGATGGAGTACCGCCCCCGACGGCGCTGCCCCGGTGGAACGGGCATAATTGCGCCCAGGTCTCGTAGCCGGCAGAGCGTATCCCAGACGGCCGCCTGCTTGCCGCGCCCCTGGCAAGGGGAGACCAAAAACTTGTCCGCCGGAATCCGTGCAAAATCTAAAGCGTAACCGTGTCTTATCACCGTGAGGACCCACTGATCCGTCGTGATACTGGTCCATTCCCCGTAGAACCGCTCCAACCTGGCCCCTACGTTTGGCACGGCCGGAGGAGCCGGCTGCAGGGAACGGACCGACCGAACTTCATTGTGAGGCTTTCGGACCCGACCCGGATGCGGGACCGTCACGCCTCCCAAACTTTCTGCCACGAAAGGACTGAGACCACGACAATGTTCTCGAGGATCCAGACCCCGGCCGGTAGGAGGGGCCCGGATGGTCTCTGCGGCCGCGACTTCCGTGGTCCCCGAAAATGGGCCCTACCGGAGAAAGATGACCGGCTCCGGTGCCTATCCTCAGGCAGCTTGAAAGCCCTGTTCTCTCCTAGCGACTGCATCAGGTCGTCCAGCTCCTTACCGAACAGCAGCTTCCCTTTGAACGGAAGAGATCCGAGATGAGCCTTAGAGGACCCATCCGCAGCCCAATTTCTGAGCCACAGCAACCGGCGCACTGAAACTGCCGAAACCATGGCCCTGGCCGACGTCCGTAGGAGGTCATGCATGGCATCCGCGCTATACGCTATCACCGCTTCCAGCTGGTTCGCCTGTGCCTCCTCTTCTCCCGAGAGACCTGCATTGGCCTGAAGTACCTGCGCCCAGCGCAAACCTGCCCGCAGCGCAAAGTTACTGCAAATGGCCGCCCGGACTCCCAAGGCCGACGCCTCGAACACTTTCTTCAGCTGACCCTCAAGTTTCCGGTCCTGAATGTCCTTAAGGGCCGTGGCTCCGGTGACCGGAATTGTGGAGCGTTTCGTCACTGCCGACACTGCGGCATCCACTCTGGGAAAACGCAGCATCTCCAGCGCATCCTCCGGCAATGGATACATCTTATCTATAGCCTTACTGACCTTCAGGCCCAAGTCCGGCGTATCCCACTCCCGGAACAGGATATCCGTAGCCGAAAAGTGGAACGGGAATGCCACCGCTGGCCCCTGAAGACCCAGCAGCACCGGATCCATCTTCGCATCTGTACGAGCCCCCACCGGGGGGCATCCACTCCAACTTCCAGAAGGATAGCCGGGATCAGCGGCGCCAGCTCTTCTTTTCGAAACAAGCGCATGACCTTCGGGTCATCACCTTCCACCGCTGGCCCTTTAGCGTTCCCGGCCTGCACCGCCTCCGTCCCGGCGTGGGTTCCTGAGTCCCCTGGAGCCTCGACATCCACGATGTCTTCCGCAGCCGAACTCGACTCGGACTCAGATTCCTGAGGGACCCCCCGTAAGGGCCGGCGTCCCTTGGGCGGATCCGCGGGCCGCCGCGGAGCATCCCCCGACCTTCTCTTCCGGGGCTCTGGCTGTCTGCCCGAACCCCTTTTACTCCTCTTCCGCTTCAATTTCTTATATTTAACAAGCTTGTGGAGCAAGCTTGCAAAATCCGAGGAAAAGGAGGCCTCCGAATCCGAAGAGGCCTCCTCCAGACTACGTTCCTCCGGCGACTCCCCGTCCCCCGGGGGGCCCCCCGGAGGGTCGCTGCTGCGGGGAAAGCGCTGGGGGCAATCCGGGATCCCCCACGGCCTTCCTCGTGGCTTCTCTGACTGAAGCCAAGATGGCCGCCGTTCCCGCGCTCAGCGGGAACGGATCAGCCCTGCCCCCATCATCGGGCTCCTCGGTCGGGGCCCCCGCCCGACCTCGAACGACCCCCTCGCCGCCCGAAACGCACTTTGTGCACAGCCCCTCCCTGGAGACGCGCGAGCGCGCCGAGCCACACGCGCGGCACGAGGCCCCTCTGGGCATGTCGCGATCTGCCCGCGGTTGGGAGGGCCGAAGCAAAAACAAAAAATAAAATTGAGCGAGTCGGCCGGACGGACAACGACCCCCCTCCCCCGCGATGAACAAAATACCGGAGCGAGAGGAGAAGCCGCACAGCCGAAAACAAAAACAACTTTTTGTTTTTTTGTTTTTTTTTTACTTTACTTGTCGCTGGCCCAGGTCCTGAATGCTCCCTTCCAGCGGGGGTGAGTGAACCGGGCTCCCCGGTGTCACCCCCGACGCTGCTGCCTGCCCAGGACCCAGGCCGGGTCCTCAACCCCAGCAGCGGCCTCAACCAGGGGGGGATAGTCCCCTCAGGACCTTACAAACCCCCCTGGGAGGCTTACAGGACTCGGGCTTCCGCTGCTTTTCTTGCTTGAAGAATTCTTCTTCTTTTACCCTTTTTTTTTTTTTTTTTTCAAATTCCCCTGACTATCTAAACTCCCTAAGCCAGGATCAATCGAGACTGTGGGTGGACCTGCCCCATCTGCTGGAGACAGAGAAAGACTGACGGGCTGTGGGTGGCGCCTTACTATATGTAGGGGGCCCGACAAGTTTTACTCTGTCTCCATCTGCTGGTGCGGAGACACAACCCAGGTGTCTGGACTGATCCTGGTACGTACAGGGAACTGGCTAATATATTCATTCACCACGTATTCCGGCTCCATGGTCTATCTAAACATAACCTCTCAGACCGCGGAGTCCAATTCACTGCTTGCTTTTGGAGATCTCCCTGCAAGAAATTCAACAACTCATTAGACTTCACCTCAGCTTACCATCCCCAAGCCAAAAGGCAAACAGAAAGGACAAACAGGACCTTAAAACAATTTCTGCGGGCCTAATTCAATTTGAGGCAGAATGATTGGGCCGACCTCCTCCCATGGGTAGAGTTTGCCCTGAATTCACACCAGTCTGCATCCACTGGTTCATCGCTCTTCCAGCTGGTTTATGGACATCAGCCGCTGCCTCCACTCCCACTTCCACTATCCGTGCCCTCTCCTGCGGCCCAGTCTACCGCCCAGGAATTGCATCAACTTTGGAACAGCACAAAGCAGCTGCTTCAACAAGCAGCCCAAAGATCTAAAAGGTTTTTTGATGCATACCACAGTGAAGCACCCCAATTTAAACCGGGCGACAAGGTGTGGCTCAGCACCCAGTTTATATGATTTAAGCTACCTTCGGCTCGCTTCGCTCCCAGGTATATCGGTCCCTTTCCTGTGGTCCGCCCTTTGGGCCCAGCCACCTACAGACTCCAGCTACCTTCCTTGCTGAAAAGCCAAGATGCTTTCCACATATCACTACTAAAATCCCTGGTACTGTCCGACTTCTCCAAGAAGCCACCGGAGCCTCAGCCTTTATCTTCTGAAGTGGATGTCACCTATCAAGTCCAAGATATTCTGGATGTAAGGAAACGTGGAAAGAGGTTAGAATATCTCCTATCTTGGGAGGGCTTTGGGCCCGAAGAGAACAGTTGGGAACCTGCCACCAATATCCTGGATAAAGACCATATCAAGCAATTCCACACCACACACCCTCGAAAACCCAAACCCCGGAGGGGGGGGGGCCTTAAGAGGAGGGGTAATCTTATGACCGTCGGATGTGACCAATCCAACTCACGACATGTGTAGGTCTGCTCTCCTCTGCGGAGCAGCTCGCGGCCGGGGCTAGCTGCCACCGCCACACATCTCCGACTGTACAAGGCTCCTCATGGCGGCCGGGACGACGCCACCACCCACACTGACTCCAGGCCTTCCTAGGCGCACGCATCACCAGGCCTCTCTTTAAAGGTCCAATGGCGGGAACCTCGGGGGCATCCCCGACTGATGACATCACGAGGTTGGGATTCTTAAGGACCTCCTTTGCCCCTTGCTAACTGACTTGGCAACGATTTCCTTCGCTGGTGTTTGCTCCTGTCTTCTCGAAACGTGGTTCCTGCTTCGGACCTGCCTTGGCTCTGGACTCTAACCTGGGTACCTGCTCCTCGGGGGCCTGCTCACAGTCCAGTTGGGGACTTCGTCTCCAGGCTTCCCCTTCCCTGCACTTTCAGAATTCCTGCCTGCCGGCTTCCCTGCTTCTCAGGGTTCCCTCTCGGACCACCTTCCTGCCTAGGAATCAGCACACTGCGCTCCCCTGCTCCTCAGGGCAGTGCCTGCATTCTACTAGAGACTGTGCTCCATGCGTCCCTGCTCCTCGGGGTAGTGCCTACATTCTACTTAAAGACTACTCTCTGTGCTTCCCTGCTCCTCGGGGCAGTACCTGCATTCTATAAGAGACTGTGCTCCGTGCTTCCCCGCTTCTCGTGGTAGTGCCTACGTTCTTCATAGAGACAGTGTTCTGGGCTTCTCCGCTCCTCGGGGCGGTCCCTTGATTCTCTATCTGCGATACCTTGTGTGCAGCCCTGCTCCTCGGGGTGGCTTACATCACTGCTTCGGAGATTCGACTCAGGCTTCCCTGCTCCTCGGGTTTGCCTACGTCATCACACCAGAGCCCTGCTCGCTCCACTGTCCCGCCCCACGGGACAGTCTCTGCAGCATTTCACCTACAGTGCCTGCCTCATGCTCCCCGCTCCTCGGGGCCTGCCCAGTGCTCCTCTGTCGGGGGCTCTTGCTCTGGCACTCACATATCCTGCCCAGCCTGAATACTGTGGATTCCCTCTGAACTGTGTCTCCACCCCGCTCCTCAGGCTTCCTCACAGTATCCTTTCTACTAGCTCCTGGGATCACATGGCTATGACGCAGGATGTTCCATCTCTCTGCTACTACTCACTGATCTCCTGCTACAACTGGCCTCGCCTCCCAACGGTGAAGACCTGTGGGGCTCCTCCCCACAGGTGGTATCAACCTTCACCTCGGGCCAAGGGTCCACGAAACCCACAAATCCTAACACAGGCCAGATAGCACATGGCTCTCCCTTCTTGCCTTCTTCCTAGCATGCCACGTATGTTTGTTTTTGTGCTCGAGGTGCAAAGCTAGGGAAGGGGAGCAATCACCCATCTGGCTTGCCCTTTACAATGGCCCTGTTTATTGTCTTGATTGTCTGCATATTTATTACTGTTTTTTTTATTATTCCTATTGGATCAGTAAAACAAGTATTATGTTTTCAAGATTAAAGTGATAACACTATTAATAATATCAATTCTTTTTTTACATCAGTATTTTAAAAAGGTTTTGATAAAAATCACTATTTTAAAATGTGTAGGTACCAAGAAACTGAGGGGTTACATGCCAAATTCATTATTTAATGAGCATTAAAAAGGCATCTGCTTAAGCAGATCACATTAAACCATGCAATCTGTTATGCCTCAGAAAGTTAATTACACATTAATAGGTGTAGTTAACATTAAGAGCACTGACAGTTTAACATGCCTGCCCATGCACCCTGCCCATTATCTCTTAGCTAACAAAGGGACAAGTAGCTCTAGTCCTCTCCAGCAAAAAGAACATTACCTCCTCCCCCATAACAGATTTCCTCACCACCACTACCACCACAGCAAATCCTGTCCCCTTTACCAAAAACTCTGCCTCCACTTAAATGGCAAAAAAACCAAACCTCCCTCATTCTTTCCTTCACCTATAGATTGCCCTACCTGCACTACCACCCCTTGCCAAAGGTCAAGAATGAGGGCCCCAAGGCCAGGAGCAATTTGAAGTGTCCCGTGCCCTGCCAACACCAAAATGTTAAATGATGCCAACTGACTGAAGGCTCCACACTGTTACACACGTGTGAGGCAAAGAAGAACCTGGAGTCCCATCAGTGCCGTTTTAAATTTTGATGCTAGGAGGGTAGGAGATATTGTGGAACACTTCCTGTTCTCGGACTTTGGGGAAAGTAGAGATTGCGGGGGGGGGGGGGGGGGGGCGAGAGGAGGCTTCTTTTTAACCATTTGGGTTGGGAAAGTGTTTCTGGAAAAGGGAGTGGGGATCTGCTGGGAGGAACACCGAAGGCTACTTGCGCAATCATCGATCACCAGCCAATAACGCACCTACTTCACCATCGCTAGTACCGTAGGTGCATTAATGTTGCATGAGCTGCAAACAGGGTATTTACTAAAGGCTTAACATCCTTTACTAAACTCTCCATTCATCATGGCTTACTAATACACATGGGGGTAGATTTTTAAAAACTGCGCGATCGCGTACTTTTGTTTGCGCAGCGGGCGCAAACAAAAGTACGCTGGATTTTATAAGATATGCGCGTAGCTGCGCATATCTTCTAAAATCCTGGATCGGCGCGCGCAAGGCTGCCGATTTTGGGCAGCCGGCGCGCGCCGAGCCGCGCAGCCAGCCTCCATTCCCTCCGAGGCCGCTCCGAAATCGGAGCGGCCTCGGAGGGAACTCTCTTTCGCCCTCCCCTCACCTTCCCCTCCCTTCCTCTACCTAACCCACCCCCCCCCGGCCCTATCTAAACCCCCCCCTACCTTTATCCATGGATTTACGCCTCCCAGAGGGAGGCGTAAATCCACATGCGCCAGCGGGCTGCTGGCGCGCCGAGACCCGACCCGGGGCGGTTCCGGAGGGTGCGACCACGCCCCCGGAACGCCCCCGGGCCGGCGCCACGCCCCAGGCCCGCCCCCCAAACGCCGTGCCACGCCCCCAAATGCGGCATCACTCGGCGACGCCCCGACACGCCCCTTTTCAGAAACCCCGGGACTTACGCGAGTCCCGGGGTTCTGCGCGCGCCGGCGGCCTATGGAAAATAGGCGCGCCGGTGTGCAAGGCCCTGCTCGCGTAAATCCAGGCGGATTTACGCGAGCAGGGCTTTTAAAATCCGCCCGATTTTGAACACACTTTAGTAAATAGGCCCCTGAAACTATGTGATCAGAAAAAAACTGAAAAGCAGCATCATATGCTGGCACAATGTTACCACATCTTGTCGAGAAGGTTGGTGAGATTTTAGACTTTAAGATGGAGTTTTAAGAGGAAACATGCAAAAGGGACAAAAAGGAAACGACTATGATTATTAGTGGTTTTAAGGAATAGATTAAAAGAGGAGAAAAAGAGTACAAGGGAGTGTCAGAAGGCAGGGATACAAAGAAAGGATGCAAAATAAATTATTACAAAAAACAGAAGTGTTAGGATGGGTAATTCAGTGATAGGAAGTTAGATGTACAGTCACTTTTCTCCTTTTTGATCTGTTTCTTTCCTGGCACACAACATTGGCCTTACTCCCACTTCCCTAGTCCTGCATAATCTCTGTTCTGCCATACCTGCTGATAACCCTGTCACAGAATGGCCCAGCATGCTGAGCCACAAGACTGAGGCTGAAGAGTCATTGCAGGCTCATGGATGAAACAAGTGATACACTTTTCCAGCATTCTGTATTTCTGTCAGAGCTAGAGGCCTAGAGCTCAGATGTGGGCAGATCACCATTGATTGGGAATCCTGGGGCTTACTGCTAGCACAAGCCTGCCACAAAGAGGCTGGAAGTCAGTTCAAGGAGCTGATCAAGGCTATTTTATTCAATGTACCTGACAGGGAACAGAGAGTTCAAGGAATAAAACAGGCTAGGAACGGCAATGGTCTGAAAACACATAGCCCAAGAAGTAAAAGTTACAAAATTAATCACAGGAAACCTGGAACCTGAGAGGCAAGTAGCACAGCAGAGCAACTATTAATAGCGACCAAAAAAATCACAAACATTACATGAGTCAGCGCCAAGGAAACAGAAGTAACACAGCTAATCGGGAACTAGAAACTTGGAGGTCCACAACAAAATCACAAACAATGAACCAGCAGGGAACACAGCCAGAGGCAGGGAAGAAATACCCTGGCCCATTTGGGCTGGTTCCGGCTGGGACAATCAGGACAGGGAAGCATCTGATACAGCCAATAGTAAGCTGGCTAAAATGCAATCCTCAGGAGGCAGAAGAGTTCCTCATGAAGGAATGGTACCCCAAAACCTCTGCCAGATGATCTCCTTCATCTTAATGCAGTGCATGTTCAAAAGTTGAACAGCCACTTATCCTGAGGTATCACAAAGCAATGCCACCTGATCCTGCTGGGAGCCTCAACTCGTTAACACTCTCATTCCCACGCTGTAAGATGATCAAGAAATGTCAGGGCATGTCTGTTATCAGTTTCTCATCTTAACATCTGTAGCATTAACCTACGATTCACTCATGCAGACACTTATATGTGGCATTATGTAAATATTTTGTTACACGCCCCGCCCGTGGCTGTCCCGCACATGGGCCTGCTCACCTTCATGGTTCCACAGCGGGTCCCAAGACGACCTCCCCGTGGAAGGCCCCAGCGTCCTGCTGCGGCGGTCGCCGGGCCTTCCACTGCGCACCAGGCCTCACGCCGAGGCTCGGTGTCCTCTGTCATGTTAGCCACGCCCCTGCGCGCGCAGACTGCCCGGACTCATGTAGGGCCGAGGGCGCATCCTGGTTCCGCGGCGTGCCCTGATTAATCCCTCGATATAAGGAAGTTCCTGGCTATGCTTCCTTGCCTTGGCAATCGGGTTGGTTTGTTTTAAGATTGGCTCTGTGTTTGTTCCTGCTCTTGCCTGTTCCTAGTCTCGTTTCAGGATCCTTCTGTTCGAGTTCTGTTCCTGACTTGTTCCTGCATCCTGCTTCCTGCATCCTGCTTGTTCCTGTGTCCATCTGTCTGTCTACCCAGGTAGCACCCTTGGACTTCTTACCGGCACTGACCTCAGCTCATTCCTGACCTGCCTGTCTGCCTGCCGCCTGCCTCAAAGACCTCAGCTTGTTCCTGACCTGCCTGTCTGCCTGCCGCCTGCCTCAAAGACCTCAGCTTGTTCCTGACCTGCCTGCCTGCCACCTGCCTCAAAGACCTCAGCTTGTTCCTGACCTGCCTGCCGCCTGCCTCAAGACCTCAGCCTGCCTTTGATCTCGTCTGATCTCTGGTACCTGACCCCTGCTTTACTGACCATTCCTCGGACTGACCTCTGGATCTTGACCTTTGCCTGCCTGACCTCGTCTCCAGATTCTGGCTCTGTTCCTCGCCTTGTCATCACCAACTCTGTTTTGGTTCTCCGTGTTCCAACCAGCCTCCAACTTTGAACCCGATCACGCTTCCCCTATGTCCGTGGGCATGCCGGACTTCCATTCTCTCAGGAGACCCTGCGAGGCCCACCTAAGTCCAAGCGGCCTGGGTCCCTATGGGCTCCTCCCCGGGGGACCTTGGGCTTTCAGTGGTGAAGCTCTATACAGCCTCTGTCTCCTCCAGTGCTCCACCCCCTGGGGGCAGTTACCTCCTGTTCCCTTTCAGGAGAAGTTCCTTCACTCTCCCAGGACAAGGGTCCACCCCCGAGCGCAACATATTAATAAGTTTCAGAAATTTACAAACTATCAAAATCAAAGAGGACATAACATACATTTATAGTATTAAATAAGTGAGGTAAATATTCAAAGCCATTTAGATGGATAACTCACAAGTTATCCATCTAAATAGCAAGTTTTCCATTTAATTCCAAGTTAGCCATTTAAATGTTTAGTTTTAAATATTGACCTCAGAGAGTTTCAAAGGTCTCCTATATATTTTTTTTTTACCTGTGCTCTAAAGTCAGAGCTACTTCTCTCGAGCAGCAGTTGGTCTTCTATAATACTTCTGCTCCTTTCCATGGAAGGCTGCAATAAAGATGTGATTGGTCTTGGATATGCAGTCTCAGGGAATTCCAGGAGTACGGTAAGATAATGATCCTCTTCTTTGGCCTTGAAAAAACATCCGGGTAGTACATAAGAGTGCAATCTATAAAACTACAATCAATTCTGCTCAGAACATGAGTGCCTTCTTTGTTTTTAATTCAATACAAAAATAAGTACAATTTAATGCAATGTGACCAGATACTAGCTCCATGCTTTGTCACAACAGATGAGTTAGTCTGGTTTCATCCCATTGCACCTAGGTGCTTTTGGTCACAATTTCTCAAAATCTTAAATAAATAAATACAACCAAGTCTCTCTATAGACTTTAGAGAACTTGTGATTGATAAAGATCCAGACAATCGTTCTTCTCTAAATAAGCCTCCAGTTGAATCATGACTGCCTCTTTGATTACTTTGAAAGAAATAAGTACGATCTAAAGAGAGAGATTCTTTTTTAAGATAGGCCTCAAGAAAGAGAGGTCCATATTCAAAAGCATTTAGCCAGGTAACTCAGAAGTTAGCCAGCTAAGTGAATATATGGGTAGATATTCAGCTAAATTCTAGCTAGCTAATAAGTTAGGGGGCTAGAATTCAGCTGGCTAAGATAGGGGTATTTCGAGTGCATAACTGGGAAGAATTAAGTTAGCCGGCTAAGTTAATCAGTTAACTGTGATATTCAGAGTTAGCCAGAGATAATGAATGAGTATGTGTGAGATATTGTGTATGAGTGAGTGGGAGAGGGATAGCGAAAGCAAGAGAAGTGAGAGCATGGATATGAGGAAAGAAGTGAGTATGAATGGGCATATGAGCATATGAGTGCATATGAGTGGGGCATATGAGTGCATAGAAGAGGGAAAAAATTGAGTGTGAGTGGGTGTGTGAGTGTGTATGTGTCTATGAGAATGCGAGGTGTGAGACTGTAACTGGCAGATTTTAAAAGCACTGAGGGATCCAAGATGACGGCATGGTGAGACGTGTGTGAGCATCTCTCCGTTATTCTTGGTTGTTGGATTTCTCATGCTGCATTCAGCCCGCAAGAGAAGGGCGAGGGAACGCTTAGCTTCGGAGCTACCCTCGACCCAAATAATTGTGGGCCCTATGAACACTCACATCCAACGTGGAGAAGCTATTCCGGGTGAGAGTTTGCTGGCTGAAACTCAGGGGGAAGAGGAGCCTGAGTTAAGCCCTGAACTTGCTACATCTTTTATCCCGGAGGAAAGATCTCCTCCTACAAACCCGGCCTTGAGACACGCCAGTCAGCTGCGAGGGGAAACCGAGGCACTGGAATCGAGTGCCCCGAGTAAATCTCTTCCGGAGCCCGGGCTGCTGGGAGATGAAGTCTTGCTGCAATTCTACTCTGACCCGGACAAAGGAGAACTAGCAGATGGAGAGGAACAGCCAACGCAGGAGAGAAACACGTTGGAGCTACCCGTGGAAATCTCTGAGTTTTCTGGACAATATCAGAAGTTGGTAAGACCTCAAACCTTTTCCTTTGAAACTTTATGGGATGCTATCCAAGTAATTAACATAAATATTTAAAAGCAAATGCTAAATAATGTTAAAAAAAGTTAAACAACTGGACAATCGATTGAAAGTAACTGAAAAGGCTATGGTGGAAAATGAGAAAAAATTACAATCATTGGACGTGAAAACTGAAAGTGCTTTAAACATTCAGCATGATCTAATAAAAGAAAATCAGTTCTTGCATTTAAAGATTCAAAGCCTAGATAATCAAATCCGGGCAAAGAATCTAAGGTGCATAAATTTCCCTAAGTTACCATATACGGCACCTAAGGAAATATGGAGAAGGTACATGGCAGAAATTCTGAAAATTACAGAAGAAACACTACCAATTATCTCCAAAGCTTATTTCATTCCACCCAAGAAAGAACAAATGGATGTTAAGAACTCTCAAGTTTTAACTCCTAGGGAACCTTTGAAGTTGGATATCTCAGATATTCTTGTTATGCCGGTCAGCCGAGGAGGCAAACCAAGCTTATTCCTTCCAGCTTCGGTCTGATGTGCTCCAGACCCCCGGGTGCTACCGCAACATCGAAGGGCCTACCCCTGCGCTTGGGACGCCGTCGCAGCGGGAGCCCCACCCCCGACATCCTCTAGACGAGCACGGCAAAGTCAGCCCTTCTTTTAAGGAAGATCAGCACAGGAAGACCAGCCTATCACCACTGGTCTCCGCCCCTTCCTGGAGGTATTTAGCCTGCCCTTGTTTGCTAGCTCATCCAGTTAGCAAGGCTTTACCCAAGGCAAGTCTTGCCTCACAAATCTGCTTCACTTTTTTGAAGGAGTTAATAAACATGTGGATAAAGGTGAACCGGTAGATATAGTATACTTGGATTTTCAGAAGGCGTTTGACAAAGTTCCTCATGAGAGGCTTCTAGGAAAAGTAAAAGGTCATGGGATAGGTGGCGATGTCCTTTCGTGGATTGCAAACTGGCTAAAAGACAGGAAACAGAGAGTAGGATTAAATGGACAATTTTCTCAGTGGAAGGGAGTGGACAGTGGAGTGCCTCAGGGATCTGTATTGGGACCCTTAATTTTCAATATATTTATAAATGATCTGGAAAGAAATACGACGAGTGAGATAATCAAATTTGCAGATGACACAAAATTGTTCAGAGTAGTTAAAGCACAAGCAGATTGTGATAAATTGCAGGAAGACCTTGTGAGGCTGGAAAATTGGGCATCCAAATGGCAGATGAAATTTAATGTGGATAAGTGCAAGGTAATGCATATAGGGAAAAATAACCCATGCTATAATTACACAATGTTAGGTTCCATATTAGGTGCTACAACCCAAGAAAGAGATCTAGGTGTCATAGTGGATAACACATTGAAATCGTCGGTTCAGTGTGCTGCGGCAGTCAAAAAAGCAAACAGAATGTTGGGAATTATTAGAAAGGGAATGGTGAATAAAACGGAAAATGTCATAATGCCTCTGTATCGCTCCATGGTGAGACCACACCTTGAATACTGTGTACAGTTCTGGTCACCGCATCTCAAAAAAGATATAATTGCGATGGAGAAGGTACAGAGAAGGGCTACCAAAATGATAAGGGGAATGGAACAGCTTCCCTACGAGGAAAGACTAAACAGGTTAGAACTTTTCAGCTTGGAGAAGAGACGACTGAGGGGGGATATGATAGAGGTGTTTAAAATCATGAGAGGTCTAGAACGGGTAGATGTGAATCGGTTATTTACTCTTTCGGATAGTAGAAAGACTAGGGGGCACTCCATGAAGTTAGCATGGGGCACATTTAAAACTAATCGGAGAAAGTTCTTTTTTACTCAACGCACAATTAAACTCTGGAATTTGTTACCATGGGATGTGGTCAGTGCAGTTAGTATAGCTGTGTTTAAAAAAGGATTGGATAAGTTCTTGGAGGAGAAGTCCATTACCTGCTATTAAGTTCACTTAGAGAATAGCCACTGCCATTAGCAACAGTAACATGGAATAGACTTAGTTTTTGGGTACTTGCCAGGTTCTTATGACCTGGATTGGCCACTGTTGGAAACAGGATGCTGGGCTTGATGGACCCTTGGTCTGACCCAGTATGGCATTTTCTTATGTTCTTATGTTCTTATGATTGTGTTGGATGGAAAGCCTCCGGTTTGTGCTACTCTGCCACTTCCTTGTTGCCACTGGAAGCTCTTTCTGCCCTTTGGGGTATTCTCTAACCTGGGTACCCGCTTCTCGGGGGACCTTTGCTCTCTTTCAGGTGCCTTACTGGGATCAGGTACTCTCTCCTCGAGGGCCTGCTCTCCCTGTCTCAGTGCCTGTAACCATATACTTCTGCCTACTGGAATCGCTACCACATAGCTACCATCTTATGGCTCGATACAGTAAGGCCGCGGTAAAAACAGTGCGGCAGTGTCAGGCGCACCCTTCCTCCCCGCACCCACAGTTCTCTTCACTAAGTCCCCGATACTCTCCTCTAATCGCATGCAAATGCATGCCGCGGCTGTGAAGCGTTAGGGAAGGGTTATGCCCACGCAACCCATTTTACTGTATAGGCGCTGTAACAGCGCCTATACAGTAACCTGGGTGCGCTGGTACCTGTCATTTCAAATGACATTTGAAATGACAGGCACCAGGAAGTGTAAAAAGTGTAAAAAACAAAAAACCTGTGTGTTATATAAAAAAATAAAACAATTTTAAATACCTGTCGGAGGGCCGTGGGTCCAGGCGGCCGGTGGGCGGCGGGCAGCCATCAGCGAAATCCGGTAGTCCCTTCTCCCTTCCTCCCTCCCTCCCCTGCCTGGATGAGCGCCAAAATCGCACGGGCGGGTCGGCAGTGGGGGGGCGGCAGCAGGATCCGGGAGCGGCGGGTAGGCAGCAGCGGGGTCCGGGGGGGCAGCGGCAGCGGGGTCCGGGGAGGCAGCGGCAGCAGGATCCAGGGGTGGCAACGAGATCCGGGGAGCGAGTAGCGGCAGCGTGTTCGATCGGGCAGGCAGGTAGGTGGCAAAATAAAGATGGCCGCCTGCACGGGAAAATCGTGCAATTGGCCGCTGAAGACGTGACGTCACACCCCGTGACGCCAAAAGTCGTGACGTCACGTCTTCAGCGGCCAATTGCACGATTTTCCCGTGCAGGCGGCCATCTTTATTTTGCACCTACCTGCCTGCCCGATCGAACACGCTGCCGCTACTCGCTCCCCAGATCTCGCTGCCACCCCTGGATCCTGCTGCCGCTGCCCCCCCCCGGACCCCGCTGCTGCCTACCCGCCGCTCCCGAATCCTGCTGCCGCCCCCCCCCGCCGACCCGCCCGTGCGATTTTGGCGCTCATCCAGGCAGGGGAGGAAGGGAGAAGGGACTACCGGATGCCGCTGATGGCTGCCCGCCGCCCACCGGCCGCCTGGACCCACGGCCCTCCGACAGGTATTTAAAATTGTTTTATTTTTTTATATAACACACAGGTTTTTTGTTTTTAACACTTTTTACACTTACCATAGCAGGCCCGAGCCTTGCTACTTTTTCGTTTGTTTTTTTTTTTGCTTCGGGAGGAGGGGACCGGACGGGGCTGCAGGAGACCGGACGGGACCAGGGCGGGTAAGCAATGTTTTTTTACACTACACTACACTAACTCCTACTAGGGGGAGGCGGTAAACTAGCTGGTTAAGGCCGCGGCAGAACAGCGGGTTATGGAGGAGATAATATCAGCGCCCGTTACAGTATCGCAGGGGAATAGCTAATTCATTCATTATACAGCTTTTTCGTTCATTTACATGCTGGGTGCGGAAAGGGTTTAGGAAAGGGTTTAGGAAGCGCTAAGGACGCGTGAAACTGGAGACTGTATCGCTGGATGGCCTTACTCGTCTGTATTGTGCGCTCCCAGCACGTTACAGACCGGGAATCTTTAACTCAACGTTACTGTATCGACCTGTTAGTGAGTAATCTAACTTGTCAGTCTGTCTCTCTACAGCTCTGCTGCACTGGGAACCTGCAACTGACCACCCTAACCACCTCTGTGAGACGGGTCTCCTCTGCCGAGGATCCCTGGACTGCTATCTCTGGATTGCCTCACTACTGCCACCGCTGGTGGAACTCATCAGCTGTTTAATAAAAGACAAATCTCTGTGTTTGTGCATCCTGAGTCTAGCCTGGTACTGTGGTTCCTCACAGGGCTCCTCCCTGTGGGTGTGGTCATCTCCACAGTACCCCGAGAATCCACTCAAACACCTTTAAACCATAACAATTCCAGAACAGTCGGAGGAAAACTTAGCAACACCATCAACTTTAATAGTGATTTTTTAAAAAGTATTTCGCACATAGGTCTGATTTGTTTCTCAAACACAGAGTTCAAATTTTCACGGATCTTTCGAAGCAAATGATAAGAAGGAGATAACAATTTCTTATTTTAAAACCACAAGTGTTAGAAATAGGATGTTTATTTTTTTTTAAACATCCATGTAAATGCTTGATAAAGCACCATGGTGTTTCATACTTATTCTATCAACTGTCTCAATTGATTGCTTTTCTGTCTAATAAAAAAATGTGATTGTTAGTTCCTCACCTGCTGATTGGCTTAGCAACTCCTTAAAATGCGAGTATAGATCTTTTCATAAAAAATTATGTTCTCCGCAAACCATGATATTAGATAATTTTATTTCGTTGAGGATGTGGTAATTTTGGATCCTATTTGTGGGCTTGATATGTGCATTATAGTTGTAATTTATAAATTATGTTATGTTTATTGAGGACTTATTTTCTGACCTGTAAAGGTAATTATTTGATTGTGTAAAAGTTAAAATATGCATGTTTCTTTTCAAGTAATTATTTGCAATTTATGTAAAAGAATAAATAGAAAATAAAAATAAATAAAAATAAAAAAGATTTTAAAAGCACTATGCTTGCCAAAACTGGGAGATATGCAAGTGACTTGGCCTAGTGCGTGCTGCGTGGATTTTAAAAGCCACGAGTACGCATGTATTTCCTGGTATGCGCACAAAATAAAGTTCAAAAAGAGGAGGGGAGTGGGCATGGTGTGCGCAGGGTCTGGGCGGGGCATGGGTGGGACATGGGCAAGCCGAGTCTATACCATGAAGTCTACCAAAAGTATTTACACGCACAAGCATGCGCCAGGGTCCCCTACTGTGTAACTTTACTTCTGCTATGGACAGTGTGTAAGTCATGTAACAAAAAAAACAGGCTAGTCAGCAGGGTTTTAAGGGTCAGGACTAATAGGGTAAAAGGGAAGCAAGTTTGCTAGGGGGATTAGTAACTCCTCTCCTTTACTGGGGAGAACTGGGAGCTGACTGGGACAAAGGGCTATTGCGTCAGTGCATGTAGCTACTAAAATTCCCCCCACTTACGTGCTCAAGGTGCTATTTGCGCTCACATGAGCATATCAATATAAAATCGTGCGCACATGTATGCGCGTATAACCGATTTTATAAAATGCGTGTATGTTATAAAATCACCATGTGCACATGTATGCCCATGCACAGGTCTTAAGGTTCACCTCTAAGTGAGCACGTGTGTGAGAGCGTGTGTATGTGGGAGATTGAGAGGCATGTGGGTGAGCATGCGTGTGAAAATGAGCATGTATTGTATGTGCATGAAAACAATTGTAAAGATAAACATGTGAGCGAAGAAAGTTTATGTGCATACCATATCTCATCAATCCACGACAATCTCCTTGTGACTGGACATCAAATGTTCCCAGGTTTGAGTATTTGAACCAAATTATCACTAGGGTGCACATTGTCCTCATACAAATGTCTGCACTGTTGTGGTGAGTGCTGAAACCTCTCCTCCCATCTCCCTTGCTGTTACTTTGCTCCTATAATTACTCTCAGTCTAACACACTCTATTTTTTTTTTGCCAGCTTGTATAACATGCTTAGCTTCTTGGCATTTTTACAGATTTATTTTCTTCATTGTTCTGAAAATTGAGTATACAAGCATGAAGATAAATTAGGAAAAAAATAATACAATAGAACTGCTGACACAGAGATAAAACAAGTAGTGTTAGAAATGTTTATAATACAATGGAAAAATAACTAGAATAACTTTTTATGCCTGCAGAGACAAAAATTTAAGAGAGAGAGGGTACACAAAAAGACTTCAGGGTTCACAAGGCAGTGCACATGTTCAGTAGTAAAAACCTTAAAGGTGAATTTTCAAAAGATGTGCTCATAAAAAAAAGCACATGCACATGTAAAATGACATATAAATGAATATAAAATATTTTAAAAATCACAACATACACGTGTACATCAGGGAGCGCGAGTAAATCTGCACATGTAAAAAAGAGGTAGGCAAGAGCATGCCCCTTGGTACTGAATTCAATCATCAGATATAAAGGAAGAAAGAGGAAAGGGAAGGTTGTTCCTTCCCTGGCTACCCCATAATTGGTTAGAGGGCCTATGGACAATCACCTTCAACATTTGAATATCCCTGCGGTGAGTAGTTTGAGCGGGGACATTTCGGAGGTCTCTCAGCCCTGTGTAGCATAACCCCCCAGTTATACCTTTTCCTAATGGGAGTAGTGTGAGGAATGTTTTGACTGGTATAGACCCTGGAGAATCAAGTGTGGGTCCCACAAGTGCCTATGCAGGACTGCAGTTTCTAGCTCTTCCCCTTTTCCCTTAAGGAATGGCCAACAAGCGAGACAATCTCAACCTGATAAAGGGAATGGTTCTGTGGAATTCAGAACATTGGTCCCGGTGGGAGTATCTCCTCCATGTGATGTAGGCGTGTTGGAAGTTGGTGAGAATGTTGAACTAACTGACGTCACACTTAGGGATATCTGGTGGGTTGTTATGAGAACTGAGACGTCCTTAATGAATATGGTCACACAGCTACATGAATTTTCTGCTACAACTTTGACGAAGTTAACTGATTTGGAGCACAGATAAGAGTTAGTTGAATCTCGTTTCCTCTTTACTGGGTAACAGGTGAATTTTAAGACCCGCGCACATGCACACGTATGCCGACTCGCACACATGGACGTGGTGATTTTATTACATACGTGCATATATGCGCATATGTTATAAAACTGGCTGTATGCGTGTACATGTGCTCTCAAGTTTATATAGTCACATGCATGTGTATACAAATGCCGCATCTATCGCATAAGTGGGGGGAATTTAATAAGGGGTGCGTACCAAGGCAACTTACTCTTTTCCCAGTTCATTCCCAGTTCGCCCAGTGCAGGGATAGGACTTTCTAACCCCACTAGTTTTAAAGGTTCCTTTCCCCCTGTTAGACCCGATCCTTAAAACCCCGCTGACTAGCCCAGATTTTTTAATTTTTTGACTTACACGCCAGCAATAGCAGAAGTAAAGTTACCCAGTGGGGACCCCCGGTGCATGCTTGTGCACATAATTATTTACGTGCACATCTCTTGGTCTTTCCCTGATATGCCCAAGCCCCGCCCACAGGCCCACTCCCCTTCTCTTTTTTGAAGTTTTGGATTTGTGTGCATACCGGGAGATACACGCATACAGAGGCCCTTCTTACAATACGCATGGGGCACCCCAGGCTGAGACACGCACGTATCTCCCGGCTTTGGTGCGCATGGAGCTTTTAAAATACACCAGTAAGGTTGTAAATCTACAAACTGCTGCAACAGTGGATGTGAAAGATAGCTTACCTTTGCATTACAAATTGGAACAAATGGAAAAATGCTTAAGAGCAAAAAAACATTAAGGTTGTTAAATTTTCCAAGATTGAGATTGATAAGTGCTGTGGAGGTACTTGAAAAATACTTCCACAAGTTATTGCAACTTGATGCTAAAAAGGAAATAACAGCTTTCGCAATTTTTTTATATGCCTGAATTGAAGACAAATATTGCTGTTGAAGAAGGTGCTTTAGATATTTTAGCCCCATCTGAAATTCTTGACCTTATCGTTTTTCTTTAAGATTCACAGGAGATTATTTCCTCAAAAGCTACTTTAATTATTACCTGTGCTCTTCAATCAGACAGAATTAATCTTAAAGCAATATTTTAAATTTAAGCACCAGATGTTATGTGGTTAAAAGGTATTGATATTTCCTGATATTACCAGGGAAATCCAGTTGAGGGAAAGAGCTTTTTTACAACTCAAGCAGAGTGTTTGTTGCATCCGTCGGTCGCAGACAGCTGTGACCGCTCTGCCTTACTTCTTTTCTACCCTTTTCCTCCTCCTTGGGCAAGATGGCTGCCTCTGGTGCCAAGTGCCGAAACCCTCGGCGTCTCCAACTCAGCATGGGTGTTCCAGTCAGCCATGCTCCTTCCCCTGGCCTCCTAGGGTGCGCGTGCGCACGTTGCCTATGCTCAAGTACACAACATGGTGGGAACCTCGGGGGCATCCCCACCGCATGACGTCGATAGCTCTGGGTATTTAAAGCCTCCACTACGCTACCACCTTTGAGTTAGCAAGGACTTCGGTTCAAGCTTCTCTGACCACTCTAAGCTGTCCGCTTAGATGCCTCGCTACCCTCCGGGGATCTCGATCCTTACGAAGCTCTAGACACTTGCTCCTCAGGGGTCTCTCGCTTCCAATCACCCTTCGGGGTTTCTAGTAACTAGACAACCGCTCCTCGGGGGTCTATCTCTCTTTCCTTTCTTCAGGATTTGGGACTTTAGGTACTTGCTCCTCGAGGGCCTACCTGTCTGTGTGTCCTGCCTCTCAGACCTTCGTCCCACCATCTTCATCACCAGGAAGACGCCGCACTACGCCGCACTACGCCTCTATGATCCAGTGCTCCAACTCCACCCACCAGGCTCGGCCTTGCCCGCTCTGCGGATTGCTAGCTATCTTGGACATCTGGGTGAGACTGCTACAACTGAGAGTGTATGAATGTATAGGCTTCAGTGTCTTTCCTTCCTGCATCATACCATCTTCTACTTGCAGTATAATAAAGCTTTCCTTCATTGTCTGCTGTCTGAGGTTAGCCTATCGCTGTGATTCCCCACAGGGCCTTTCCCCGTGGAAGGAGTCATCTCCACAGCGACCAAGGGTCCACAATGCCACAAACACAACAGTGTTCGCTCACTGGAATTGTCTTTTTTTCTAAAATTCCCATGTAAATGCATTGTTTATCATGGTAAGTTTATTTTCCTAGACCCATCACACTGGGAAACATTTCTTAATGATAAGACTAGATAAAACTTAGATGTGGTATCTGAGTTTAAAACTGGCTTATTCTCAGCTTAGATAGTACAATTTCTTCTATTTGTGATTTTATTTACTTTATTTTAATTCCCCCTAGTAGATGGGGACTTGAGTTATATTGAAATGTTAAGATATTTTCCTTTGTATTTGGTCAATGTTTTCTGAAGGATCCATTGATATTGAATTTGTCTCTTTTTCTTCTTGTATATGACTACATGCTAATAAAAAGATTGTGAAAAAAAAGGGTGGGCCAGCTGCATTCCAGGGATGGGCCATCTTTTACATGCGTATGTTGCTATTTTACCACCTGTCAAAGTGATGCGCGTAAGTCTTCTACTTGGGTAAATTTACTCCTGCTCAATATCTGGTATAAGTGATCATAAAAATCTTGAAGGTGAAAAAATGTTTGGGTGGGGGAGAAATAGAGGGACTTCAGACTGAAGAGTCAGAGGGTCTTAACGAGCTGCAGATGGACTGGGAGAACTGGTAGACTAACTGGTAAAACAGATTATTTCATTGCTGCACGCATGTTATAAAATCCCTTGACTTACATGTGTAAAAGTCGACTTACGGGGATAAATGCATCTAAGTAACGCGAATAAAATCTACTCGCATATCCCTTTAAAATTTGAAGAAGAAATATGTGGGTATATCATTTGCACATACTTATCTGGCTAAATTCTGACTTATCTGGCTAAAAAGAACCTTTGCCACTACTTGGATAGACAAATTTCAATTTATCTGGATAAAGAACACTTTAAAAAAAACTTTTACGGTTATCTTACATACCTGAATAAGTCTGAAAAGTACTAATTAGACAGACAAATAGTGCTTTTCAGACTTTTCCGACTAAGTGCCGCTACTTACCTGCATAAATTAGAGCTTATTCAGATAAGAGCCACTACTTTCCAGATAAATCTGAACTTGCGCAGCTTGCGGTTTTTACATAGGCGAGCATGTATGTGCACATGTATTTCTTTTTTATAACCTGCGTATATAATCTGCGTATATAACCTGCATATATCATTTGCACGCAGGTTATAAAATAAATAGTAAATTACTGGGCGCCCATATACACACATATATGGGTGCACAGAAGTAGTTTTGTAAGTTATCCTCTTACTGAGTTACAGAGAATGGTCCTTTCAGCACCATCAGATGACATCACCCACAAGTCATGGCTAATTCGGCCTTTTTTTCAAGGGAGAAACTGTTTTCACAACACTCAGAAAAACAACTTACATAGCAGATGATGTCTGTTTGCTTTTCACAAGATTAAGATCTATACAACAAATAAAATAAATGATGCCAAAAACCTGAATCATTTTGATCCTTCCACTCTGTTCCAAAGCAAGGATGATGTGCTGTTGATGGGTAGCCATGAGATAAATTAATTGACATATCTTCCGCTCTCCCATTTTACGTATGTCATGTGGAGATATAACTTTCATTTCTTGCCCTTTTCCAAAATCCCAAATTTTCACAGACCCTAAACAGAAAGATAAGCATCTGCTCTCAGACTCTCAAAGGAGACATTTAACTGAATTGATAGCTGACAAAGTAAAATCCATAACCAAGACCAAAAATAAATCTATATTCTTATGCATTTGAGATGTGTCAGATGTTTATGCCATTTGGTTTGAACACAGAACAGAGAATTCTACATCTGTAGGGACTCGAGGTTGCTAGCTATGGCTGGTCCTACTCTCCTGTTTGTTGTGGGTTTGTTCAGGATCTGCTATCATTTGTATTTGCCCTGTAGTCTGTATTACTGAACTGACTAAGAAAAATAAAAAGCTATATTTTTCTGTATAAACTAGCGCTTATGAGAAGACTAGTGAAAATACAGCAAACAAATTATTTCATATATATATATATATAAACAACAGACGTTTATGAAAACACCTGAAAGAAAATGATAAAACCATGTAAGTCCTGGGGACTTTACAAAAGGGCTGGGGTGGGGGCTGGGCCAGAGGTCTGCAACACAGCGGCCATTGCCGCTGTGTCAAGGGATCACGTGCCGGCAGCCTGCTGGAGCGCGCAAAAGGTAAAATAAAAATTTTTGGGGGGGGGGGTTAGAGTAGGGCTAGGGGGAGGAAAGGTTAGGGGAAGGGTTGGGAAGGTCAGGTTAGGGGGAAGGGAATGGGGGAAGGCAGCGTGGCTCGATGCGCACAAGGCGCACAATGTGCATGCGCCGACCCTTGATTTTATAACTTGCGCGTGCAAGTTATAAAATCAGGTGTACATGTGCGCATGCCGGGTAGCGCGCGCACATGTCACCCATGCGCGCCTTTTTAAAATCTACCCAAATATATACAATGTATCAGCACAATATACAAAAGTAATTTCCCCAACTAATAGGGTATGATTTATATAAAGCCTAGGGGAAAGTGTCACCTTTACCTGAAGGGTTCTCCTTAACCCCAAATGGGTGAATCAGCAAAGCAAGTTCTTGTTTCAGAGACCTGTTAGAGCTGGAGACTCCCCAACCTCGGTTCTTAGCAGGGAATCTTCCTGGGGTATGATGGGCTGAGGTTTTATACCTCTTGGGACTACACCTGCTCGAAAGGGATCTCTTTGTTCCCTTTTTCTGAAAAATTGCCAAGCTAGGAAATTTTACTGCATATGTACCTTTCTGATTGCCATATTGTCTGCCCTGGGTAGTTGCCAGAGGTGATCTTAACTAGATCAGAGAAAGGGTAGAGAATCTGTGGGTAAATAAGGAGGAGGAATTATGTGTCCAAGCTACTTCTAGCAAAGGGAAATAAGGGAGGGAGAAAGAAAAGAGCCCACAAGCTTATGTGTTATTTTTCGTTATGCAGTACTCCATACTAGCTATGTGCTTGCATGGTGAACAGCAATGGAGTCTAAATTGTATTTCTGTAACAACAAGATGGAAAAAAGTGGGGGCCAAAGGAGACTCACAGCACAAAGCAAGAACTGCCTCACAGTGACAAAAAACTATATGCAATCAATTAAAAAAAAAAAAAACAATGACAGTATTTTCTCTCAAAAAGACAGAAAACTGATACAAAAAATTACACACTAATACACTGCTCCCACTCCCTACCATAAGAACATGCCATACTGGACCAGACCAAGGGTCCATCAAGCCCAGCATCCTGTTTCCAACAGTGGCCAATCCAGGCTATAAGTACCTGGCAAGTACCCAAAAACTAAGGAGGTCATTTTCTATACGGATCGCAAGCGAAAAGGGACTTTTCGCATGAAAAAAGTCCCTTTTCGTGTGTGATAGCTAAATCGGGGCGAGTTCTGGGTGGCATCTGCACTGGAAGGGGAGGAGTTGGGGTGGCACCGAGGCAGACGTTGTGAAGACACCGCTGACAGCGAAAAGGTAAGGACCCTTTTCGCCACCAGTTTCACGCCCAATAGCACCACCATTTTCGATGGTACTATTGGGTGCGAAAGCTAGCCAGCATAATAGACAGCAGTCTATCGGAGACTGCTGTCTATTATGCTGGCTAGCGTTTTGAACCATCGTGCACAAGCTGGTCTGGTACTGCTGGTATACTATTAGAATTGATTGGATGAAACAGCTCATTGATTTGAATAGTGAAGCCCCTGAGGCAGCAGCTGAAAAGCTGCGAAACTCGGCCTGAGTCGGGCGATTTTATTTGACACGTCTCTGCATCAATAAAGTGTTGGAAAAGATCCAGGCATCTATTCTTTTGTGTTTACCTGACGGTATCATAGATCGCCTACCTCTTTGTTTTCTTGGACCATAGTGAATTCACTAATACATTTAAAGGACATTAATTAGACACATTCCTACTCCCATAGCAACCTAAAACTTAACTAGGTACTGATTAAAATTGAGATGAAGGCAGCAGTCCAGCAGCAAGAGGGGGGCTTCCCAGTCTTTTGCATAGAGTATCACATGTATGATTTTTTTACCTGCCGGTGAGAAATTGTACATGGTCATGTGATGCAAAGAGCTCCTGTCTCTCAGAGAACGAGTCCAATCTCTGGAAGCTAGAGTGGCAGACCTGGAGGAGCTAAGGCAGACAGAGAGGTATATAGATGAGACCTTCAGGGACATAGTAGCCAAGTCCCAACTTCAGACTAGCAGCCCTGGTGCTGCCTTGGAGGAAGAAGGTCTCATGATCGGAGAGCATCAACCTGGTGCAGCAGGAAAGGATCCTGTAGCAAGGACTTGTTCTCCAGGTGGTGCATTGTCCTTTCGCATCGAAGATGTGTCTCCAAGGCCTACTGCCCAGAAGGGAAGGGTTAGGTCAGCCGTCATAGTTGGTGATTTGATTATTAGGAATGTAGACAGCCAGGTGGCTGGTGGGCATGAGGATCGCCTGGTAACATGCCTAACTGGTGCAAAAGTGGCGGACCTCACGCATCACCTAGATAGGATTTTAGACAGTGCTGGGGAGGAGCCGGCTGTCATGGTACATGTGGGCAAAAACGACATAGGAAAATGTGGGAGGGAGGTTCTGAAAGCCAAATTTAGGCTCTTAGGTAGAAAGCTTAAATCCAGACCTTCCAGGGTAGCATTCTCTGAAATGCTCCCTGTTCCACGCGCAGGTCCCCAGAGGCAGGCAGAGCTCCAGACTCTCAATACATGGATGAGACGATCGTGCAAGGAAGAGGGATTCCGTTTTGTAAGGAAATGGGGAACCTTTTGGGGAAGGGGGAGTCTCTTCCGAAGGGATGGACTCCACCTTAACCAGGGTGGAACCAGACTGCTGGCACTAACCTTTAAAAAGGAGATAGAGCAGCTTTTAAACTAGAACAAAGGGGAAAGCAGACAGTCGCTCAGCAGCTCATGGTTCAGAGGGAGTTATCTACAATGGATACTAATGATGCATCAGAATTAGGACTTCCCGACAGTGAGGTTCCAATAATAAGAAAAGTAGTCCAAGTGCCTGTAACTAAAAACTCACCTGAGCTAAAAAATTCTAACTCATCCCTATCAATTAAAAAGCAGAATAAAAATACCAACAAAAAACAAACTTTGAAATGTTTGTATGCTAATGCCAGAAGTCTAAGAAGTAAGATGGGAGAATTAGAATGTATAGCAGTGAATGATGACATAAAGTTAATTGGCATCTCAGAGACATGGTGGAAGGAGGATAACCACTGGGACAGTGCTATACAGGGGTACAAATTATATCACAATGACAGAGAGGAGCACCCAGGAGGCGGTGTAGCACTTTATGTCCAGGATGGCATAGAGTCCAACAGGATAAGATCCTGCATGAGACTAAATGCACAATTGAATCTTTATGGGTTGAAATCCCTTGTGTATTGGGGAAGAGCATAGTGATAGGAGTATACTACCGTCCACCTGGCCAAGATGGTGAGATAGACAGTGAAATTCTAAGAGAAATTAGAGAAGCTAACCAAATTGGTAGTGTGGTAATAATGGGAGATTTCAATTACCTCAATATTGACTGGGTAAATGTATCATCGGGACATGCTACAGAGAAAGTTCCTGGATGGAATAAATGACAGTTTTATGGAGCAATTGGTTCAGGAACTGATGAGAGAGGGAGCAATTTTAGACCTAATTCTCAGTGGAGCACAGGATTTGGTGAGAGCGGTAACGGTGGTAGGGCCCCTTGGCAATGGTGATCATAATATGATCAAATTTGAATTAATGACTAGAAGGGGGACAGTAAACAAATCAACGGCTCTTGTGCTAAACTTTCAAAAGCGAAACTTTGATAAAATGAGAAAAATAGAAAAAAACTGAAAGGAGCAGCTAAAGGTAAAAAGTGTGCAAGAGGCGTAGTCACTGTTAAAAAAAATACCATCCTAGAAACACAGTCCAGATGAATTCCACACATTAAGAAAGGTGGAAGGAAGGCAAAACGATTATGGGCATGGTTAAAAGGTTAGGTGAAAGAAGCTATTTTAGCCAAAAGATCTTCATTCAAAAATTGGAAGAAGGATCCAACAGAAGAAAATTGGATAATGCATAAGCATTGACAAATTAAATGAAAGATATTGATAAGACAGGCGAAGAGATAATTTGAAAAGAAGTTGGCCGTAGAGGCAAAAACTCACAGTAAAAACTTTTAAAAATATATCTGAAGCAGAAAGCCAGTGAGGGAGTCAGCTGGACCGTTAGATGATTGAGGGATTAAAGGGGCACTTAGAGAAGATAAGGCCATCATGGAAAGATTAAACAATTTCTTTGCTTCGGTGTTTACTGAAGAGGATGTTGGGGAGATACCCGTACCGGAGAAGATTTTCATGGGTAATGATTCAGATTGGCTGAACCAGATCATGGTGAACCTAGAAGATGTGGTAGGCCAGATTGACAAACTGAAGAGTAGTAAATCACCTGGACTGGATGGTATACACCGCAGGGTTATGAAGGATCTAAAAAATGAAATTTCAGACCTATTAGTAAAAATTTGTAACCTATCATTAAAATCATTCATTGTACCTGAAGAATGGAGGGTGGCTAATGTAACTCCAATATTTAAAAAGGGCTCCAGGGGTGATCCGAGAAACTACAGATCAGTTAGCCTGACTTCAATGCCAGGAAAAATAGTGGAAAGTGTTCTAAATATCAAAATCACAGAACATATAGAAAGACATGGTTTAATGGAACAAAGTCGGAATGACTTTACCCAAAGCAAGTCTTGCCTCACAACTCTGCTTCTCTTTTTTGAAGGAGTTAATAAACATAGGTGAACCGGTAGATGTAGTGTATTTGGATTTTCAGAAATCATTTGACAAAGTTCCTCATGAGAGGCTTCTAGGAAAAGAAAAAAGTCATGGGATAGGTGCCGATACCCTTTTGTGGATTACAAACTGGCTAAAAGACAGGAAACAGAGAGTAGGATTAAATGGACAATTTTCTCAGTGGAAGGGAGTGGACAGTGGAGTGCCTCAGGGATCTGTATTGGGACCCTTACTTTTCAATATATTTATAAATGATCTGGAAAGAAATACGACGAGTGAGGTAATCAAATTTGCAGATGATACAAAATTATTCAGAGTAGATAAATCACAAGCAGATTGTGATAAATTGCAGGAAGACCTTGTGAGACTGGCAAATGGCAGATGAAATTTAATATGGATAAGTGCAAGGTGATGCATATAGGGAAAAATAACCCATGCTATAGTTACACAATGTTAGGTTCCATATTAGGAGCTACCTCCCAAGAAAGAGATCTAGGCGTCATAGTGGATAACACATTGAAATCGTCAGTTCAGTGTGCTGCGGCAGTCAAAAAAGCAAACAGAATGTTGGGAATTATTAGAAAAGGAATGGTGAATAAAACGGAAAATGTCATAATCCCTCTGTATTGCTCCATGGTGAGACCACACCTTGAATACTGTGTACAATTGTGGTCGCCGCATCTCAAAAAAGATATAATTGTGATGGAGAAGGTACAGAGAAGGGCAACCAAAATGATAAAGGGATGGAACAGCTCCCCTATGAGGAAAGACTAAAGTGGTTAGGACTTTTCAGCTTGGAGAAGAGACGGCTGAGGGAGGATATGATAGAAGTGTTTAAAATCATGAGAGGTCTAGAACTGGTAAATATGAATCGGTTATTTATTCTTTCGGATAACAAAAGGACTAGCGGGCACTCCAAGAAGTTAGCATATGGGACATTTAAAAAAGGATTGGATAAGTTCTTGGAGGAGAAGTCCATTATCTGCTATTAATTAAGTTGACTTAGAAAATAGCCACTGCTATTACTAGCAACAGTAACATGGTATAAATTTAGTTTTTTGGTACTTACCAGTTTCTTATGGCCTGGATTGGCCACTGTTGGAAACAGGATGTTGGGCTTGATGGACCCTTGGTCTGATCCAGTATGGCACGTTTTTATGTTAATAGCATGTAATGGACTTCCCCTCCAAGAACTTATCCAAACCTTTTTTAAACCCAGCTACACTAACTGCACTAACAATATCCTCTGGCAACAAATTCCAGAGTTTAATTGTGCGTTGAGTAAAAAAGAATGTTCTCCGATTAGTTTTAAATGTGCCCCATGCTAATTTCATGGAGGGCCCCATAGTCCTTCTATTAGCCGAAAGAGTAAATAACTGATTCACATTTACCCATTCTAGACCTCTCATAATTTTAAACACCTCTATCATATCCTCCCTCAGCCGTCTCTTCTCCAAGCTCCAACCTCTTTAGTCTTAACTCATAGGGGAGCTGTTCCATCCCCTTTATCATTTTGGTCACCCTTCTCTGTACCTTCTCCATCGCAACTATATCTTTTTTGAGATGCGGCGACCAGAACTGTACACAGTATTCAAGGTGCGGTCTCACCATGGAGCGATACAGAGGCATTATGACATTTTCCGTTTTATTCACCATTCCCTTTCTAATAATTCCCAACATTCTGTTTGCTTTTTTGACTGCCGCAGCACACTGTACCGACGATTTCAATGTGTTATCCACTATGACACCTAGATCTCTTTCTTGGGTTGTAGCACCTAATATGGAACCCAACATTGTGTAATTATAGCATGGGTTATTTTTCCCTATATGCATCACCTTGCACTTATCCACATTAAATTTCATCTGCCATTTGGATGCCCAATTTTCCAGTCTCACAAGGTCTTCCTGCAATTTATCACAATCTGCTTGTGATTTAACCACTCTGAACAATTTTGTGTCATCTGCAAATTTGATTATCTCACTCGTTATATTTCTTTCCAGATCATTTATAAATATATTGAAAAGTAAGGGTCCCAATACAGATCCCTGAGGCACTCCACTGTCCACTCCCTTCCACTGAGAAAATTGTCCATTTAATCCTACTCTCTATTTCCTGTCTTTTAGCCAGTTTGCAATCCACGAAAGGAAATCGCCACCTATCCCAAAGAACAAAGGAAGTGAAAGTGGCCCCCAAATAGCTACAGTAAAACTCTAATGTTAGAGCTGATAGCAGCACAACTATGTGATGTAAACCAAAAGGCCTCCAGACATACCATGTTAAAAGAGTACACTCAATGGGGGGACAGCCTAAGGGCCAAGGCAGCAGAGTTCAAGTGAAGGCCCCAGACAGTTCATGTTGAAAGGGCATACTCAAGGGGAAACAGGCTAACGGCCAAGGCAGCAGAGCTCAAGTGAAGGCAACAGACAGTCCATGTTAAAAGAGCACACTCAAATGGGGGACAGCCTAAGGGCCAAGGCAGCAAAGGTTAAGGAGCAGGCAACAGGAGCAGGACTGGAGAGCCCAGCATGGAGGCCAAGGACCAAGCGAAGACACCGCAGCTTGGAGGCAGGAGCCTCAGGTGAAGACATCGCAGCATGGAGGCAGGAGCCTCAGGTGAAGACATCGCAGCATAGAGGTAGCAGCAGAATGAGATGAGATGAGACACAGCAGCATGGAAGTAGCAGCCCCAGGAGAAGACACAGCAGCATAGAGGCAGCAGCAGCGTGAGATGAGATGAAACACAGCAACATAGAGGTAGTATCATAATGAGCTGAGATGAAAAGAGACACAGCAGCACGGAGGTAGCAGCCCCAGGAGAAAACACAGCAACATGGAGGTAGCAGCAGCATGAGATGAGATCAGACACAGCAGCATGGAGGTAGCAGCAGCATGAGATGAGATCAGACACAGCAGCATGGAGGTAGCAGCAGCATGAGATGAGATCAGACAAAGCAACATGGAGGAGGCAGCAGGATGAGCTGAGCTGAGATGAGACACCAGCATGGAGGCAGCAGCATGATGAGTTGAGATGAAATGAGACACCAACATGGAGGCAGCAGCAGGTTGAGATGAGATGAAATAAGACAAGACAGACACCAGCATCAGGAGTAGGAGATGAGACATTATGCGAAGAAGTAGCAGCTGGATTGTGACTGGAGACTTCATCAAGGCGGCTAGAGTACAGGTGGAGCATCGAGAAGGGCTTTAGAACTAGGCAGCAGGATAACAGTGGCAGACCGTAGACTATCCCCTTCAGCAAGCCAGCACAGGAACTCTGTATTGAGGATGGGCCCAGCAGTCTTCTTCCATCTAGCTGGCACAGGAACTCTGTAGTGAGGATGGGCCCAGCAGCCTTCTTCCATCTACCCAGCACAGCGGCACAGAAACTCTTTCCAGAAGCCCGGCCAGGCCTATTAAACAAGTCTTGTTTCTACGCGTTACAGGGCATCAATTGTGAACATTCACGGCACTTTGCCACGCTGTGGCTTGCCACTTGGGGGTGGCATGTCTTTTGGGGGGCTTACCCCTGGGTTGTCTCTCGGGACTGCAATGCGGCATAGAGTCTTGGGATGCTGAGGAAAGCACTGGTGGAAGCTCTGGCATTCTTTGTAGAATCTTGGTGAGGATGTTGGGGAGGTTGCCACTGTGGTGAGCGCTTGTGTGTGGGCTGCTGTCACGCATGGTTTGGGTTTGCCCATTGATAGCCCTCCTGTGATATACTAGCTCTGTCCGAATGTGGTGCAGGTGGATACCATGGTTCCTTTCCAGCTGATCCAGCTGCTCATGCATTGAGGCCTCACTTGGTGCCTGTGGTGCTGCCGAAGTTGGTCGTGGGCGGAGTAGAGGTTTGAGCTGCTAGAAGTGGCATGAAGAGGCTGGTGGGCTGTTTTGTCTCAGTGTGTGCTGCCTTGTGCTGGCCATGTAGTGTGCAGGAGCAAGGTTGCGCTGCCTCTATTGTGTGCCACTACAGGTTGGGTTCCTCCATGAAGCTGGAAAGATTTAGGTTCACATTGAGTGGGCTTGCAGGATCTGGCTGTGCTCAGGAAGCTGCTGCTGCTGCTATTCCTCCTCCTCCTCCTCCTCACTGAACTGTGTCTGAGTGTCCATAAGCAAGGAGGCACAGAAAAGTGCTGCTGCACGACTGGTCCCTGGCTCTTCACTGCTGGTCCCTGGGGCTGCAAGGCTGGGACCGGCAGAGTCCTGAGCAAGAAACAAAGAAAACATAAGTACCAAAGCCAAGAAGTACACACATAGACCGTTTGGCATGAGATGTGTACTTTGTATGTCAATAAATGTGAGCATCTTATGCCAAATGATGTGCACAACTGTAGAAGCGTTGGCATTTACAGGTGAGGTGAACTTACCAGCTCTAGCTTGCGTGGTGACCAGCTGTTCAGCCATGCCCTCGAACACATCCAGTCCCAGCCGTAGCACGAGGCGCTCCTCATCAGCACAATCAGACAAGGGGTTCCTCCACCGGTCTACTAGATGTACCTTTTGTGGTTCGCCAGTTTAGTCCTTAACTATACCTTTACGATAACTTGATATCTTGTGCCACCTGCTCTCCATTATGTCTCACACCACTGCACCTTGAGATTGCCTGGGTGATGGTGCACCAATTCTGGCCCTTGGCTGCCCTCGAGTTCTTGACTGCATGGTTGCCGAACAACATGGCATAATTTTCCAGGATCCCAGCAATGATCATTTCATTGTCCTCTGGGCTGAATTCAACGTTCTAAGATGAATGTGCCTGCTGCCTGAAGGGGGTGCCACTTCTGCTTCCGGAGAGGTGTTTTCTCTTTCCTCACACTCGTTACCACTCCTCTCATTCCTCCCTTCCTCCCTCCCCCCAGCACCTGCCCTACTAACTCCCCTCCCCCCTGCCCTCTCTGTTTATCCCTAACCTGTCATCTTCCTCCCACTGGGCTCGCCTGCCTATCCCTTTCCCCCTCCCACCTCCTCCTATCTTTTGCCCCCTCCCTATTTTTACACCTGTCCCTGTCCCTATTTCTACTCCTTCTCCTAGCACGCCTGTCCTCGTCCTCCCTCCACCTCTCTTCCTTCCTTCCCCCTCTCCTCATGCATCTCCTCTCCTCTCCCCTGCCTCTCACACTCCATCCTCTCCACTCCTCAATACCACCACGCCTCACCACTCCTCGTCTGCCTCACCTCCACTCACCACTCCTCCTCTGCCTCACTATCACGGCTCACCACTCCTCCTCCTCACCATCATTCCTCACCACTCCTGCTTCTCACCACCACTCCTCACCACTTCTCCTCCGCCTTACCCAAACACAAAGACAGATAAACAGGACAAATTAACAAAAACTTTCATACTCACAGATTGTTGCATCCGTCGGTCGCAGACAGCTGCAACCGCTCTGCCTTACCTTTTTTTTCTCCTTTTTCACTCTCCTTGGGCAAGATGGCTGCCTCCGGTGCCAAGTGCCGAGGGTTTCGGCGTTTCCAAACTAGCATGGGCGTCCCAGTCTGCTATGCTCACTCCCGTGGCCTCCTAGGGCGCGAGCGCACACATCTCCTACACTCAAATACACGTCATGGCGGGAACCTCGGGGGCGGCCCCACTGCATGATGTCAGTACCTCCAGTATATCTAGCCTCCGCTTCCACTACCACCTTGAGTTAGCAAAGACTTCAGTTTAGCTACTCTGACCGCTCTAAGCTGCATGCTTAGATGCCGCTTTCATTCCAAGGCTCTGCTCCTGTAGAAGCTCTAGACACCTGCTCCTCAGGGGTCTCTCGCTTCCAACTATCCTTCGGGGTCCTCACTAACTAAGACAACCGCTCCTCGAGGGTCTTTCTTTCTCTTCTACATTTCAGGATATCGGACTATCAGGTACTTGCTCCTCGAGTGCCTATCTGCCATTATATCCTCACCACGGACCTTCGGTCCCACCATTCCACCACCAGGAAGACGCCTTCATTCCTGTCAGTACCTTTACGATCCGGTGCTCCAGCTCCACCCACCAGCCGTGGCATTACCTACACTGTGGGCTCCCGCCTATCGTGAACATCTGGGTGAGACTATACGTCTGAGCCTGTTGAATGTACTGGCACTTCATGGATCAGTGCCTTACCTTCCTGCTTTCACCATCTATCTACTACAGCAGTACAATAAAGCCTCTATCCATACTGTGTCTGCTATGTGAGTTCAGCCTATCGCAGTGGTTCCCCACGGGGCCCTTCCCCATGGGAGGAGTTATCTCCATTGCGACCAAGGGTCCACAATGCCACAAACACAACACAGATCAAGACAATATACCAAGGGAAACGGAAACAGATGAGAAACAAGCCACAGGATACCACACTCAGAAATTGCTAACTACCTCCAACCAACTACTAACTGCCATCAACTCACCTACTCTCCTCTCTCCAAACGCCTAACACCCACTCAAAGAGGCAGCTGCAGGAAGCCAGTATATATAAACTATAAAAATAACATGCCATGCACTAATCTATGCACGCCGCGTAAAATGATGCACGACCCGCTGACGCAATGCGCAACTCACCACATGTAAACTGCCTTTGCAATCCCTTTTTTATCGCAGGTGCTAATTCTGCCCTTTTTATAGCAATTTAATGAATCTAGGCCTCAGTTTGTTACTCTTATTTTAAAATTGTGCATGTTTATTATGTTCTTATGTTCTTCTTATGTTCTTAACCCAAGGCTTACTTTTCCCATGCAGACTAAACATAATCAGCACAAGTGAAATCTTTTCTAAATTCCTAGAATGTCCTTTATACAATCTAAAAAGCTGGCCCATAATATATTATTTGATAGGGATGTGTTGGGAAAAAAATGTTTCATTTTTTTATTTTGTTTTTTGTGTTTTTTTCCACTAATTTAGTTTTATATAATGTTTATTTCATTTTCTAAAGTTTACAAAAATGAAATAAATATTTTTCTACTCCCCCAAAAAACAGATTAAAAAAAAAGAAATGGGGCCATTTGAGGCCCCTTGCAGCCCATCCCTCTCACCCTCCCAAAACTGCCAGAGCCAGGATCCTCCCCAGACCCAACTTACCCAGTACAGAAGGGATCTGATGAAGAGGCCTAGCCTCAGGCCGAATCCTCGGCTTGCGTAAGCCTAGGCCCTGGGAGGACGCCACGATCAAGGCCTAGGCCAGGGCCCAATGTTGAGACCTCGTTTGGAGGCCTGGTCCTCATGCTAAGGACTGATGCTGGGGCCCAGCCCAGAAGCTGGGTTTTGATTCCAGAGCCTCGGCCTATGCCTAGGCCCAGGCCCAGGCCCAGGCCAAGGTCCAGAGGCCAGAGACTAGGCCACAGAGCTCCTCTTCTGTTTTCATAAATTGACATCCTCCACTTGAGGATATGCCAGAATGATTTTACTTAGGCATCTCAAAAAAGATATAATTGCGATGGAGAAGGTACAGAGAAGGGCTACCAAAATGATAAGGGGAATGGAACAACTCCCCTATGAGGAAAGACTAAAGAGGTTAGGACTTTTCAGCTTGGAGAAGAGACGACTGAGGGGGGATATGATAGAGATGTTTAAAATCATGAGAGGTCTAGAACGGGTAGATGTGAATCGGTTATTTACTCTTTCGGATAGTAGAAAGACTAGGGGGCACTCCATGAAGTTAGCATGGGGCACATTTAAAACTAATCGGAGAAAGTTCTTTTTTACTCAACGCACAATTAAACTCTGGAATTTGTTGCCAGAGGATGTGGTCAGTGCAGTTAGTATAGCTGTGTTTAAAAAAGGATTGGATAAGTTCTTGGAGGAGAAGTCCATTACCTGCTATTAAGTTCACTTAGGGGCGGATTTTAAAAGGACCGCCCGCGTAAATCCTTCCGGATTTACGCGCGCAGGGCCCTCGCGCACCGGCGCGCCTATTTTGAATAGGCCGCCGGCGCGCGTAAAGCCCCGGGACGTGCGTAAGTCCCAGGGCTTTCGAAAAGGGGAGGGAGGGGGCGTGTCTGGGGGCGTCCCCGAAACGACGCGGCGTTTCGGGGGCGGGCCCGGAGGCGTGGCGCCGGCCCGGGGCGTGGTTGAGGCCTCCGGACCACGCCCCTGGGACCAGAGGACGGAGCGGGGCTGCCGGCGACGCGCGCAAAGTTACGCCTGCTTTCAGCAGGCGTAACTTTGCCGACAAAGGTAAGGGGGGGGGGGGTTTAGATAGGGCCGGGGGGGGGGGTGGGTTAGGTAGGAGAAGGGAGGGGAAGGTGGGGGGAGGACGAAGAAAAGTTCCCTCAGAGGCCGCTCCGAAATCGGAGCGGCCTCTGAGGGAACAGGCAGGCCGCGCTGGGCTCGGCGCGTGCAGGTCGCACAAATGTGCACCCCCTTGCACGTGCCGACCCTGGATTTTATAAGATACGCGCTTGCGTATTTTTTAAAAATCTACCCCTTAGAGAATAGCCACTACATGGAATGGACTTAGTTTTTGGGTACTTGCCAGGTTCTTATGGCCTGGATTGGCCACTGTTGGAAGCAGGATGCTGGGCTTGATGGACCCTCGGTCTGACCCAGTATGGCATTTTCTTATGTTCTTATGTTCCTCCTCAGCAGAAGGCACCATTTTGATGTACGGCTATTTAAATGATTAGCCGTACATCAAAATGGCACTCTCCGCTGAAGAGGAAGGTAGTCATTTTGAGAATGAAGAGGAGCTCGTTGGCCTGGTTTCTGGCCTCTAGACCTGGGCCTAGGCTGAAGTCCTAGCATTGGGACCCAGGCTGCAGACGGCAGCCCCTATGTTGAGCCTGGGCCTACGCCTAGGCCAGTTTTGTGCCCAGGCATATGACACACAGATTCTGCTTTAGGCATCAGTCTATGCCTAGCGGGGCCAAGGCCTTGGGCCTGAGCCTAGGTCTGATGGGTTTTTTATTTTTCAAAACAAAACGAGAAGATCAATGGAATTTTGTTGGATTTTCTATTATTTTGTTTTGAAAACTTAGTGAAACGAAATAGGAAATATCTTTGTCATTTGCTATTTCATTTCAAACAAATGCACATTCCTATTATTTGATCCTTACAGCCAGAATTAAGCCTCAGACAATACAAGTGCAAAAGTACCTGCAAATCATTTTTTAAAACAATTTTGAGAGTGTACACCTTTTGCCAAAAGATAGACGTTCCTGCAATTTTAGAAAAAGACAAAAACAAGTGCTAGTAAACATGTGTGTAAAAAGCGCTGAAGAACAGTTTGCTGGATTCTTAACATCTGCACTGTGGGGCAAGGGACTCACAGGCCTTGTCACTTGCACAATTTTTGTTGTTGATTCCCCCCCTCCCCCGATTCTAAAGTTGTAGAAATTTAAATTATTGTATTGAAACATGCAAACAAAAGACTTTCCGGTGTTCTGTAATATTCTGGCCTTAGTTTTGTCCAAAACTTTCATTCCTTTAGATTTTTGAACTTTTCCTTTAGGTTTTTAAACTACTTTCAAGCCGCAGTTACTTTTCTTTACTATCCGGACCTTATCTGTGTATCTTATTTCTGGAATTACTTAACCCAACAAGCTTCACTTGCTACCTCTGCAGCTACAATCCCTTTAGAGAGAAATGTGCAAGATTTGATCAATTTATTGATTTGAAGATACTTGTTATTTGTAACTTTTCCAATTTTGGTTCGATGTAAACCGGCGTGATAAGAATTTTCGTCTTGAACGTCGGTATAATAAAAAGATGTAAATAAACCAGACTGGGGAAAATCCATTCCTAGTCCAAAAAGAAATGGTGTTCGAGTGTCCTTGTTCTAGCCTCCTAGCCTTATTTTAGATTTATTTCCTTTGGGGAACAAAACAGAATCTGTGGTCATTTCTCTGTTGCAAGCAGGAGGAGAACCATTTTCCATATAGATACATATAAAATAAAAAAGGAAACCTATTAACTTTTAGAATAACAGGACCTCTATATGTTCTACAGGAGGGTTTTAAGCTTGCCATTCCCAAGTGGCAAGCTTAAAACCCTCCTGTAGAACATATAGAGGTCCTGTTATTCTAAACGTTAATAGGTTTCCTTTTTTATTTTATATGTATCTATATGGAAAATGGTTGCTCTTTGAAAATGTTATTAGGGAAGAAAGGAAGAAGAGGGGGAAAGGCTAACAGTAGCCATTCAGATGCAATGCATGTACATTTGCAGCATTTCAGCTCATAGGTATTTCTTGTGCTTATCTAATCTTCTTACCATTAATTGCCCCAGTGACAAGATGAAATCCATGTCCATCAATATCTGCTGCAGTCACTTCAATATTACGCCCATGGGCATTTGCGATCTCATATATTTGATAACCTGTCTCTAGCTCCCATACCTGAAAGAACATTCAAAATTACTCATATGCATTCTTATTAGTTTGTACATATTCTTTAATAAGGGGGGGGGGGAGGGAAATCCATTAATTCCTTACTTCACTGAACTCAGGTTATACTCATTCTTTCTATGCCACTCAAATATTTTTGTTATTCTTCATCCCCTTCTTTACCATGATAGCCATTTCACCATGAAACCTACAATGAAGTGGTGCATCTATTCCTCCACCATAAAAGAGTTATTTTTCTACCCTGGCACAATTTGGCCTTGTCAGATTTTGCTTTACTAATGCTAATTAAAAAAAAACAAACCATTAGGCTCAGTTCATCCCCAGAGGCCTGTGCCTGCACTAGGCGACGGTTGTGCTTGCTCCACTCAACTCCTGGGCACGGCCTGGAGAAGCCGCCGATGCTGCTGAGCCATGCTGCCATTCCCATGTGGCACTGAGTCACCTCCACCGGCTCCTGATGCCAGCTGTATGCTGCCTCCACCATCCATGCGGCAGAGGAATGCTGCCAGTGCTACTGTGATCCTCGTGGCCTGAGGGCCACTGACTTCCATCCCACTCCTGCTGGCACCCTCTAGGCGCGCGCAAGTGCCTCTGCTTGTAATTTAAAGGGATCTTGGGAAAATCCCCATGGCCCTCCCTGATGATGTCATGCCTGCAGCCCTATAAAAGGGCTTTTCTGCCAGTGCCTCGTTGCCTTTAAAAGGAGTTGCTTCACCCCTGGAGTTCCTGGTTCAGCTCTTCGCTCCAAGAGTCATTGGAGTTCATGTTCTTGATTTTCGCTTCTTCAAGGTCTTCATGTTCTTTGTTTGGAGCTCTACCATGTACCATGTTCCAGGTTCATGTCTTCAGGGTCTTGTTCCTGTGTCCAAGTCTTCGCCATGTTCCTGAATCCAAGTTCCATGTTTTGTTCCTGGTTTCTGAGTCTTTGTCTTACTCCCGAGTCCAGAGCCTTCTAAGTCTTCAAAGCCCTGACCCAAGTTCTGCATTTGGCATGACTTACACCAGCCCACGATGGGCTGTGTAGGTCATGCCACTACCCTAGTCTTGGGGCGAAGTCTTCTAGTCTATGGAGTTCTATGCCTCACCTCCAAAGTCTGTGTCTTTTTTTCCTGAGTTCCAGTCCAGGTCTCCGTCTTCTGTTCAACCTCAAATCTTTGTCTCCACTTCAAGTTCTAATCTTCAGTTCCTGAGTTCAAGTCCTCATCTCCACTGTTCCAGGGTTCCTGTTCCTCATCCTCGCCAAGTCTCTGAGTTTCCTTGTGTGCAAGCTCGTGGTCCATGACCAGCCGTGGCAGCTGTGTAGGGCACATCTCAGCACAATCATGAATCCAAGTCTTCAAGTCATTTCCGCTGGTTCAAGTCCTCAGAGTCCATCCTTGTTTTCCTAGTTCCAGGTCTCAAATCTAAGTTCCAAGTTCCCAGTCCTGTTCTTAGTTCTGGTCTCAAGGAGCTTGCCCAGTCAACGGATCTCCTTGTTCCTAGCTTTGTTCCTTGCCTGGATTCCTGTCTTCAGTTTGTGTGGATCCCTTGTCAAGCCTGGATATCCCTCTCAAGTCTAGTTCCAAGTCTTCAGTGCTTCGTCTTGTCCATGTCTCCAGAGTCATCTTCTGTCCTCGACCTCCGTTTGTACTGATGTTCAAGCCATTCCCAAGTGGCAAGTCCAAAAGGGCTTTCAGATAGGCTGGAGGGCTACCCCAGAGACCAGCATTGAGTTGCTGGGTCTCATTCCTGAGTGTGCAGACTCAGCGGAGGCTTGAGTGTTCTGTGTCTCCAAGTGTTCCGAGTCTCCAAGTGCTTCTAAGCTTCAGCCCAGCCCATGCCCAGATGCGCTCACCAATCCACGATGTGAACCTTGAGCCTTGCCCTGGGGTTGTGTTGTAGCCCATCGATCAGCCCCCGAGCCCAACCGGAACAGAATATCAGCTTTTTTCATATATCTACTGTCATAACATGAGACGTTTGGCTACTATTCATGCTATTTTCAAATACTCAAAAGGGTATTTGGAAGGGCACAAAAAATAATATTTAGGGAGTGCAAGAGAAAGGGAGGCTGCTAAACTCTCCATTATCAAGCTCTATTCTGTGTTCAACCCCGCCTCCAAAGGTTATTTTCTGATAGAAAATGTGAATTTTATTTCCCTCCCTCAAGCATCCATCTTTTATGTATTTTATTTTATTTAACATATTTTAATTCACTTTTCTAGGTAACTCAGGGCAAACAATTCATATCACATGCATAATATATCACATCTTATAAATCACAATAAAATAAACCATTAAAAACCATACACATAAAACAATAGAAAAAATATAACAAAACACAAAATAAAAATTTTAGACTAAAACTATCTGTGATGGGATATACATCCCATCATGTCTGCTGAGGGAGGGGGGAGTGTGACCCCTGGTATAGGAGAAACTGGAGTGGTAAAAGACTGTTGCTTTCGGTGGTGCATGGGCTCGTCCTGTGGATCACCACTCTTTCCTCCAGCCCCAGACCCGAGCCAGTTTCTGCAGACATCAGGGGAGACCTCTCAACTCCCAACAGCCTGCTGCGAGCTACTGGCCTTCCCTGCTCTAGGGACCTCTGAAGTTGCTTCTCGTTGGTGCAGCAGACTGCCGCACTCAGCCAACCTCCGATGCCTCCTCTGTCCCGGACCCTCCTAGGCATGTGCACGTGCTGATCCTGTCCCCTATAAAGCGCCAGTGGCAGGAAACCATGGCTGGCACTGCCTGATGACATCACAGGGACTCCACTATTTAAAGCCAGCCAGGACACCTCCTTAATGCCTAGAAATAGGTCGACTCTATTTGGAGTAGTGCTTTGCCTCTGCGTTCCTGATTCCTGGTTCCGGATCCTTGCTTCCTGGTTCCTGTCTCTGCTATATGTCTTCCTGTGCTCCTGTTTCCTGGTTTTGGAACCTGGCAGTCTGGTTTGTCTTTGGTCTTCTTGTCTTGGAGTTCAGTCTCCTCTTTACCTGTCTTCAGTGTCTCGTCCTGCTTCTGCGATTGCTCATCTCCCCTTCTTCGTCTCATTCAGATTGGGCTCCTAGCTTTTACTTCAGTTTGGACCTCGATGATGCTTGACCTCCGCCTGGCAATACTATTACCTGAACCACAACACTGCTGGAACACTGCTTGCCTCTGACCACAGCCTAAACCTGATCCTGGCGATTGCTGCCTGCCCCGACCGCTGCTTGTCTGACTTTGCTTCCTTTTTCGTCCTGGCCTGTAACGACTTCATTTCTATGGATCTTCACCTCCACAGAGGCCCGCACCTAAGACCAGCCAGCTGCGGCACCCAAGGGCTCAACTTAAGGGGAACGTGGGCTGATATTGGCAAAGATCCACTTGGGCTTCTGCTTCATCCAGCTCCACCTGCTAACGGTGGGGACCTGCAGGGCTCCTCCCTGTGGTTTGCACCAATTCCCCCTCGGCCTAAGGGTCCACACCCACAATGAAGACAAGATGATCCCAGAGCAAGTTATAAACAAAAAACTACAAATCTCAGAGTGCGAAGGAAGTCAGGGAAATTACTGGATGCAGAGGAAGGGTAACCAAGAGTAGGGTGGGTGGAAACATAAGGGGCCATTTTTTAGATGAATGAGGGAGAGACCGGGGGGGGGGGGGGCTTTCTCCCACCAGCAGAAAGAAGACTTCCCAAAGAAGCATACTAGAAGTCGGGTTGACAGAGTTGAAGGTAACTGTATTGAAAAATGGACAGTGACTAAACTTTGCAAATGTTTAAGGGCCAAACACTGTGACAGCGGAGAAAGGGAATAAGTTATAGGGATGCTGTGCAGCTATCTAAGACTGTGTTTAAAGGTTACTAGGACTGCTGCAGCGAGGGAGAACAGCTGCAAAAAAGGCTGCACAGCAACACAAAACTTTGCTTTCAATGTGCTGGGATTGCTTCAGTGGGGGGGGGGGGGGGCAGGGGGAATAAGTAAAAGGGGATGCTATGCAGCTATCTAAGACTGTGTTGGGAATTTACTAGAACTGCTACAGCGAGGGAGAAGGTCAGCTGCAAGAGAGGCTGTGCAGCAACACAGAATTTTGCTTCAAACATGCGGGAATTGCTACAGTGGGGTCAGGGGGAAAGACATTTAAACTCAAAGAAGTCGTCAGACTCTAGCTGTTCCTGTCAAGCTAACTTGGATTTGGAAGCCGTGTTGGGAGTGTAATTGTAGTAACCCTACACTTTGACAATATTACATAAATATAAAATAAACAAACTAAAACTTCTTTTCAACTAAATAAACTAAAACTAAATTTTTTATTCTATTTTCCTTTACAAGGAGGGTAATTTTCAAAAACATTTCTGTGAACAAAACAGTGCTTTACTCACAGATATGGGCTTTTCAAAAATTGCCACCTGATATGTGGGTTAACATATGTGATCATATCCAGTTAACGTGTAAGTTTACCCAGACAGAACCGAGGTGTACTCAGGGATGGAGTTGAAAAGAGATTTGGGCTTACAAGCATACTTTTTGGATTATAAAAACTATGGGGTGAATTTTCAAATGTTATGCACATAAAAATGAGCATATACACACGGAAGTAGCATCTACTCGCATATTCTGTATTTTAGAAAAGTCAAAAGTAAACATGTATTTCCATTTTCATGTGCACTTATATACAGGTAAAAAAGAGACAGTCCAGGTATGTTCTGAGGCGGGGACAACAATTCCGTGCATAACTTGCTATTTTAAAAGAAAAATGTGTACATTTTCCATCGTACTCATGCATTTTTACATCTGCTAATAATCTGGTGTGATATTAAAAGTGTTTATTGTGTAGTACTGACAGGATGAGAGGTCTTGGTGAACTGGGGGACTTTAGGCTGAAGAACCAAGAAGGTCTTGATGACCTGGAGAAGAACTGGGTGAGCTGCTGTACACGTGCAAATCAAAATTTATGCAAATACGTTCTGCTTTACTGTTGTGCATAAAATACATGCATGTATATTTTAAAAATAGGTAGGAAAAGTACACACATTCAATATACATGGTTTCAATGACCACATATATTCTTGCATATGTTAGGAATCGGTTGCTGGATACTCCTGTTGGAGGAGGAGTTAGCAATCTGTTATGAATCTGCTCCTGTGGAAAGAGGAGTTAGCAATCTGTTATGATCTACTCTTCAAGATGGGAGGAGTTAGCAATCTGATATGCTCAGCTCCTGTAGAGGGAATAGATAACAATCTGTTAGGGTTTAGACTGCGGAGTTAGCAATCTGTTATGAATCTGCTGCTGAAGACTCCTGATGGGGAAGGAGTAGCAATCTGTTACCAGCGGAGTGCTTGGAGAGGGCACTCAGCTGAGGAGGAATATAGATAGGTGGATCCTTGGGCCGATGGCAGATGACAGTGCCCCCAGGAGGATATTCTGAGAGGGACCACCGGCTAGGCTTGAGTATGGAGACAGACAGATAATTCTTTTATTAGACAAGTTAGCAGAACCACCAGAGGTGGCAGTAGTGAGCTGATATGCCCGGGAGGGCTGAAGTCCCTCAGGTGCTGGAACCATGATCCCAGGGTTGCTGAGCTGTAGAGAAACTATAGATAGTGAGTAGACAGGGTATGCTGTATACATAGCCAATACTTAGATGATAACTCACATAAGGTCTTGAGGAAGCTCAATAGCTGGAAAGGGTTAGGCCCTCGAGGAGCGAGTACCTGGTTCCAGGGAAAGATGGATCGCTTCCAGGCAATAGAGAATCTTCAGTGTGTTTACGAACATGGGCCCTCGAGGAGCGAGTACCGGTTCCTGTTTGCCCCCCGAGGAGCGGGTACCCCTGGTAAGTCCGAGGAGGCAGAGTAGCGTAGAGAGAAGCGGGTCCAGATGAATCCCCGCAATCCTTGCTAACTCAAATTGTTAGCGAATACTGATACATTTTATATTGGAAGTGGATGACGTCATCTCGGGGGATGCCCCTGAGGTTCGCGCCCTTGCTGGTATATCAATGGGAGCTGATAGGGATATGCATGGCATATCAGTGGGAGAGAAATCATACCTTATATCCCTATATGCGGATGATGAGTTATTATTTCTGTCTCTTCACAAAAGGTCAGGGCAGAGGCTGTTAGCAGTATTGGCGGCTTTCGGGGAAGTTACTTGATATAAAGTTAATTATTATAAATCAGAGATCTTTCCTATTGGTGTTTGCAAGGTGGAAGATATCCCTGATTGTTTTGCTCACTTCAAAAAAGCATTGTCTCATATTAAATATTTGGGTGTTTTTGTGCCCAGTAATTTGGGGGATCTTTATTGGCTCAATTCATACCAATTTTTACTAAGATTCAGCAAGATCTGCAGGACTGGCGGGGCTATTATATTTCTTGGGGGAGGGGGTAGAATCAATGTGTCTTGCTTTTGTTCCCAAAAAAATTTTTTGTAACAGTGAATAACATGCTTCTGGAGCTTTTGTGGGATGGTAAACCCATGAGGGTTGAGCTGCGCACTTTCGGGCGGATTTTAAATGCCCTGCTCGCGTAAATCCGGCTGGATTTATGCAAGCAGGGCCCTCGCGCCGGCGCGCAACTTTTTTAAGAGGGCGTGTCGGGGGCATCGCAAAATGACGTGGCGTTTCGGGGGCAGGCCCGGGGGCATGGTTTCGGCTCGGGGGCGTTCCGGGGGCGTGACCGCGCCCTCCGGAACAGTCCCCGGGTCGGGTCTTGGAGAGGGCCTCCGGCAGGCGTAAATCCATGGATAAAGGTAGGGGGGGTTTAGATAGGGCCGGGGGGGTGGGTTAGGTAGGGGAAGGGAGGGGAAGGTGAGGGGAGGGCTCGGAGCGGCCTCGGAGGGAACGGAGGCAGGCTGCACGGCTCGGCGCGTGCAGGCTGCCCAAAATCGGCAGCCTTGCGCGCGCCGATCCCGGATTTTATAAGATATGCGCGGCTACGCGCGTATCTTATAAAATCCAGCGTACTTTTGTTGGCGCCTGGTGCGCCAACAAAAGTACGCGATCGCGCTATTTTTAAAAATCTACCCCTTTATGTAGGCCTAAGGAATGGGGAGGTAAGGCTTTTCCAGATCTACAAGCCTATTTTTGGGCCACCCGCTTTTGGGGAATCTTTTCATGGTTATATAGAGATAGACTGTCTCCATGGTTAGCCATTGAAAGGAATATGACAGGGGAGACTGAACTTCTCTCATTGCTCATGTCTAGTTCATTGTTCTCTGGGGGAAGGAGGGCCTGTGGAATTTGCCCTACCATTGCCTGTACAGCTAAATCTTGGAGAGTGCTATGAAGAGAGTTGGATATTAGTGGAAAGGGCCCTCTGGCATTCTCACCTCTGTGGAAGAATCCAGCATTGTCATTCCATATATATAGCCATGAGGCAAAACAATGGTGGGAGGCAGAACTGCAATGTTTAAATGATTTGTATGAAGAGGACAGGGTAAGGTCCTTTCAGGAGCTTCAAAAAGAGTTTGAAATTTCTGCCCAGTCTCATTCCTACTATACACACTTGCTTGAAACGTTGAACAGAAAACAGAGAGGGTTGGCAGTGGACCATGCCTTCACCAGTAGAGTTAGCCTTTGCTGGGGGACTTGCTAGGCAGAAAGTGTGCTCCATACTGTATAGGAAAATTATGAAGGCCTATCTGAATCGTAACCCCATTCTGAAGGTTGAAGAGCAGTGGGCAGAAGATCTGAGGCTCCAGATGAAATCCAAGACATGAAGGCTTATTTGGTATAAAGTGCATAAGTCTTCTTTGTGTGCCAAAAGGGCTGAATTGCTGGTCAAATTAATAATGCAGTTATATATATCCCATGCTCTTTTGTAAGTTTAATGCCTCAGCCTCACCTTTGTGTTGGTATGGTTGCAGGCAAAATGGTTCATATATGCATGTTTGATAGGGTTGCCCATATATATCTGCCTTTTCGCAGAGAGTGGGATGTAGAATCGATCAAATAGTGGAAGGTTCGATGGTTTGTCCCCTGGGCTGTATCTTTCTGGGGCTATGGGGTAACCAAAGACTTAGCAAATTTCAGAAACTGTTGATACAGCAGTTGTTGCATGCGTGGACTTATCCATAGCGTGAAATAAAATCTGAGCCTACTTTGGAACACTGGAGGACTCAGGTCCATTTAGTTGCCTTACTTGTAAAGTTAGTATCTATGTTGAACGATAAAGAGTTGTTATGTAACAAGATTTGGGACCCCTACTGGAAATTCTATCATTCTATGTAACTTGAGATGGACAATCTTTTGGTGTTGTATCTTGTTTGCAGCTGATGGAGACTTGTGTATGACAAAGAGGCCATGTCTATATTCTGGCTTTGTTTACATAAAATGTTAACAAAGAAGTAAACAGAATGTTAGGAATTATTAGGAAAGGAATGATGAATAAAACAGAAAATGTTATAATGTCTCTGTAACTCTCCCTGGTGAGACTGCACCTTGAGTACTGTGTACAATTCTGGTCGCTGCATCTCAAAAAAGATATAGTTGCACTGGAAAAGGTACAGAGAAAGGCGAACAAAATGATAAAGGGGATGAAACAGCTTCCCTATGAGAAAAGACTAAAGAGGTTAGGACTGTTCAGCTTGGAGAAGAGACGGCCAAGGGGGGATATGATAAATGTCTTTAAAATCATGAGAGGTCTAGAACAGGTAAATGTGAATCGTTTATTTACTCTTTCGGATAATAGAAGGACTAGGGGGCACTCCATTAAGTTAGCAAGTAGCACATTTAAAACTAATCAGAGAAAAGTCTTTTTCAGTCAAAAACAATTAAGCTCTGGAATTTGTTGCCAGAGGATGTGGGTTAGTGCAGTTAGTGTAGCTGGGTTTAAAAAAGGTTTGGATAAGTTCTTGGAGGAGAAGTCCATTAAGTGCTATTAATCAAGTTGACTTAGGGAATAGCCACTGCTATTACTGGCATCAGTAGCATGGGATCTACTTAGTGTTTGGGTACTTGCCAGGTACTTGTGGGCTGGTATGGCCACTGTTGGAAACAGGATGCTGGACTTTATAGACCCTTGGTCTGACTCAGTATGGCAATTTCTTATATTCTTTAAGACCAGACTGTTAGGTTGGCAATTATTTGTGTTGGATAGAATCTTAGCCACAACATACTATAATGGATTTATTCAGGTTCTGAGCAGCTTCCTTTTTTTTTTGTCTGCATAGCTCCCTTGATTTCCTACAGGAGAAAACACTTTTTTTCTTTTCTTTTCCTCTTGTAGAAAATCATGGGAGCTTACCCATGCCACCCTCTTTTCTTTTACTGTCTCTGGCTGCCATCTTGTGATGGACTTTGATAAAGCCAGTTTTATATAAAACTTTTCTTAGCACAATACTAGAAGCTTTTCTGCAATTTATTTAAATAAGTTTGGAATTTTGTACAGCAATGGACTTTTTTGGCACGCCATGGCAAAAGGTTTAAAAGCCTTGCAATTGGATTACTTATAGCAGTTGGTCTTTTATGCACATCATTTACTTTACGATGATAATTTTGCAACAGCTCGCATGAATCTGAACGCAATTATGCACACACAGACCAATTTTCAAAGGGACAATGTGGATGTAAAGGGTAATTTTCAAAGCCTTTCCTGTGAACAAAACAGTGCTTAACTTGCAGAAATGGCCTTTTACAAAATCGCCCACCTGATAGCTGGGTAAACTTATCTGCGTTTGGCCTGTAAGCGTGGAAGTTTATCCATAGTGAACAGAGGCACTCACAGAGTCATGGTTGGAGAGGGGTCGGCACTTGCAAACATACGTTTTGCATTTTCAAAAGTATAAGGATAACTTTCAATCAACTCCGTGCAGCCCGATATATCCACGCATAACTTTCCTACCTATTTTATCAACATAATGCGTACATTTTCCATGTGAAAAAAAATATAACTTGCTGGTGTAAAACCCTGATTTATGCATGAAAGTCGGTATATTTTAAAACATGTACACATAATTGAAATCACTGTTAAGGGCGTGGACCCTTGGACCAAGGTGAAGTTGGCACGGACCGCCAAGCGCAACAATCACCAGTTTGCAGATACCTTCTGCTCACCCAGTTCTTCTCCAGGTCATTCAGACCCTCCTAGTTCTTCATCCAGACTTCCCACCCAACCAATAGCAGACAGCAGACCAGTCAGATATCAATAGCTTTAATTAGCAGGCGTAAAATTGCATAAATAAGTTGCCTAATGTATTCATGTAAATCTCTTATAAAATAGGAACTTACATGTGTTCCTTTTGGCCCTACCCAAGAATAACCCTAGACCGCTCCTTTTTTGCATAGATTAATGTGTGCGTGAAACCAAAAATGTGTGTATACTTTTGGGGGCCAATATTAAAATATATCCAACTATGTAAGTTAGCTGGATAAGACTTATCCAGATAACTTTAGCCATGCTATGGGCCACGTCTAACTTATCTCGTTAACTTAACTGGATAAGGCTCAATATCACTATTTATCCGGCTAAGTTACCTGGCTAGGTAGCGCCACCCAGCTACACCCACCACCCACTGACTGTATGGCTAACTATTTAACCAGGTTAAGTCCCTTATCTAGTTAAGTAGTATAGCTGGATATTCACCGGGGGCCACTTAGACAGAGAAATACTATTTATCCAGCTAAGTAGTGTTTGAATATCTACCCCCTTGATGTTTATAAAATAGCATGTACGCAAGTACAATGTACTTACAAGTATATATGCTAATTTTACACATGTAACTCCTTCGAAAATTACCTCCTATGGGACTGTTTTTCAAACGTATTTACACGCTTAAAACTGGGTGTTTCACGTGTGTATGCACCTTACCCGTGTAAGTGGGCTTTTGGAAATTGCTACAATATCTGCTTTTTCTGTAATTTATACAACTAAAACAATGCACTTAGGGCCTGATTTTAAAAAGCATTTACACATTTAAATTAGGTTTTACTCAAGTAAATGTAGTTTACCCACGTAAATGGATTTTGAAAATTGTTTACCCAAGTAAATGGATTTTGAAAATTGCAATGATAGCATGTTACCTTTCACATGTAACTCCTTTGAAAATTACCTCCATAGTTTTGAAAATAAAAAACTAAAGCAGGGAATTTTCAGTCAAACATGTAAAATGAGCTTATATGTGCAAAAGTAGCACCTATTCGCGAACATGTTGTTATGAACTGAGTCAATAAGTGGACCCTTGGGCCGGCTGATTGGGGACAGGCCCCAGTAGATGGTAATGAGCCGGGAGGCGGAGTTAAGCTGGAGCGAACTGGCGAAGACTTCACCCTAGAAACCCGAGACCCCCCCAGGAGAAGCCCGTAGGGGTCCGGGTCGCTGGGACTTAGGAGATCCGGTGAAGTCCGAGGGTCGTGGCTGCCTGAAGACAGGAGAAGCGTGAAGAAGTCCAAAAGTCATGGCTGGCTGAAGACAGGAGAATCGTTAAGAAGTCCGAAGGTCGTGGCTGGCTGAAGACAGGAGATTCGTGAAGAAGTCCGAGGGTCGTGGCTGGCTGCAGGTGAGCTTGCCGGAACCGAAGCTGGAGGCGGAGCACGGCTGGACCAAGCCGGAACCTGAGCTGGAAGCAAGGCACAGCTGGAGCAAGCGGGAACCGGAGCTGGTAGCAAGGCACGGCTGGAACAAGCAAGAACCGGAGCTGAAAGCAAGGCACGGCTGGAACAAGCAGGAACCAGAGCTGGAAGCAAGGCACGGCTGGAACAAGCAGGAACCAGAGCTGGAAGCAAGGCAATGCTGGAACAAGCAGGAACCAGAGCTGGAAGCAAGGCACGGCTGGAACAAGCAGGAACCAGAGCTGGAAGCAAGGCAATGCTGGAACAAGCAGGAACCAGAGCTGGAAGCAAGGCACGGCTGGAACAAGCAGGAACCAGAGCTGGAAGCAACTAAGTACTCAGAGAGCGACCTCGTTGCAAAGGCAAAGTAAGGGTGACAGACGCCGGTTTAAATAGGGAGCCGGCATCTGACGTCAGAAACGGGGCGGTTCAGCACTTCCGGGTGCTGGACCTTCAAATTTTTTTTTTTATTTATTTATTTAAAAGTATTTATATACCGTTTTTTAAAAAAGAAATTTTATCAAAAACGGTTCACAGATTTAAAACCAAAAATAAAATAATCAAAATAAAATGGAATTTTTAAACTTTACATAAAAATTGGTAATAACTAGACAGAATGCTAGTATATAAGGTTATTAAAAATATAAAAAGTTTGGAACCATGGGCTTATTGTTTTGGGGGAAAAGGGGAAAAAGGGGGGGAAGGGGAACGGGAGGAGGAAGGGGAAGGGGGGAGAAATAGAGCGTAAAAATTATATGAGATAAAGGGAAGAAGGGAGAAGGGTATGATAGTTGGAAACGTGTGAATGAGCAGGTATGTTGTAGTTATGTGTAGTATAAATGGGATTGTAATGGGTGTAACTATGTTTAAGAGGGTAATTTCGGTATTGATGATTAAGTTTAATTAGAAGACGTGTTGAATGCAAGTTGAAAAAGATATGTTTTGAGAGATTTTTTGAAATGTGCAGGGTTGGATATCGAGCGAAGATGGTTTGGTAAAGTGTTCCAAAGTGTTGGACCGGCTATTGAAAAGGCTCTTTTTCTAGTGAGGTCTAATCTGGCTTGTTTAGGAGAAGGGATATCTAGTAAATTTTGGTTAAGTGATCTTAAGTGTCGCGTTGGTTTGTATATGCGCAGTATTGAACAAAGCCAGGTAGAAGTATGATTATGGTTATGAATTAAACTATGGATAATAGAGAGAATTTTGTATTTTATTCTGAACTTTATGGGTAACCAGTGTAATGATTGTAGAATAGGGGTGATATGATGACGTAAGATGTTCTGGTTAGTATCCGGGCTGCAGAGTTTTGGATCAGTTGAAGGGGGGTATAGTGAAGAGTCTGACAATCCTAGGAAGAGAGCATTACAATAGTCTACATATACATATACAAATAGTCTACATATACAAATAGTCTACATATACATATACAAATAGCGCCTCCTCGCGCACGCGCGTTCCCCGGCAGGGGGAGGAGTCAGGCACGGGTCTCAGCGGCGTCTCCACGTGGAGAGAGCCGCTGCCACGCGGTCGGGAAGGGCCCTGGAGCGGCGAATCGCGGCGGGCATGGGGGCACCGGAGGCAAGGTAAGGACCCGGTCGCTAGCCCAGCGACAGGGACCGCAACACATGTTATTTTATAAATATCAAACACATGTGTGTATTTTTGCTTTCGCATGCACGTATACAAGTGTATAAAGGAACCAGCCTAGGAGCATTCTGTGGCAAGGAAAATATTTATGCACGTAAGTTACTATTTTAAATTACACATGAGCATAGATTTGCTAACTTACTTGTGTAATTTTATACCTGCTAATTATCTTGCATAATAAACCTGCACCCACACATACATTAGAATTAAATTGACACGATAAACTGACACCATCCTGAGTAGCTTGAACATGTTGCTACAACTTATTGTTTTGCTGAGATGTTGTTTATTTATTTTAAGTTTAGTTACTACTGTTTTGTTGAAATATTGTTTAAGTTTTTACTATTTATCTAATCTAATAAGTTAACTGGCTCTAGACCAGACTCTAGACCAGACTCAGACATGATTCACTGTATTTAATTTAATTTAATACTCTCTTAAGACCTTTCTTCTTCCAGCTGAATCAGCTTCCAAGTTCATGATCCTTGTTTTAATGTAACTTTTTACTTTTTTACTTTTCTACTTCCTTACTTTTTTGCTTCCTCTGATTATAAAAAGTTGTTCCTCTTGTTATATGTATCTATCCCCTGTTCGATGTAAACCGACCTGATATGGTATTCATCCTTGAAGGTCGGTATAGAAAAATGTTAAATAAATAAATAAATAAATAAATAAATAAATAAATAAATAAATAAATAAGTTTTGCCATTACTTTTTTTTTTATTTCAAGTCTACTCCTTACAGTGCATCTTGGAACTGTTAAGCTACAACTGACCTCTGACTACACACTGCTATTCTAATATGTTGTACCCCGCCTTAGGTGAATTTCTTATTTTATAAAAAGGTCAATAATGAATCCAAATAATAACAGATAAATCTATATATGCATATAGTTTCCAAATACAGCGGGAAATGCCTTTTCTATTTTGGTTGAGAATATTTTTTACATTTGCATCTGTATTTCTTGACCAATATTGGGTGAAGCTTTCATGGAGTCATGGGGATAGCGATATGATATTGTAGGTAGGTTATTGCATTTTTTTTTTGAAGATAGTGAACTGATGCAGGTAGAATATATGCAGTCTGTAACACTGGTCTCCAGCTCTACTATTCATAAGCCATCGTTCTTTTCAGATGTCTATTAAGATTAAGGATCTTTGCTAATCACGAGGAAAGCTGTTTGAATTGGATTTTAGTAATTTGTAATGTTTTATTTATTTATTTATTTATTTATTTGACAGTTTTTCTATACCGACATTAGTAGGCACATCATGTCGGTTTACATTGAAAGTCTAGATTGGAAAGGTACAAAGAACAGGGAGCGGGGGAGAAGGGACAACTAGTGGAAACTTGTGCAACAGAGATTGTTACAGTTCAGGTAGGCTATAAAGGAAGCCTGAAAATAAAACTAGATAATTAACAATTTAGTAATATAACTGGTAACTGATAGGTAACATATAGATAACTGAAATAAATAATTAACAATTTAGTAAGATAACTGGTAACTGATGAATAACAGATAGGTAACTGGTCGATACGGAGGTCAACAATTGGCGGCCATGTGGGGGGCATGCGAGAGTCTAGTCAGGGTAAGCCTGGTGGAAGAGCCAGGTCTTGAGCATTTTTTTTTAATTTGAAGGGGCAGGGTTCTAGGCGGAGGTTGGTGGGTAGGGCATTCCATCGAGTGGGTCCAGCAATTGATAGGGCGCGGTCCCTACTTGAGGTGAGGTGGGCGCTTTTGAGTGGTGGGATGTGCAGAGTGCCTTTGAGGTTTGCTATGGTTGGGCAGGATGACTGTGTGAGTCGTAGGGGTTCGTTGAGCCAGGAGGAGTTGTTTTTGAATATGGATTTATGGATAATGGTGAGGGTCTTGAAAAGGATACGTGATGGGATGGGAGCCAATGGAGGTCTTTTAGTAGAGGTGTGATATGGTCGGATTTACATGCCTTCATGATGATTCTAGCGGTGGCGTTTTGTAGCATTTGTATAGGTTTGATTGTGGAGTAGGGGAGGCCTAAATACAAGGAGTTGCAGTAGTCTAGTTTGGATGAGAGAGTGGCTTGTATAACCATTCTGAGATCGTGGGTGTGGAGTAAGGGTTTCAGTTTTTTTATAATATTTAGCTTATTTATTTATTTATTTATTTATTTAAAGTTTTTTATATACCGCCGCTCATCAAAGATATCACGTCGGTGTACAATGAACAGGAACTTACGCCGGAGCTTGTAGAATCCTTCTTTTAAGACAGAGTTGATGTGTTTTTTCAGGTTTAGGTGTTGATCAATTAATACACCCAAGTTTCTTACTGGGGGCTGAGAGGTGAAGGAGCTGTTGGCTAGGTAGTCAGTAGGTGAGAGCTTGTGCGTTTGATGGTTGTGAATGAGGAGTAGTTCGGTTTTTGATGAATTTAGAGCGAAGTGGAAATTAGTGAGTAAGGAGTTGATGGAAGAGATATAACATTTTGGTTTTATTGCTTCGTTTTTATAATTTTTATACACCGCTTTGGCCAGACTTGTCTTGTTTAATGGGTTAAAGAAATTAACACATAAATAAATAAATAAATAAGATATCTGCATAACTTGCACTTGTATGTACGATTAATTTGTACATGTAAAATATCCTAAACCAAACTGTTGCTGGTTTACCAGGACAGGGAATTGAGGGCCAATGATCTATAAAAATATTGTTTAATTAAATTACTGATGCCAAACTGTTATAATACATCCTATTTACTACCATACCATGGTTCAAAACCTACTTTGCCATGAAAAAAAAATTAAAGGAGAGAAATACAGAATAACCGTTTTGAGCTTTCTTTTGAAACAAACAACTTTTCATTACCATTACCAGTGACGACTGCTCTGTAAAAACAAAAGGAAGGGTACAAAAATGAAAGGGAGTAATTTTGTTGGTTTTAGCATCACATTTTTATACCTGTCACGGCTGGAAGAGACGCCTTCTCTGAAACTGAACACGTTAAGAACATGCTATACTGGTCAGACCAAGGGTCCATTAAGCCCGGCATCCTGTTTCCAATAGTGGCCAATCCAGGCCATAAGAATCCTGGCAAGTACCCAAAAATCTAAGTCTATTCCATGTTACCGTTGCTAGTAATAGCACTGGCTATTTTCTAAGTCAACTTAATTAATAGCAGATAATGGACTTCTCCTCCAAGAACTTATCCAATCCTTTTTTAAACACAGTTATACTAACTGCACTAACCCACATCCCTCTGGCAACAAATTCCAGAGTTTTAATTGTGCGTTGAGTGAAGAAGAACTTTCTCCGATTAGTTTTAAATGTGCCACATGCTAACTTCATGGAGTGCCCCCCTAGTCTTTCTACTATCCCGAAAGCGTAAATAACCGATTCACAATTACCTGTTCTAGACCCTCTCATGATTTTAAACACCTCTATCATATCCCCCCTCAGCCGTTCTCTTCTCCAAGCCTAAAAGTCCTAACCTCTTTAGTCTTTCCTCATAAGGGAGCTGTTCCATTCCCCTTATTAAGCTAGTCATTCACCATTAAGAGTCTATGGGAGCAATTATCCTCCTTCCCTCCGAATCTAAGCACATAAGCTGAGAGGCACACTGATCCTCTGCCTGCCCCGTCTCAGAGAACCCATGTCACAATACAGAGCTGTGTGACAACAGGAGTCGCCTGAATGAGATTATTAGGAATGTGCAAGACCATTCATTTTGTTTTGGTTCATTTTTTTCATTTCAGCGGCGAAGGGTAGGGGGGGTGCAGGAGGTGCATTTTTCATTTTGTTTAATGTTTTGTTTTGTTTTTTGTTCGATTCATTTCCCAAACCGAACCCCCCCCCCCACCCCATGAATACTTCTCAAAACCCCCAAGACAAAAAATATAAATTGGAACAGGCCTCCCCCAGGCCTTCCCCCCCCCCCCCCCCACTCCTGCCTTTCAACAAAGACTCAGGACCCAAGCCGATCCCTGCCAAGCACACTGCCTGAGCTCCTCTGACTGGCAAAGGCAGCTTTGTTGCCCAGGCCTATCTACCTTTGCCCTGTCGGACAGGGCAAAGGTAGCGCCGGCGCCATTTCTACAACGTACCGGAGGCCCGAGAGTAAAAGATCACACCGGGGCCCCCCCCCCCTCTGGACCCCAGGTAATTTAAGGCATTTTGGGGGGGTTCGGGAGGGTGGGGGATTTATTTTAAAGGGTCGGGGTGGGTTTTAGGGTTTGTTTTAGTGTGCCGGTTTTCCCGGCACACTAAACATGATTTAAACGATATTTACAAACCTAAAACGCAACGATCCGATTCCCTCCCCCCCCCAGCCAAAATCGATCGTTAAGACGATCGATGACACGATTCACATCTCTAATATCTATGGTGGTCATCATTAGCCTCAATAACTGCAGGCAATCCCAAACCCTAGGACAATTTAGGATGTGAAAGGTACCTACTTGGGCTACTATTTTGGTGATCTACTTGGGAGTGAGGGTCACTAGTCCTTCTACCATGTCTAGATACCAGCCTAAAAATTGCAGTGACTGCAAGAGCTCTAAACTGCTCATCACATAGTTCACTACTCATCCAAGACTCTCTAAGAGCTGTTCTACCATAGCAGATGTACACTAGCTCTCCTGGGTAATTTTTGCTCTGATAAGCCAATCGTCCAAATATGGATGCACCATTATACCCTGCTTATGCATTGCTGCTGCCTCCACTACTATGACCTTGGTAAAGGTCAATGGCACAGTTTGTAAACCAAAACGCAGGGCCTGAAACTGAAAATTGCTGGCTAAGAACACAATACTGCAGATGCTTTTGGAACCCGGTCTGATGAGTATATGGAGATAGGCTTCTGCCAGATCCAATGATGACAGAAACTCTCCTTTTCTTATTGCTCCCATAACTATGCTGAAGATCTCCATTTTGAAGTGGGGTACCTTAAACATTTTGTTGACCCCTTTTTAAATCTAACACTGGGTGAAAAGTCCCAACCTTCTTTGGGACCTCAAAATAAATTGAATATGTTCCCTGTCCCCTTTTCTGGGAAGGGACCAAGCTATAGCTTCCAAAGTCTTGTAATCTCTGCAGAGTTGATTCTACTGCTTCTCTTTTGGTTTGTGATGTGCAGGTAGAAATTATAATGGCATTTGGTACTAGAGAAACTCACTCAGGTGCATAACCTTTTAAAATTATATCCAGGACCTACTGCTCCTGGGTAATCTGGGTGCACTCCGTGTAAAATTGTGACAGGTACCAGAATTATCATCTGAGGGACCCTGCTGGATATCATTGTGCAGGGTGACTGCTTCCTGCAAATGCAGATCTCCTTTCAGTCTTTTGGCTCCTCAAAAGGACTGAGATTTCTATTGCACCATATGCGAGGTTGCCAGCCATGACCTCTTACCCATATGTGGATAATTTAAATGCTGTCACCATAGGCCTCACATGCTCGGCCAGCTTCTATCCTTTGGGAGTTATGGGGGCAGAGGTTCCCCAAATCCTTTACTAATTTTGTCAAATCCTTTCCCAATAATTGCCCTTTTGAAGGGGAGCTTGCATAGGTCTGACTTTGACGCTGAGTCTGCTGCCCAGTTGAGGAGCCAGAGAAGTCTCCTGGTCGTGACTCCAGAGGTGACCGATCTAAAGGATATTCGGATCAAGATGTGTTGTGGAGCGCTAGGAGAGCGATCCCACTCCTGGGTGATGTGTGTCCTTGGGCCACGGCTCGACCCCAGAGGGCTCTGAAGAGGTGCCGCGGGAGGCGTGGCATGCCCGAGCATGGGCTGGACGGGAGCAGGGCTGGAGTGACATGGAAGACAGGCCCTCCTCCGGACCTGCACGCTTCGGAAGACCCAACAACGCAATGTTGGTCTTGTGAATAGTCCTCCGACCGTTCCCAGCCCTTTCGGACCTGCCGCAGGGTACGACACGAAGCGGCAGGCCGGATGGAGGCCAGGACAGCGATGACTGGAACATGGATTCAGACGAGACTCAGGAACGACGTAGACTCAGGAACGAGGTGCAGGATCCATAGACGTGGACTCAGGCATAGATGCAGGATCCTTAGACATGGACTCAGGCAAAGACGTGGACTCAGGAATGAGGTGTAGGATGCATAGACGTGGACAGGCACAGGCGTGGACTCAGGACTGGATGCACAGAGGTGGAATCAGGAACGAGGGCTGAAGGAAGACATGGGCACCGTCCCTCAGGGCGCCCTACTCAGACCACCCGCGGGACTGAGTCGCGGACCACCCTGCCCATGCGCGCCCTACTCAGCCCTGGAAGGCTGGTCGCGGACCACGCAGAGAGCGGGAGAGCACAGGAAAGAGGAAGCAGGTTCGCTGCACTCCTGGCAGCACAGGCAAGGATACGCTGCTCTCCTGGCAGCACAAGGCAGGTAAAGCTCAGGATCAGGAACAGGATTAAAGACAGATCAGGAACAAGGATATCTGGAACAGCAGGAACATCAGGACTGGAACACAGATACTGGAACAGGAGACACACCTCAGGGCTGGAACATGACATCAGGACACAGATACTGGAACAGGAACACATCAGGGCTGGATCAAGAGACAGACCTTGGGACTGGAACGGCAGGCAGACATCAGGACTGGACGAGGAGCTCCGACAGGAAACAAGAAACACAGGACCTTGCAGAAGTGCTGGAACACGGACGACTTCCTGGAGCGAAGGATCTCAGGAGTGACCAACTCCTTGCGAAGGCAAAGACAGACTGAAAGCTGAGCCCTTTAGTAGGGCTGAGGTGGACAACGCCCAGGGAGGGGTCAGCAGGGGGCCACACCTGGCTGGCCCTTTAAGAGGAGCAGAGAGGCGCGCGCCCGCGCCCTAGGAAGCTGGAGAGAAGATCTGGAAGCTGGTGGCATCCTCAGCCACGTGGAGGGCCCAAGGAAGCCGCGGAGCAGCCCTGGACTGGAGCTGGGTGAAGGCAGGTCACTGGAGCAGCTCCCAGCTGCAAGGACAGAAGCAGGAGGAAGCAGAGAGAGGTAAGGCTGGCTGCAGAGGAAGCGGGGGAAGGGCTGACTGCAGGAACGGCTCCATGCCGTGAAGACAGCAGGCAGAGCAGAGAGCTGAAGCAGGCTGCAGGCACTGGCAGGGACGGCTTCCCAGTCAGGCAAGGACCCGGACTGAAACAGGCACTGGGAGAGACGGCCTGCTCGCTGAAGGTCCCAGGATCGCAGCAGCACATCGGGGAAAGGCAGAGACAGCAGCCGAGGAGCAGACCGCATGGCAACAGCTGTGGGAACGGCCCCAGCTGATTCAGGGAGGAAGAAGCAGCCCGACTGGCTGTGGCTGTAACAAGGTAAGAGCCTGCCCACGCTTCTTGTGGGCAGGAGCGTAACAAGATGTATATTGAGTCTGCCAAAAGAGGCCATTGCCAACTCCAAGTGTGCTGTTTCCTGGCTCTTGAGTTACTGCTGAACCAGCATAATGCTGCTCAAGCTACAAAGCCTCCACAGATCAAGGTCTGAATAGCCATGGCCCCCCGTGGAGGAGGCCTGTTTTAAGATCACCTCGATCTTTCTGTCCTGAGGTTCCTTTAGGGCTATCGCTGACACCAGCGCAACCACCCTTGGAATCTGTAACAGCTTATTCTTTTCTCCCACAGGGAGAGGAGTACAGCCTCCCCATCACCCTGTTCCTCTGAGCCTCTCTTGTGAGGAGTCCCATTCTATCAGCACCATCTGTCTTAGGACTTCATGCAGAGGAAAAGTCCTTGAAGGTTTCCTCGTCCCCTGAAGTATGGGATCACCTTCAGTTGGGACTTCCTCCCTAAAGCCTGAGATTTTCAAGGCTACCTGCACACTAGTAATGAGGGCCAATAACTCCTTTGTCCAAAACAGCCTAACTATAGAGGAAGTGTACTCTTCTGATGAGCACTGCCCCTCCTCCTGGGAGCTTGGGGATGCACTAGGGTCTGACACATCCATTGCCCAGTCCTCCTCCCTGGAATCTGGCTGTGAGAACTAATGATGCTCTGAGACTGAGGAAGTCCTACAAGTGTTTGGGGGCCCTGCACCTGCCCTCTGTCAGTCATTCATCAGGAGATCTCGATGCAGCAATGAATCCAGGCTCCTGCATAGCACAGAAAGCCTGTTTCATTACCATCACAAAATCCAGGGAGAACCGCATAGAGTGAGCTCCCGCTAGGCCCCTTGCAGAACTCCATGTTCTGTGCTGGCAACACTGGCCTGCCTCCAGATCCATCCCCAGCCTCTCCCTCTGCCTGGGGAACCAGGCCCGGTTGCTCTGGAGGCACCAGCTCCTCCCCATAGTCGTGGGGAATAAGTTCACTGCCGACCCAGTCCCCTCCTGCAGCCCATCCCCCACGCGGAGACGCTCTTCATTGGACCTATCTGAGGGAGCCAGGCTGGGTCCACCATTGTATGCCAGGCAGAACAACCCAGCAACACTAGGGACTCGTTTTGAACCATACGCCAAGCATCTGTGACCCCGAAGCAGTCCTTTGCTTGCTCTCCACATTTTTTTTTTCCAAATTAAGCCCACCGCACTCAAGTGGCTCAAAGAGCCTTGTCATCAAGCATGGCACGCCATCAGCACTATGGTTCCTCTCCAAAAGCCGCAAGCCAGCACACCAGCTACTCACTGCCTTCAAGGCACCGCTGCAGCATCCGATCACGCCCACATTACTCCACAGATCCCTTGCTTTGGTATCATAGGCACTGCTTCGCTGGCTTCCTCTGTGGTTTTTTTTTTTTTAATAAAAACTTTGGTACTCCCACACAGAGCCTGGGAGGAGCATTGGCCAGGACAGAGAGACAAGGTAGCAGAAAGGAGGGGGGAAATCAAAGGAGAGAGAGACCTCAAGTTCCCACAAATCAAAGCTCTTGATAGGTTCAGGCCCTCTGGGAATCTCCACTTCCTAAGGAGTGGAGGTCTTCCTAGGGGGATCCGCAGTGCCTAGGGATCAGATATTCACACCTAAGTGCCTCTGACCAGGATACTACCGGGATGTTGCTCCAAAGGGAAAGGCAGTCCCGAAAAGCCGTTACTCCAGGAGCTTTAAAGCTCTATGAGGCCAGGACCACCCCATGGCTCTGGGAGACAGTCAGTCTAAACTTGTCCGCTGCTGCAAGAGAAAGACTACCGGAAAGTGCCTGTGACCACTCCCCCCTTTATGGCCAAGAAAGAGATGTGCCCTCTCTCTTCATCAGCTGAGGAGAGAGGCAATCCCAAGTGTAGCAGGAAGAAAAAGCTGCTTTTTTTTTTTAAGCAGTAGTTCTCATCTCCTACCTTTGGGGACTGCTGACAACTTCTTTTCGTATCTTTAGAGCTGGTATATTAGTGAGAAATATTATCAACAGCATTTCCACTTGCCCAACTGATTCATAACATATTTGCAGTAATTATGAGAGGGTGCCAATTTACTGTATGTGATACTCACCTTTACAATGGACTCAGAGCAAATGGTGAGTACCTGGTGTAAAGCCCTGATATAAACCATTACATTTATGGATCTGTCATGAGTGTGTGGAGCTTGTCTTGTATCTTGTATCATTCGTGTTAAAGGCCACAGATCCATGACACATGAGCCTGTACAGAGAGAACAGGAAAAGAGAAAAAGACATTCTAAGATTAAAAGAAAGTGGTCTTCAAAAATATATCCCATTATATCCATGGGGGAAAAAATAAAAATCAATATTTGATGCTGTTCAATGTATACTATCAGCCCTTAGGGGCCATTATATGAAACCTGGATCTGAAGGTGTATATTTTTGCTGATGATATACAGATATTGCTACCATTTGGAAAATACCTGGCCTTATCTTTGTGTCTTTTTAGATAATGTCTGACTTCTGTAGCACTTTGGACTAAAACAAATGAATATAAATGGAGATATTGTGGGTTGTTAAATCTGATCCTCCCCAGATTTTTTTAGATCTGCATTTGATAACTGTGAGGCCGATATTCAAAAGCCATTTGGACGGATAACTGTAAAGTTATCCATCTAAATGGAAAAGCGGCAATATTTGAAGCCATATACGGCTAAATTCTAGCTGCATAACGAGTTCTGCAGCTAGAATTTAGTCACATAATTCAGGGGCAGTCCAGGAGTCAGCAGGAGGTGTTTCAGGGCAGGCCAGAGTTAGCTGCAGCGGTTAGCACTAACCGCTTAACCTATGTGGCTAACTCTGGTCGTGCTGTAGGGCTGTCCTAAAGTTAGCCGGATATACTTATCTGGCTAACTTTAAGACAGTCAAGTACATTCAATGGCACAGCCACACCACTGAATATCCTGGTTAAGCTAGCCAGATAGGTATCTCTGGCTAACTTAAGGGGCTATTTTCTAAGTACTTAACGCATGCATTAGGGCCTAACGCACGTGATAAGGCCCTATTGCACGCGAAAAGGCCCTTATCGCACATGAAAAGGGCCTTTTCGAAGCGTTAACATTAAAATTAGGGGGAGGGGAGGAGTCAGGGCGGAGTTAGGGAAGAGTTGGTGGAGGCACTACTGCCGGCGATAATGTTTCGAACATTATCGTCGGCAGTAGCGCAGGGAATAGCACCACCTTTTACGGTGGCGCTATGCCCGCAATAGCCTGCAGCCAGCCGCACCGAGGCTGGCGAAATCGCACTGTCGTGGTGCGATCGGCTGTGGGCTATCGCCCGCCCCCTCCTTCGTGCCCCCGCCCCCTTTAGCACAGGCTTCATCATTCCGCACGGAATGATGAATCCTGGCCTTAACTAGCTGCTCCACGGCTGAATATGGATTCCTGTAAGTTTAAATTTCAGGCTGAAGTTCAAAGGTCTGATATTATCTTGGATTCCACCTTGACATTTGAAGATCAGGTAACTTCAGAAAAGTTTGTGGTAGCTGAGACTCATGAAGCAATTGAAACCCTTGTTTAGGGAGAGTGATCTCAGACTGGAGATGCAAGCAGTGGTTTTAAGCCACCTTGACTACAGCAAGGCAGTCTATATGGACATTGCAAAGTAATTCATTTATCGCCTGTGAGCCATTGAAAATCTTGCTGCCCATATTGTGGCGGGAAAGTGCTGGGCCTCAGCTTGTTGCACCACATTGGTTGCCTTTAAACCTTTGCATTAAATTCAAGTTAATCTGTATGATGTCCATGCTGTTAACCAAATGGAAACAAGTTATCTGAGCAAGAAGATGCAACTTTATTTGCCCCCTCGATCATTGCAATCTAGTAAGACCAGGAGACTAGTAATTCATTCAGCACATGTGAAAACTAAGGAAAGGTTGTTTTCAGGAGTTGCCCCCTCAGTGTGGAATGCCTTCTTGAGATTTCTAATTATACTATTTTCTGTTGGCAGTTAGAACCTTGTATTTTTTTTTTTTTTCATTTTTTTACAACAGGTCTAGGTACCCATAATAAGGTTGTAAATTTTTTATTTTTACTATTTGCTTGAAGGGACTGGAACTTATAATGTTATAATTTGATTAATTTCTATTATTGTTTAATGCTTGTAATTTTAGTTTTTCACTCTGCTTTGAATTGCTTGTATTGATTAATTTTGTTGTTGGTTTTACTTTGTTGTGCTTTGCTTTCCTCAAAAGGCAGATTCTAAATTTTGAAAATTTATTTATTTACTCATATTTCTTATTCACTACTCCCTAAAGACCAAAATTACATAGCATGCAACAATAAATTAATAAAATATGCTAACAATAAAAAAAAAACAATAGCAAAAGAAAATAAAAATAAAAGCAGCATTAGAATAAAATTACGTACTAAAAGATTCTGAGTCCTGAATTCAGAATCTCAATATCATCTAACCCTTAGGATCTAACCAGGTCTAACATGTTTCTCACAAATATTTAGGCAAGGAATTCCATAGGACAGGGCCCACACAGAAGTAAACCCTCTTTCAGGTAGCCATATGTTTCACCTCTTTCACAGAATATACATCATTCATAATAATACAGTATCACATTATAGATGGTTATGTACTGATTATTTAGATATAGCTAGGCCCCATCCTAGAGAGACTTGATCACATAGGAGGTAATTTACAAAGGAGTTACGCATGCAAAAGTAACATAAATTATAGCAATTTTCAAAAATGCATTTCCACATGTAAAACTTTTTGACAATTCAGCCCTATGGAGTGAATTTTCAAAGCACTGATGCATATAAAAGTAGGAATTTTCATTGGACATAGTTTGCTCCCACTCTTCTGTGTTACGGTCTGAGTTTACTTTAGTTAGGGAGTCTCCTTTGCCAGTTAAAAAATTCCCATTAATATTGAATCCTTGTTCATTTTAACTTCTTTACTTCTTATGTGCTGATTTTTTTAATGTAATTACTTCTCTTGTTAATGTGTCCCTTTTAGAAGCCATAGTTCACGGTTGTTTGTCCAGTCCTTAAGAAGGTTAACTTGTCTTTGCAGAACCCTGCTAATTTTTGGCCTATTTCAAATTTAACCCTAGATTCATCAAAATGTATTGATAATAGGGAAATTTGAATTACCACACTGCTGAGAGAGAGAGAGAGAGACAAAGAAAAACTATCTATAAAGCCTGCATATTGGTCAAGTATTTATATCTCAATAGGAGAGCCAGCTAATAGCTCGAGGTGAGGTGTTGGTGGTGGTTTAGGGTTTAGGGACCATTTTCTCATGTAGAGTGAGACATACGAACAGCACAGTATATAAACTTGGTGAAGATCTGACATCATTTGGAGTGAGGAAAGTCTCACAAAAATGCCATTTCTACTATGTTCTTTCACCCTAGCTTGATGGACTCTTAACAGGGTACCATCAAGCTAGGGAGAGATAACATAGTACAAAATTTCATGTTTGTGAGACTTTCTTCACTCCATATGATGTCAAATCTTTACCAAGGTGTACTGTGCTGTTCGTACGTCTCACTCTACATGAGAAACTGGCCCGTAAACCCTATACCACCACCAACACCTCACCTCGAGCTATTAGACGACCCTCCTATTGAGATATAAATACTTGACTAATATGATGTCTTTATAGATAGTCTTAGTCTTTCTCTCTCTCTCAAAATGTTGATGTGATATTTTCCTGACCTTAAGCATTTACATGCTAGTGTTCTTAATGCATTTTGATCAATGACCCGGTAAGTTACTGGAAAAGGTTGTATATTAGCAATTGACAGACTTCTTAGATGATAATCATGTTTTCCATTATTTTCAGCATAGTACTGGGATATTACTTCTCTCAGTAACCAATTACTTGTTACAGCAATTTAATTCCAGGACCACTGTTTTGTCATCTTTCTAGATGTACCTTTGTCATTTGATACTATTTGTATTAATGGTAATGTCTGATTGGTTGATAATGCCTTCTGGTGTATCCCAGGGGTCGGTTTTATCCGCTGTATTTTTTAACATTTACATGTGCCCATTACGTTTCCTGCTAGGATCTTTGTGAGTTCAATTTCGAATGTATGCTGCTGATAAAAACCTATTTTTCCATGTCAAGGATGATGTCTTGTCCATCTTTGCCTTTACCAAAGAGGTTTTAAATAAGATTCATTTTTGGATGTGAAGTAATCACTTAAAATTGAATTCCAGTTAAGACTGAACATAATCTCTCCACTTTTCCCATATTGGGTAATCCTATTTCATTTAAAGAATGTGAAATTTAGGGCTTCTTTTTGATTGCGCTTTATCTTTTAAATCTCATCTACAACAGCTTCCTAGAGGGGGGGTATTTTAAACTGAAGCTATTGACACGTTAAGCTCATCCTGGATCCAAAAGACTTTCGTACTATTTTACAGGCATATATTTTATCTTGAATTGATTATAGTAATTCATTATATTTCGGGTTAAAAGTATTGCAGATTTACAGAATTCTGCTGCCCCTCTCATTACAGATAGGCAGAGAAACAATCATATCACACCCGTATTGAAACATCTTCATTGATTGCTAGTTCTGCAATGAATCAAATTTAAAGTTTTAGTTTTCTTTTTAAAGTTTTAAAACATAATGAACTTGAATATTTAAAGTCCTTATTGATTCTCTATATTCCCAGTCGCTTTCATTGTTTCAGTGGGAAAAATCTATTGCAAATTCCCTCCCCTAAAATTTCTCATTTGGTCAGTACCTGTCATCAGGTGTTCTTTGTTTTTGGGCCTGTATGCTGAAATGTCATACCTGCCACCAGGAGAGATTGATGATTTAGTTATATTTAGAAAGCAGCTCAAGACTTTTCTTTTTCAGGAAGCTTTTAATTAATTAATTTAATTGTTTATATTAATATTTTAATTATGTTTTTTCTTTTGTTACAGTTTTATTTTGTTTATCCATTTCTGTTTATTGTAAATTTTTTTACTTTATTTTAATATGCTGGATTGTTTATGTTTTTTGTTTTCCATTTAGCACAGCTATGTTGTAAATATTCACATAAGTAAATAAATAAATAATAAAAGCCCATTTACATGCACAAAACACAGTTTTATGTGCATAAATCCTTTTGAAAATTACCTCCATAGTCTTAACAAGAACAGTAATGTCTTTATTTCTCAGTACACCCCCTGGTGCCCCATGACCTTTGCTAACAACTTTATAAGTAAAGCTTTTAATTGAATATTATACACTGAACATTATGGGGCAGATTTTCAAAGACTTACGCGCATAACCCCGAGAAAGTGCCCCTGCGTGTGCCGAGCCTATTTTACATAGGCTCGGCGACGCGCGCAAGCCCCGGGATGCGCGTATGTCCCGGGGCTTTGAAAAAGGGGCAGGATGGGGGCAGGGGCGTGGGCGGGGCACCGGTTCGGGGGCGGGACCGAGGCCTTCGGCACGGTGGCCGTGCCGAGGGATCGCTCACCAGCAGCCGGCTGGCGCGCGCAAGTTACGTCTGCCAGAGGCAGGCGTAAAAAGGACAACAAAGGTAGGGGGGGATTTAGGTAGGGCTGGGGAGCGGGTTACATAGGGGAAGGGAGGGGAAGGTGGGGGGGGAGCGGGAGGGAATGGGGAAAGCCATCAGGGCTCCCCTAGGGCTCGGCGCGCACAAGGTGCACCCCCCATGCATGCGCTGACCCCGATCTTATAACATGTGGAGACGAAGTACACCCAGTAGCCTTCATTAGCAAGAAGCTACTACCCCGAGAGAGACGCTACTCAACGATAGAGAAAGAGACCTTAGCTGTCAAATGGGCCTTGGAGGCTTTTCGTTATTACCTACTGGGCCGCCAGTTCACGCTGGTAACAGATCACCAACCCCTTGTCTGGGTCGCTCAGAATAAAGAGTCCAATGGACGAGTAATGAGGTGGTTTCTGGCACTCCAACCACTTAACTTTAAAGTCCAACACAGAGAAGGGAAGGCGAATATAAATGCAGACTTCCTTTCTAGAGATGTCTCCCTTGTACAGGCAGGCGCTCAACTAAGGAAGATTGAGCTGAGGGGGAGGGAATGTGATAGAGTATATGACAGAGAGCCTCAGACTGCCTTAACGGACTGGTTCCAGCTATCTGGCCCGATCCACCTTAAGACAGACAGGAAAGGGATCCTCGGGTGGGGGCATTTCCCTGAGGTAAGGGATACAAAGGTGAGGCCCTGAGAGAGTTAGATAGGCCCCAGGGAGAAGAAGGAAGCTGTAATGGAGTGCTGTGCTCTTGTTGAAAACTGTTCTTGCATTGTCAGTCTGCTGAGGTAAGCAGCCATTTTGATTTTGTCTTGCTGAATGTTTTCTAATTAAACTGTTGAAAAGCAGATCAGACTCCAGCCTGGTCTGTTCTCCAACCTTCTCCTGTCTTAGACCGCTCCAAGGGTATCACAGGGAGAGAGAAGGGAAGATGATGATGCTTCAAAGAGGCGAGGAAGCGGGAGAAGGAAAGATGATGATGCCATGGAGTGAAGATCAGGGAAGGTGATGCCAGGGGGTGGAAAGAAAGGGAAGAGAAGGTGATGACAAGGGGTGGGGGAGATGGAAGATTATGATGTTGGTGGGGGAGAGAGGGAAGACGATGATGCCAGGGGGTGAGGAAGAGGAAAGATGATGATGATGTCAGGAAGTGAGGGAGAGGGCAGGTGATTCCAGGAGGTGAAGGGAAAGAGAAGAGAAGGTGATTGGCATGGGGGGGGGGGGGTGAAGAAAGAGGGAAGTTAATGATGATGCCAGGGATTAAGAACATAGGTGGAGGGAGAGGGATGGTGATGATGACAGGGGGTGGAGGCAGAGGGAAGTTGAAGATGAAGCCAGGGGTTGAGAGAGAGGGGTGGAGGCAGAGGGAAGGACATGATGCCAGATGGAGGAAGATGACAGGTTAGGATACTGGGGAGTGAAGGGTTAGGGAAGGTCATGATGATGTGAGTGGGTGGGGGGAAGAGGTGGTAGAAGGTAATGATGATGTCTGGGAGTGGGGGAGAGGGATGGAGGGATGGAGGGAGAGGGAAAGTAATGATGCCAGGAGGTAGGAGAGAGGGGGATGGGGTAGAAGGAATGGAAAGGTGGTGATGATTACGGAGGTGAGGAGATGGAGAGAGATGGTGTTGATACCAGGAGGTGAGGGAGAGGGATGCAGAGGGAAGGTGATGGTGATGCAAGGGTCAGCAGGGAAGAGGAAGTGGGAGAGTGAAGGTGATAATGATTCCTGGGGGTGGGGGAGAGAGATGGAGGAGAAGGAATGTGATGACAGGGAGTGGAGAAGTAGAGGGGAAAGCATCATGATAATAGCAGGGGAGGTGCAGAAGATAGGGAGGAAGGGAGAAGGTGATGATTCCAGGGAGTGAGAAAGAGGGGAGGAGGGAAAGGGAGGGTGGTAATGATGATGCCGAGGTGAGGAGAAGAGATGGAGGGAGAGAGGGAATGTGATGATGATGCCAAGGGATGGGAGAGAGAGGTACAAGGAAAGGGAAGATGGTGATGATGATGATGTCAGGGGTGAGAAGGTGGCGAGAGAAGGGGAGTGGGGGATGGGTGGGAGAGGATGATGTTTGTTTTTGATAATGTGAGAGAAGGAGAAGAGATGGTGGGACAGGGAAGGTGATAATGATGATGCCGGGGGTGGGGGAGGGGGAGGAGAATGAGGGCTAGAGAAAGTGATGATGATGCCAGGGTGGTGGAGAGGAATAATAAGATGATGATGCCAGGAGAGAGGGTGATTATGATGGATGGGGAAAGAGGGAGAATGTGATGATGATGCCAGTGGGACAGGGGCAAGGGAAAGAAGAGAAGTAGTTGGTGTGCCACAACAACAAAGTGAACCCTGTGTTAGGTGTGCCATGAAACAAAAAGGTTGGGAAGCCCTGTTCTAAACCTCTGATGTCTTGCAGGATTCCCTGTCCCTCTCTCACCCGCGGGTTTATTGCTGGGGCTGTAGTAGAGTGCATTTTTCACTCATCTCATTCCCTGTTCTTCCTTGGGAGTGCTCTTGGCCTTGGCAGTATCTTCTGCATCTGCTCATTTTTGGATAGCATGCTAGTAACCAGAATCTTCAAATCCTCTGGCGCTACTAGACCTTCAATATCCTCTACCTATGAAATCCTGGATATGATTCATCTGAACTAGTAGTTTCTCTTAAGATCTCCTGTAGACAGTGTTCAGGAAGAAAAAGGGGGGAGCGCTGTACTGGTTTTGGCTTCTCTACTGACCTCCCACTGCTGATTTCACTGACCTCTTCTGTTTCTGCACCATAGGAACAGTGGAGATAGGAGTAGCCAGTTGCTTTTCTAGTTTCTTATTCAACCCCATTAGTGCCTCTTTAGCTGGTTTTCCCCCTCCTAAATATACCTCTTTATATCTTGGGCAGGGGAATCCTGATGTTATCATTACTATCATTCTGGACCTAGGTCCCTATGGATGAAAAGCCTTTCATCTGCCCTGTTATGGTTGTTGTTCCATCTACCATCTGACACAGTCGCATGATGTTATTTGAAACACTAGTGGCTAGAGACTTTTTTGCGTTATAATGCAGAGCTGTTTTAGCTTGAGCACTAATAATTTTCAACATGCACATGTTACAATAACATTTTTCATATGTTGTTAGTGTATAGGGCCCAAGAAAGGCTTAAAAAAAATCTCAAAATATAACTATCTCGAAGATGGAAGGGAAAGAGGTATAATAAAAGCATTCAAGTACACTGGCAAGAGCTTTCATAAGCTTAGCTCAAGAACAGGGGACACATTAAGAAATTAGAAGGAAGGCGGATTCATGGAAAACGTGAGGAATTTATTTCTTTTATTTTTTATTGAGAGAACTGTGAAAGGCTGGATTAGCAGTGGCAGCAACCAAAATAGTAGAAGAATTCACGCATGCTTGCGACAGACTCTAAGGGAAGCGACAACGGGCAAAGGAGCAAAAAGACTGAAAATCAAACCGGATCTGGCCTACTGCATTTCCAGGTTCACAGTGATTTGGTTCAGTTTATCTGACTCATCACCCTTGAAAACCATTTCCGGAACTGGTATCAGATAAACTGAAACCAAATCACTGTGAACCTGGAAAATGCAGTAGGCCAGATTGACAAACTAAAGAGTAGCAAATCACCTGGATCGGATGGCATGCATCCCAGGGTTCTGAGGGAACTAAAAAAAATGAAATGTATTAGTTAAAATTTGTAGCCTATCATTAAAATCATCCATTGAACCTGAAGACTGGAGGGTAGCCAATGTAACCCCATATTTAAAAAGGGCTCCAGGGGCGATCCGGGAAACTTATTGACCAGTGAGCCTGCCTTCAGTGCCGGGAAAAATAGTGGAAACTGTTCTAAAGATCAAAATCACAGAACAAATAGAAAGACATTGTTTAATGGAACACAGTCAGCATGGATTTACCTAAGGCAAGTCTTGCCTCGCAAATCTGCTTCATTTTTTTGAAGGGGTAAATAAATATGTGGATAAAGTTGAACCAGTAGATGTAGTGTATTGGATTTTCAGAAGGTGTTTGACAAATCTCTCATAAGAGGCTTCCTAAGAAAAAAAGCCATGGGATAGGATGCGATGTCCTTCATGGATTACAAACCTGGTTAAAAGACAGGAAACAGAAAGAAGGATTAAATGGTCAATTTTTCTCAGTGGAAGAGGGTAAATAGTGGAGTGCTTCAGGGATCAGTACTTGGACCGGTGCTTTTCAATATATTTATAAATGATTTGGAAAGGAATACAACAGGAGACTTAATGAAATTTGCAGATGACACAAAATTATTCAGAGTAGTTAAATCACAAGCAGATTGCGATAAATTGCAGGAGGACCTTGCGAGACTGGAAGATTGGGCATCCAACTGGTAGATGAAATTTAATGTGGCAAGTGCAAGGTGTTGCATATAGAGAAAAATATTCCATGCTGTAGTTACACAATGTTAGGTTCCATATTAGGAGTTACCACCCAGGAAACAAAGCTAGTGGTTAGAGCAGTGGGCTACAAACCAGGAGACCAGCGTTCGAGTCCCACTGCCGCTCCTTGTGACCTTGGGCAAGTCACTTTACTCTCCATTGCCTCAGGTACAAACTTAGGCCTAGATTTATCAAAATGCACTAAATACCACATGCGATAGGAAAAGGGATGTGTTTTATGGTAACAGGCAGTTTATCACAAAGTGTGCTATCTTAGTGCTTCGTGTAGGTACTGCAAACTGTGAAAACTTTTTTCACTTTGCGGTAAGTGCCAGAATTGTTGTATTTCCTACATACAACAACTGGGGGGACCATGTTAAGCTGCTGGAGAGCCAGCCTACCTATCAGGGCCCTCATATGAGGGAGAGAGAGAGGGAGAGAGAGAGAGAACCTAGCTGTAATACCCTTATACTAGATAGGTATTTATACCTTTATGTGAGGCCCAACTTGTCACTCGAGGTGAGGTTAAGGTATTAGTGTAGGGCTTAGGGGGCCACTTTAAACATTCAAAGTGAGTCGTACGAACAGAACTGTGCTCTCTTGTGAAGATTTTATGACCTTCGGAATGAGGAAACTCACACAAAGATGAGATTTGTACAATGTTCTCTCAATCTAGCTTGATGGACTGGGTAACAGTCCATCAAGCTAGATTGACAGCCTTTGCAGAGCATGAAATTATTAATCAGCAATGTTAGAAATAAGCAGCACAGAATAATCACGCTTTTGTTTTAACCATCCTGATGAGCTACCTTTTATTTTATTTTATCTATTTTATGTCATTTAGCTTATTATGGGGCGGATTTTCAGAGCCCTGCTCGCGTAAATCCGCCCAAAACCGGGCGGATTTACGCGAGCAGGGCCCTGCGCGCCGGGAAGCCTATTTTACATAGGCCTCCCGGCGCGCGCAGAGCCCCGGGACTCGCGTACGTCCCGGGGTTCTCGGAGGGGGGCGTGTCGGGGGCGTGTCGGGGGCGGGGCCGGAGCGCGCGGCGTTGCGGGGGCGTGTCGGCCGCGTTTTGGGGGCGGGTACGGGGGCGTGGCTATGGCCCGGGGGCGTGGCCGCGCCCTCCGTACCCGCCCCCAGGTCGCGGCCCGGCGCGCAGCAGGCCCGCTGGCGCGCGGGGATTTACGTCTCCCTCCGGGAGGCGTAAATCCCCCGACAACGGTAAGGGGGGGGTGTAGACAGGGCCGGGTGGGTGGGTTAGGTAGGGGAAGGGAGGGTAAGGTGAGGGGAGGGCAAAGGAAAGTTCCCTCCGAGGGCCGCTCCGATTTCGGAGCGGCCTTGGAGGGAACGGGGGGAGGCAGCGCGGCTCGGCGCGCGCAGGCTATACAAAATCGATAGCCTTGCGCGCGCCGATCCAGGATTTTAGTGGATACGCGCGGCTCCGCGCGTATCTACTAAAATCCAGCGTACTTTTGCTTGAGTCTGATGCGCAAGCAAAAGTAGGCTGTTCGCGCGCCTCTTAAAATCTACCCCTATATGTTTTAACTTTAGTTTTTTATAATAATGTCTATCTTATTTATTTGACTTATGTTTTTATGAGTTTTTTACTTTTTCTTAACAGCTAATTTATTATTTTTACTTTGTGTAGTTTTAGCTGTTACTATTTTATGAATATTGTATTTCTGATTTTGTTTTAATCTTTTGTAAACCGATGTGAAGGCTTGTCTGATGTATCGGTATATAAAATCTAATAAACCATTAACATCAAATCTTCACAAGAGAGCACTGTTCTGTTCATACGTCTCACTTTGAATGTCAAAGTGGCCCCTAACCCCTACATTAATACCTTAACTTCACCTTGAGTGACTAGGTGGGCCTCATATAGAGGTATAATACCCACCTAGTATGAGAGCATTATGGCTAGGTGCTCTCTCTCTCTCTCTCTCTCTCTCTCTCTCTCTCTCTCTCTCTTACAAGGGCCCTGATAGCTAGGCTGGCTCTCCAACAGCTTAAAACGCTATTTGCAAAAACTTCGCAAAGCACACTAAAGTCCTATCACACGGCATAATGCAAATAAAAAAGGTGTAGTTAAAATCAGCATTACAGTTGTGCAATAGGGTTTTGCAAAACTGTGAAGCCAGCCCACTTGGCCACAAATCCTGCCCCAAACTCCTCCCCTTTTTCTGATTTGTATCGCACCATGCATTATGGTGCTTTTGCATGCGTTAAAGACGTTTTCGCATGCGTAAAAGGTGCTTAATGCATGCTAAAACGCCATATAGCACTTTAATAAATGACCTCCTTAGATTGTAAGCCCTCTGGGGATAGGGAAATACCTACAGTACCTGAATGTAATCCACTTTGAAATGCCTGAAAAAAGTGCAAAAAGTGGAATATAAATCTAAATAAATAAAAAATAAAGACATCATAGTGGATAATACATTGAAATATTTGACACAGTGTGCTGTGGCAGTCAAAAAAGGAAACAGAATGTTAGGAATTATTAGGAAGGGAATGGTGAATAAAACGGAATATGTCATAATACCTTTGTATCACACCATGGTGAGACCACACCTTGAGTACTGTGTACAATTCTGGTCACCGCAACTGAAAAAAGTTATAGTTGCACTGGAGAAGGTACAGCGAAGGGCGACCAAACTGATAAAGGGGATGGAACGACTCCCCTATGAAAGGCTAAGAGGTTAGAGCTGTTCAGCTTGGAGAAGAGACGGCTGAGGGGGGATATGATAGAGATCTTTAAAATCATGAGAGGTTTGGAACAGGTAGATTTGAATCAGTTATTTATTCTTTCATATAATAGAAGGACTAGGGCGCACTCTATGAAGTTAGCAAGTAGCACATTTAAAATTAATCAGAGAACATTTTTTTCCACACAATGCACAATTAATCTCTGGAATTTGTTGCCAGAGGATATGGTTAGTGCAATTAGTGTAACTGGGTTTAAAAAATGTTTGGATAAATTCTTGGAGAAGTCCATTAACTGCTATTAATCAAGTTGACATAGGACATAGCCACTGCTATTACTGGCATCAGTAGCATGGGATCTACTTAATTTTTAGGTACTTGAAAGGTACTTGTAGCCTGGATTGGCCACTGTTGGAAACAGGATGCTGGGCTTGATGGACCCTTGGTCTGACCCAGTATGGCAATTTCTTATGTTCTTATCTGAATGCCCAACTCTGGGTTCACCTAGAAAATGCTCAAATTAAAAACCAAGTAGCAAAGAATTCAAACAAAAGATGACTTAGCAAAGAAAAATAAAGAGTACAGGTTCCACATATAGTACACAAAGTAGAGTACAGTTTGCAGTCATAGACTCTGACATACCTGTAATTAGTCGGAGGTGCTTAGCATCAAATATCATTGAACGAATTGCCCTGTCTCCGGGACCCTCACCAGTATCAAGGAACACCTGCAGCAAAGTAAGGGTCTGTATATCCCAAACTTTGAAACCCTAAGAAAACCAAATACAACATAATAAACATAAATACAGTCCATTCATTAACATTGCTATGATATTCAGCACAGTTCAATTGTCGAGTCCTCCTGGTTCTCTGCCATTTCAGCCTAAATCAATTCCTGCGTGGGAGGACACAGGATAAGAGTGTGGGTTGTTACCTCTCCCATGTGGGAGATAGTAGTAACTGGTGAGTTCCTCTGACATATAAGCTTTGACCAGCATTTCACCTTGTGGAATTTTTGTTACCCTTCCTAGGGAGAGCATGTCATGGCTGTGCTCTGTGTATTCATTTATTTTTAATAGCTCAGGCTTTGGATATAGGAGGTTTCTTTCACCCTCCCAATCCTTTCTATTTTTGAGTTTCTGATTCAACCGATATCACATCAATGGGAATTCAGTTTTTCCTTTCTGATTTCACTAAATTCTAAAGGAGAGGTTTATTTCCCTTAGAAGGAACCATAAGTCATACTGAAGGAGAGATGACTTGTGTTTTTCCAAATAAGGGAGACAGGGGAGAACAGAAAAGAAGACCCCACCAGTATTCATATCATCTCCAGAAGATAGTGGGAGAAGAGGAATTTGTTTTTGCCATTCAGGAAGTCTGAGGAGAAGCAGGAGTTGTCAGGAAACTACTGGAGAGGTATGAGATATGTGACTATTTTTGGTTTTTGCTTTTTTTTTTTACACATCTACATTAGATTGCCTGTCATTAAATTCCAGCTGCATGGGAGGGAAGCTTAACCTTGCCCTAAATCATGGGGAAAAGGAAGAATAAAGAACATGAAGACCGAGAAACTGGCTTTAACATCTGTAAAACCGAACTGACTTCAAGAAGTCACAAATTTATTAAAATACTAGGGACTGTGTCCCTGCTCAGTTCGTTTGCTAACCCCACCAGTGGGTGAGTGTGCAGATGCAGTGTAGGAGTGATACGTATGTGGTGTGGAGGAAAGGGTGTGTGTGTGTGGGGGGGGGGGGTGTCTACGAAATACTGGGGGCACTTTTCCCTTTGCACACTCATCTTTGTCTCTATCTCCTCACCCCATGTGGAGATTCGGACAAAGTCATGGTAGCAGTGTGTGTAGGATATGTGTATGTGAGGGGAGGAGGGTTTGGCAGTAGTGGTGTGTGGGGGGGGGGGGGGATTGGTGGTGGTGTGTAGGGGGGTTGGTGTTGGAAGTGTATGTGGGGAAGTTTGACAGTGGTGGTGGTGGGAATGTGTGTATAGGGGGTGGCAGTGGTGGTGAGAGGTTGTGCCTGTGGAGCGGTTTGGCAGTGGTGGTGACGTGTGGGGGGTTGGTGGCAGTGAATGTGGGGTCTTGGTGAGGATGGTGGGTAAAGTGACTTGCCCAAGGTCACAAGGAGCAGCAGTGGGATTTGAACCCAGGTCTCCATAGTTCAAAGCCCACTGCTCTAACCACTATGTTGAGTGGATGGTGGAGTGTGGAGTGTGTGCGTGAGGGTAGGAGTGTTGGTGGTAATGGGGCATTGTGGGACGTGGTGATGGTGGTGTGGGGGGGTGTCAGTTGTTATGGGTATGAGTGGAGGGGGGGGTGTGGTAATATGGAAGAAGGGTTTTTGTTTGCATTTTCCCCCCTCCCCCTCTCTTAGCATTCCTGTCTTGTTCCTCCCCTCACCTTCCTCCCTCCCAATCTAACTGCTCTCTTCTTTCTCCCTCCTCCACCTCTGAGCACTTTCTTCTAGCCCTTCCAAGGTCAGCCCTGTCCCGCGGCCAATCCCGCTCTGCTCCTCTCTCTTTCCTCCCCTCGGCTGCTTTCTGCTGTTAGTGAGGACAGAGAAATCTTTCAGTCCTGTTGCTCATTTTAACTTTTCTACTGCTAAGATGCCGCCTCTCGTTTTGCCTCTTCCCTTGCTGGCCCATTGTGTGGCTAAATTACTTTGCCTTACTCCTTGATGTCTGCAGTTGCAGCCCTGTTCCCAGCAACTCCCAGCTAACATTGCTGCATGCACATGCGCAGACACACAGCAGCGATTTATTTATTTATTTAAACATTTTATATACCGTTGTTCCACCTAAAGATCAATTATTTGGAACCCCTAATTTTTTATACTATAGAGAGATATGTAGGTAACATCATCACCAAGGATCAATCAGGCTGCAAAGAACATTCCATTTACTACATATGTTTCAGTAAAGGAATTGTGGGAGATCATCAAGGCATCTAGTGTAATTTTTTATGTTAATACCATTTAAATGCTCATCAATCCTGTTGGTAAGTGGGTGCTCATCAATGCTGTTTTCATGAGATGTAAGAGCTTTTGGGGACATAAAACAATACACAGGGGCGGATTTTAAAAGCCCTGCTCGCGTATATCCGCCCGGATTTACGTGAGCAGGGCCTTGCGCGCCAGCGCGCCTATTTTCCATAGGCCTGCCGGCACGCGCAGAGCCCCGGGACTCGCGTAAGTCCCGGGGTTTTTCGAGGGGGGGGGGCGTGTCGGGGGCGGGGCCGATCGGCGTGGCGTTTTGGGGGCAGGACGCGGCGGTTCGGGGGCGGGCCCGGGGGCGTGGTTTCAGCCCGGGGCGGTCCGGGGGCGTGGCCACGACCTCCGGAACCGCCCCCAGGTTGCGTCTCGGCGCGCTAGCGGCCCGCTGGCGCGCGGGGATTTACTTCTCCCTCCGGGAGGCGTAAATCCCCGGACAAAGGTAGGGGGGGTTTAGATAGGGCCGGGGGGGTGGGTTAGATAGAGGAAGGGAGGGGAAGGTGAGGGGAGGGCGAAAGCGAGTTCCCTCCGAGGCCGCTCAGATTTCGGAGCGGCCTTGGAGGGAACGGAGGCAGGCTGCGCAGCTCGGCGCACGCCGGCTGCACAAAATCGGCAGCCTTGCGCGCGCCGATCCTGGATTTTAGCAGATACGCGCGGCTACGCACGTATCTACTAAAATCCAGCATACTTTTGTTTGCGACTGGTGCGCCAACAAAAGTACGCAAACGCGCATTTTTTGTAAATCTACCCCACAGGGTTTAGAACAATGCATTGCCTCCATTGTATGCAAATCTATCTCATGCATAATTAGGGGTAGATTTTCAAACCTGCACGGGGGCATACATGTGCACGTGCTACCCGGCGCGTACACATGTACACCTGATTTTATAACATGCACGCGCATGTTATAAAATCAGGGGTTGGCGCGAACAAGGGGGTGCACACTAGTGCACCTTACGTGCGCCAACGCCCGCAGGCTTCCCCCGTACCCTTCCAGGCCTCCCAGGCCGCTCCGATTTTGGCAAACCGCTCATTAATGGACATAATAAGGTAACCAATGTTAAGATGACAACGTTTTTCTTCAAACCCTATAAGTATTGTTCAAAATAGAGGAAAATATCAATATGGCTATCATAACCTAACTGCTAAAGAACTGCTCCCAAAAAAGGTAAAAAAAATCAGAGACATAGAACATTCTATCCAATTCAAAAAACACCGATCCACTCATGCCTACATGTTTGGAAATATATCTGCTTTTTATTAATGCTCAATGACAAAAAAAGTCCCAGTCATTAGTGTTATTTTATATGAACTCAATCCTTGTATTTTTGTCATCACTGAAACATGGCTTAAAAAAGGTGATACAGTATTAATCAATCAAATTGGTAATGCACATCATGATATTTTTCAATTGCCAGAAAGAAACAAAGGGGAGGCGGCTTAATGCTGCTGGCAAAAAAAGCTTTGAATTTGAAACAAATACCCATTTCAATTGATATACCTATGAAGTTGCTCTATTTAAATCTAAAGAGCTCCAAACATGTCTGTGCTACTGCCCCCCCCCCAGGTTTATTAGACCATAACGCCTCACCTATCATAGAGCTAATAGCTAATAATTTAGACAAAGATGTTCCTTCAATAATACTTGGTGACTTCAATTTGCATACTGACACCTTTCCATGCTCAACAGTCTGTGAAACCTTTCTTGAAACTTTGTCAGCAATGGGCTGGGAACACATAGTAAATCAACCCACCCATAAACTTGGACATTCCTTAGATTTACTGTTCATAAATAAAGAAATTACTACTTATTCTCCTGTTAATTAAATACCAGTTCCATGATCAGACCATACTGAGACGACAATATCCTTTTCTACCAATGCACAAACTAATTACAACAATGATATGATGTTTACATTTCATAAACCATTCAAATCTGATGATCTAATGGAAAACTTACCTGAAATTTTAAAAAACATTAATTTTTCTAATGTAAATAATGCCACTACATCCTGGTTTGATGAAATTACCGCTTATGCAGAAAAAACTAATCCAATTATTACCAAAAATGTAATGAAAAATAAAAGAAATAAACCTTGGTATTGAATAAAATCAGAGATGCCAAACTACTGCTCAAACAAAAAGAAAGACTTTCGAGGAAAAATCCATCTGTATTAAACTTGGGAAACTACAGAGCTTCCCTAGCTACCACAAAAAAAGTTTTATGCAAAAAAAAATTTTAATTTCAAACATAATCTAGGGTACTTTTTTCAACAGTTCAAAATTTGACCAAACATTCATCAGGAGATGCCTTAACCCTACCCACTGATAAATGTAATCAGATAGCTCACTTTAAGGAAAAGAACCAGAAACTTATCAATATCCCACCAGCTAAAGACCAAACAATCTCTTTAAATCCAAAAATTGATTCGACCAGGTCTTTGTTTGAAACCATTTCTTATGCGTGCCATCCGCAGCAGACCCGCGGCACGGCCCTCTCACCTCTCTGCAGTAACTCCAGCTCCTGGTTCCTTGTCTCTGGCGGCAGTAGGCTGCCAGCTCCGTCCTCAGGCCTCCCCTGGTGCCTCCGGCTCAACTACAGTACCTGGCGTCCCTGGTTCAGCCACCACTACCATAGCTTCATGTCAGACCTCTCCGCGTGGCCTGCGGAGAGAAGCTGCTACACGGCGCCGCGCCCCTCCCTAGACGCGTGCATCACCAATGCTTAAGTAGGGCCCGCAGCGGGAACCGAGCCGCAGCCCCGGATGATGACATCAGCGGGGCACCGGTACTTAAGCCAGGGCTCCGCTCCCTACCTTTGCCTTTGCAATAGGTCTCCTCCTTGCCTCTTCAGAGATTCGTCTCACTCCCGTGTTCCCATTCCTCGCCTCTACGTTCCTGCTCTTCACCTTTCCTCGGATTGCCTACACGGACTTTGATTTTTCTTTGCCTGACCACGTCGAGACTCTCTCCAAGCCCGGATCTCTGCTTCACCTGACTACACTACTGCCTGTCTCCAGGCCCATACCTCCGCTTCGCCTGACTACGTCATTGCTTCTCTCCAGACCCAAACCTCTGCATTGCCTGACTATGCTGTTGCTTCTCTATAGACCCAGACCTCAGCATTGTTTGAATACGCTTGACCACCTCCATGTTCACACCTCAGCCTTGCTTGCCACTGCTTCCAGATTGCCACCAGCCCTGACTCATGCCTGTTCTTTAACGCCTCTTCAGCTTACTACCTGAACTTGGTCTATTCAGGTTTCGGCCTGCTCTTACTCGGGTGCCCCCTGTCTGCCTACGTTCCTTTGGCGCCCGAGTTTCCAGGACACTACCTTGTCCAGTATAAGACTGTACCATCTCCCTTCTGCTGTCTCTGGGCTGATCATGATCTCCTCATCGACGACATACAGATGCCCACCTAAGTCCAGACGGACCCGGCACCCAAAGGCTCAACCCAGTGGAGAACGAGGGCTAGTATTGGTGAAGCTCCAGCTGGCCTCTGTTCATCAGCCCACTCTGCCTGCCGACAATAGGGACCCGTAGGTCCAACTTTGCAGCCATTTGCTGCTGTGCCCTGGATCGCGGGCCGGCTGTTGCCGGCGCGCGTAACCTACGCCTGCCCAGAGGCAGGCGCAACTTCGCAAACAAAGGTAAGGGGGTGGTGGAAAGAAAGTTCCCTCTGAGGCCGCTCTGATTTCGGAGCGGCCTCAGGAGGGAACAGGGAAAGCCATCGGGGCTCCCCTAGTACTTGGCACGCGCAAGGTGCACAAGTGTGCACCCCCTTGCACGCGCCGACCCCGGATTTTATAAAATGCGTGCGGCTGCGCACGCATGTTATAAAATCAGGCGTAGATTTGTGCTTGCTGGTTGCGCGCACAAAGTTTTAAAATCTGGCCCATTATCTGTATGCAGATGATATCCAATTTCTGGTTCCAATAAAAGACTCAAATCAAGATACATTAAAATTTGTCAACATTTACATTACTATTATTAAACAATTATTGTCTCATATGAAACTATCACTAAATCTGAACAAAACAGAAATTATACTACTAATAGAAAGTTGCAAGTAAATAATCCTTCAATCCTTACAATAGAAAAAACAGAAATTGAAATGGTTACCCATGCGTGAGATCTTGGGATCATAATTGATAGTGACCTGAACATGCGAAACCATATTAGTTGGATAAAAAGAAATTGTTGTGGTCCTGGCCGCGAGCACCGGGGCCAGGCCCTTACCTCTTGATTCCCGGACCTGCTCCCGTCTCCGGAGTCCTGGCCTGCGGCCTGTTTGGCGGCGTCCCCACTGGGGCAGCGCCGCCGTGAAGATTCCGGTGGACGCCCTGTTCCTAGGCACGCACGCATGCGCCACTTGGGCACCTTTGTAGCCAGTTTCCCGCCAGTGCCGACTCCGCCCAATTCCTGACGTCAGACGCCGCGGCCTTGATAAGCCGGCCGCGGCCATCCAACCTTTGCCTTGCAATGGGTTAGCATTCTGGTTTCCTGTTGCGTTGCACACCGGAGTGACCTGCTTGGCTACGTCGCTCCGTTCCTGCTACAGTACCTGCTTGGTTCCTGCCTGCTTGCTACAGTACCTGCTTGGTTCCTGCCTGGTTCCAGTACCCGAGTCCTGCTACAGTTCCTGCCTGGTTCCAGAACCCGTACACAGTTACAGTATTACTACTGTCCTAGTCTGGTTCCAGTTACCTGTCCTGATCCACAACCCACCTAAGTCCCAGCGGCTGGGTCCCTATGGGCTCCTCCCGGGGGGACTTCGGCTTCCAAGGGTGAAGCCACCTAAGTCCCAGAGGTTGGGTTCCTACGGGCTCCTCCTGGGGGAGCACCAGTTTCCAGGGTGAAGAGCATCTACGTCCCGCCTGAACATGTGCCTCCCGGCCCGCTGTTCATCAGAGACATTGTCCATCTTTTCCTAGTCTCCAGCAGGTCGGCCCAAGGGTCCACTAAACTGAGACTCCCACAACAGATTGCAAGGCCATGGACTCGGCGGATGCACCCGCTCCCTAAGCACCAGAGCTGCATTGATAATTTGGCAGCCACGGTGGAATGGCTATCCTTGCGCCTGGAATCCTTGCCTTCAGCTAGCAGGGCCCCCAAGGGTCACGGCCCTTCTGTGACTCAGTTACCAGCACCCTCCTGCTACGCTGGCGATTTAAGGACCTGCCACGGCTTTCTGAACCAAAGTTTTGTATGGTTCTCCCTGTTGCCTCGGCAGTTTCCCTCGGATGCATTGAAAGTGGCATACATCCTGTCCTTGCTCGATGGGAAAGCCTTGATATGGGCTTCTCCCCTTTGGAAAAACAATGATTCTTCACTAACGGATTTACAATTGTTCATCACGAACTTTTGCCAGGCCTTTGATGAGCCCGCCCGAGTAGCCATGGCTACTTCTGATCTGCTGCAACTTCGTCAGGGGGTTCGCTCCTTGGCAGACTATGCAATGGAGTTTTGGACTTTAGCCCAGGAAGTAGGTTGGCAGGACGGTAGTCTTAAGGCCATCTTCCTGGAAGGCCTTTCCGGTCGCATTAAGGATGAGATTGCGGCTTGAGATTTGCCAGAAGACCTCAATGCCTTGAACGAGATGGCTGCTCGCATAGACCGCCGCCTACAACAACGGGCCAAGGAGCAGCGCTCTTCTCGCCATAGTCAGGCTCATGGGCCGAGACCTGCGCCCTCTCTTAACAGCCTTCGTCCAGACATCCCCACCAGCAAACCCATGCAGCTGGGATGGGCCCCGCTTTCTCTTGAAGAAAGACAATGTCGCCGTTCGTTGAAGTTGTGTTTATATTGTGGCCAGAAGGGCCACTTCTTGGCACGCTGCCAGGAGCGTGCGGAAAACACCAAAGCCTAGGAGGGTCGGGAGGAGCTCCTCCTAGGCTGTGCTACAGCTCCTCAATGCACTGTTCCTGTTACTCTGGAATACCCCGGAGGATCCTTTGAGACGATGGCGTTCCTGGACTCTGGAGCTGGAAGTAATTTCATCCTGCACGACTTAGTCTCCCAGTTGCGAATCCCTACGCATAGACGGGAGGTCCCATGGGGGAAATTTTGGAAGTGACTTTCAGAAGACATTTCTTGGAAGTTTTCGGTTTTTCCCCTGACCAAACTTTTTCCGTTTCTCGAATGTTGCTTCTTCCTAAAATATTTCTGCTGTTTCTAATATTACTTTCATGATTTAATTAATTTTCTAGAGAATTCCATTGTTAAAGTTATTGAATGTAGAATATTATTAGTTTCTTTTCCCCTCTTCTCAGAATTTAAGTAATGTAATGCAGAAGTATTTTAGAAATATTTCTAAATTATTTTATGGTCAGGTAGTCTGAATTTTCCCTGATTTAGCTTGTATAACACAAGATCAACATAGAGGTTTTCTTACCTTTCGGCAAGAAGCTATTGCTATAGGATGTTCCTTTAAACTTCGCTATCCTTGCACATGTGTTTTTAATTTAAATGAAGATTATTTCATATTCTTTTTCCCTGACCATGTTAAAGAGTTCTTAAAATCCAGAAGACTTGAAACATCTTCTACTTAATAGGGCATTAGTATTGTGCTGATTTAATCCATATTAAGCCTGTCTTCTTATATGATTGTTGCGCTTGGAGGTGGACCCTTGTCCTGGAGCAGTGGTAGGGACCAGGAAGCACCTGCCCCCAGGAGGAAACAGAGGCTTGGATGAGCTTCACCACTGGAAGCCTGAGGTCCCCCTGGGTGGAGCCCTTAGGGACCCGGGCCGCTTGGACTTAGGTGAGCCTCGCAGGGTCTCCTGGAGAGGTAGTAGAGAGATGCGTGAATATGGCAAGCAGCACAAAGGATAAGTCACTTAGGATTCTTTGCTACCGGCTCCATGGTCATTTGACAGCACGCTTAAACAGGAATCTGAGAAGTGGGTGCCCAGCTATGCTCGCAATAGGCACTTGTAAAAAATAAGCGCTCAAAAAATAGGCGCCCAAAAATTAGGGGCCTAATGTACTATTCAGGTAGATGCCCAAGTTGAGCGCCAGTCTAGGCACCCAGAAGCACACCACTGTGCATCCAACTAGGTGCCCCTACGCACACAACCGAATGCCCAGGTAGGCACCCCTATGCGTCCAATTGAGTATCCAGCTAGGTGCACAACCAGACACACAGCCAGGTGTGCAAACACGAACAGACATACCTGAAGAGGGCAGCCTTATGAGCAAAGGCGCGCGAACGCCGCCACAGCCTACCATGTAACAAAAAAATTTAAGCTGAGAATGGGGACTAGCACAGAATGCTGCTCAACTCCCCAAGCTGCCCGAGTCCCCAAAGCTCCCCTCAGAGGCGGGAACGAACGTCGGATCAGCACGCCAAGCATGGAGACTGGAGGGGAGAGGAATCCCCCAAAACAACTCCCCTCTTTTTTATTTTATATTTTTAAATACTCTTTACCTGAGCTCAGCCCATCCCAGCCAGAACAGAGTGGTCTCTGGCTGCAGGGGGAGAGGCATATATCTTCACCACCGTGCTCAGCTTCCTGCACCCGCTTGCCTTTCAGCTGTTTTTTTTTTTTTACAGCTAAGTCTACACTGGCAAAAACCAGCTACTGGATCAAGGCACTCATCTGAGGGAGGGATCTGAAGAAATCACCTCAGGAAATTCGACTGAGGGACCATAAGGTATCACGACAGGAGAGCGGGACAATAAACTTCTTTCTTCTTTTCTCCTTCTATAAAAAACTTTTAATGCAATCCCCAGCAGAGAGTTGCACATCCACCATCTACTGAAGACGGAGAATACTGGCGGGCTGATGTCGGTATATAATTTTATATTGAATTTATGAGTCAATTGTTTTGAAATCCTAAGAGTCACCAACATAAGATTTAAAGGGCAGACATACATATAAAGAACACCGGATGGTATATTATTGAGTCTTCTGTATTATTACTCTAAGAGTCATCATTAATACTACGTGATCTACAGAAAGTACAGATTTACATATTGATATAAATATTCATATCATTATTTTGTTAAAAAGCACCGGATGGTGTATCACTCATGGTAAAACTTTCCTTGACGGGCTGCAAATGATTGAAAAGACCAGACGGCTCGGTAAGGTACTGAGCACGTCGTCACAGGCTTGCTGATGCAGTCCCATTTTCCACTAAAAAAATTTTTATTTTACAATATTGATTTGACTAAAGGTGAAGAGCATTTTTGTAAAGAAAATGTGGCGATACCTTTTGTGTTTTTTGGTATATATACCGTAACATCAGCTTTGCTCCGTCTCCATAACCCACTGGTCGTGGATCCACCTATCCGAATGCCAAGAAATAGAGGCCATTAGTAAACTCGATCTATTCATTCTTCCTGAGTCTAGGAAAGAGGAGTGGAACCACCTTCCCTAAGCTGAGAGGTGAATTTTTTATTTAACTGCCATATCTTTGCTTGGTCCCTTGCCCTGGCCTAGATACTGGACAGCTGGGAATGCTGGACAGCCTGAAATGCTGGACAGCTGGGAAGTGGCCAGACATTATCACTTTTACTTTGTTTCTATTTATACTGTTTTGCTTGGGGGAGATGATTGTTCAGTGATTTTGTGAGATCGTTATGAGATCCTGGTTAGAAGGATCATGTCTGGGGGATGTCACAAAAGAAGCAGCCATTTACCTCATCAAAGGAAATGTGGAAGAAGTATATGTTGGAAGTTCTCAGAGTTCCAGAGCAAGTAATGCCTGTGACTTCAAGAATCTACTATATTCCTCCCTTAAAGAATAAGGCGTCTTTGGATCAGAAAGGAGATCAAGTTTTAACATCTATTACTCCTCCACAGTTACATTTAACAAAAATTTTGGAAACTTCTCAGAAGGACTATATTGTTCCTGCTACTTTGGTAGTATCGTTTCTGCTTGAGGCAGATAAGGAATGGACTCTAAAAATGTTCTTTCGTCACCGCACAGAAATTTTTATGGGTTACAAAGTCAATATTTTTCCAGATATGTCCAGAATAACTCAAAAAAGAAGAAAACAGTTTCTTTTGTCAAGACCTAGGGTCATTGAGATAGGTGCTCTGTTTTTGTTAAAGTTGCCCTGTAAGTGTCTTATAAAATATCATGGTCTCCCTTATATTTTTTTCCAACCAAACCAGTTATCTGCTTTCCGGTTGTTAGCTCCTCTCCAATCTCAACCGAATGAGTGATAAGTATGGCATAGGTTCGCTAGTGAAGTGATCGTACCCTGTACAACAGTTTCTTTTCCCTACTGTGAATTGTTTGATACAATTTTTTTTTTCCTCAAGCTTAACTCTTGGATTCAACATAGTGGACTTTGGATGAGATACTAACAGCTTTAGACTCTGTCTTACATTTCCTTTGTATTTATCCTTTAATGTTTTGATACTCTGTATCTCTGATTTCAAATCAAGATGTAAAATTCTCTTGAAAATAATTTGTTAAATTCAATAAAAAATAAATTAAAAAAAAAAACAAAACAAAAGAAGCAGCCGGCAGCACTACATTACTGTCCACAGACCAGTGACACTGCAGAGCTTAGGGAGGGCTACGATCCCACTACCATAGGGTGTCCTATGTAGCTTCGCACTCCAAAATGTGGCCCTGACAGATCCCTCCAAAAACCAATCCATACGCACCCGCAGACTGGAGAATTAGATGTTATCACTGTGGGATGGATGGGGCTCCTTTCCCACCAAGGGCAGTAACCCCTGGGTAGCATGAGGCACAGAAAGTGGGCATTCCCTTATATTAAACAGAATATCTTTTATAAATTGTAATCTTCAATGTGGAAATTTAGTAGTTAGAAAAATTAATCACAGCATATAACTTTGATCGTATACATGCCAATACTTTCCTAATGATTTAGATATAACATAAAGGGATTAATTTAAACCTTTGAAAATATCCCTTTCCTATTTTATACAGGTTAAATGCAAAATACATGTGACTTAAGTTGTGTATCTTTTTTAAAAAAAAAGTGTTGTTAATAATTTATTATACAATCACAAAGCAAGCCATAACACCTCATTGCACAATAAATCACTCTTCTGCTCATTCAAATACCATAAGGCCTGTTTCAACTATTTATTTTAAAGTCCATACTTTGTAGGGGGGCAGAATATATGCCACTCACAATATCTCTAAAAGCTCCTATGATACAAATAACAAAATGTATAAATTCCTGGCCCAGAAGTAGATGAAATTAATCTTTTATCTGGGACTGCCCTCTCTTGCCTCCAGAATGCTTTTTCTTTCTTTGAATGCATGCTATAAGATAAGATGTCCAATAAAATGGATCCCAGGGTGGAAAAATCAGAAAGGGTACTCCAGTTCTCCGAACTGACCAATAAAATTGCTAGTGCACTGTAAATTCATTCATATACGGCATAACAATTTAACTGGCCAAGAGACTGATTTGGGAACAGTACATTATTTAAATGCTTACAACAGTTTCCTTCAGAACATTTTAAGGAAAGGTCTTTTACCCTTGCTGTGGAAAGGCTAATAATATGCTGGTCTTTTTCATTAATGACAATTTCAGTGATAGCGTATAAGTGTCCAACGAGCTTCCCCACTGGCTTAGAGAAAATGTTAGGGTGCCATAGTCGAATAACTTTGTCAAATCCTGCAAAATGGAAGAGAACAAAGGAAGAGAACTGATTATTGGCTAAGAAGGCCCAATAACTTAGGGGCATATTTACCAAATTGCTATAACGTTGTCACACGTTAACATAAATTGTTTGAAAGACCCCAGTGAGATTAATGCATTCTCGCATTTTGGTAAATACGCTCCTTAATAAAATTATTGTATCAAATCAAGCCAAAATAACAATTTTTTAACTTTCAGAAAGTTTACTTCTAAAAGGTCAAAATGCTTAGCAACCTATACGACAGTTTTTGTATGACTTATTTAAGGTTTTTTACCATTTTTTAAAGAAGAGGAGATCTCAGTGTATGGAACTAAACTGTATTTCTGCCTCTCAGAATATAATATCATCAGTGCTGCAAAAAGCTTTTGTGATGAACTTTCAGAATAACTGGGGAGATCATAATGGTCAGTTTTACTCAAATTTAAAAGCCCCAAATTAATAACTTAATATATATTGAAACAAAATACCCTTCAAGCATAACAATAAGAACTCCAAAAGTTTATCCCATTTTTTCCAGTGACTTGCTGTATCCTCAGTTAGAAGCAAATGCATCATAAACCCTTTCAAAGCTGTGCATTCCACTTTCTTCCCTATTTTGTTGTTTCTTCTTTATGTCTGTGCCTCTTTCTTACCTTTGTTTGAACTGGGATATCTTGCCTCCATGACTTTTCCCTTACAAATTTTGCAACTCTTTGCTCCATCCCCTTTTCCAAGTTCCTACCTCTTTCCTCACCTTCATATCCCTTTTCAAATACTATTTCTGTGGAGCATTTATGTTAGGCACCCAGACAAGGGCTTCCTTTTCTCTCTCAAATACTGAAGTAATCAGAAATTGCTTACTCAGCACCCCTTATATTATAGATTTATTTGTTGTTTGTTAGCTGACTCATGCATGCGAGTGCCCTGACTTAATGACGTTCCCAGCACCAGGGTTTAGCGTACTTTTTTGTGAACTAAAAGCAGTATTACTTCAGTAATTCTAGTGTACCAAAAAATATGCCACAACCGTACTAAAACCTGCATAATATTATTTGTGAAGTAGTAGTGTATGACCACTACTATTTTCTTCACTTCTGATAAGAGAAAGTGTTTAGCAGGTTTCCTTGTAAAGCCCTTACAAGTAAACAAACTGTTGACTGCGAAGCAGACAGAACTTCAAAATGTCTGGATATGATTCTCGTCTTTCTGTTGCAATGATGATTGTTTTTTGAACAATTGTGATGCTCTTCACAACACCATTTCTTATGCTTTCCTAGCTGGCTCACTGTCTCATGGTGTACATGAAGTAAAAGGGGACAACTTTGCTTTCTTGACTGGGTGAGTTTGATTCTTTTATTGACTTGCCTGTCATTTCAGAACTTAAGGTAACCTGCAGTGCCATTTTCCATGAAATACAAGTCTGTAAACTGTTCTAAAGATTCTTATGGTCTTTGAAACCTATGTACTAAAGTTCATATGGACAGGTAATGAACCAGGGGGTTCATACACACTGAAGCAGCATGGAAGAAAAGCAAACCAGATTGCCTAGGGCATCATAAAGGCAGAAGAGAGCAAGAGGCCCAGGCCTGAAGGGAAAGGTAGTTTAGAAAGCTTTGACAAGGAACCAATCCGGGGGTAAAGGTAGCTGTTACAGGCATAGCCCTGGGAAGCATAGCCAGGGGCTAATTAAAGAAGCTGCTGCAGGAAGCCAGTGGGCTTTTGAGGAAAGGTACACTGCCTTCCAGCAGAACCAGGTGGGGAGTCAGAGGAAATGCAGACTCAAGAACAGCAGTTCCCTGACTGTCCATTAGGGGTAAGGCATCTGCAAAAGGTTGTGTGGGAGAGTAGGTAGCCCTGAAGACTTAGGATGGCTTACAGTTTACACCAATGTCTTAACTAGAGAAATCCTGGTGTCTCAAGGGAAAGAAGTGGAAAGTTGTAAATGCAGATCATTGGCAGAGGGAATAAAGTTGCTTTTTACCACAAGGAACTACCGGTAGCTGTGAGTTTGTGTTCCAGAAACCGTCAGCAGGGTTGGGCAATGTTTGGGCCATGACTTATGACAGTATGGGGCAGATCTTTAAACCTGCGCGCGGGCGTAGATTTGTTCGCACAACCTGGCCCAAACAAATCTACGCCCGATTTTATAACATGCACGTGCTGCAGCGCACATGTTTTAAAATCCAGGGTCGGCGCGCACAAGAGGATGCACAATTGTGCCCAGAGTGCAGGCGTAACTTGCCCAGAGGCAGGCGTAACTTTCCTGATAAAGGTAAGGAGGGGGTTTTAGATAGGGCTGGGGGGCGGGTTAGATAGGGGAAGGTGCGGGGGGGGGGGGGGGGGCAGAAGGAAAGTTCCCTCCAAGGCCGCTCCGATTTCGGAGCAGCCTCGGAGGGCATGGAGGAAGGCTGCGCGGCTCGGTGCGAGCAAGTTGCACAATTGTGCACCCCTTTGCACGCGTCGACCCTGGATTTTATAACATGCGCATTGCAGCGCGCGCATGTTATAAAATCGGGCGTAATTTGTTCGCGCCGGGTTACTGTAAGGAGTCTCCAGCTCCACTGGCGCTATAATTCAAAATGGTAACAGCTGATGAGCCTTCCCCTTTCCATTCACATACTTTTCCCTATTAATGAGCTTATTTGTATTATAGTATGAAAATCTTCGATTAGGCTATATTAATGCTAAAATGGTATTCACTGAACTGAACTAGAGCTTTTAATGCATTAGTTAATAAATAGGTTTCTCTGGCAATCTGGTTTTTGGGGGCATTATTTCAATCTGTAATGGGGGGGGGGGGAGCTGAACTATTTGGCCTTTTGGAAAAGGGTAAAAGCTTGGTTATTCCCAGAGGGGGCTTGTTAAAATTTAGGTGATAGCAGGCAGATCTTGGCTGTCCTTTGATTTTAAATTGGGTAAAGTGCAGCAGTTGTATTTTTCCTAGTTTTTAATGATGATTTTATTGAATTTGTGATTTGTATACATTATGGTTTTGTGCAGTGTTCCGATCAGTTTTTGATGAGAGTACGACATATAAAAGTTGGAAATAACTAAATAAATAATTGTTTCCTTGGCCAGAATTTTATAGCACTATCAGTAATACTTGCACAAGCATATCAATAATACACATGAACATTTTTAGCGTATGTAAAACGTCAAATTCGTCATTTAATGCGTTTTGCTGCCACTTTGTTAAATAGGCCCTTTTAAGCACATTCCAGATTTTCTTCTTCACAATGAAGAATGTACTTACCTCCAGTAGCAATGATATTTGCTTTTCTGCAATAAGCAAATGCATTAACTCCTCTTGGAACTGAAAGTTCCCTGACTGGTCTGTACAATGAAAACAAAAAACATGAAAATTCCATTAATTTTGAAAATATTGTTGCAATACAGGACTGCAGGTGTGCAAAATGTCTATCTACATAAATCCAAAATGAACCGGAATATTTATTTATTTATTTAAAGCTTTTCTATACCGACTTTCATGATACAAATGAAATCAAATCGGTTTACAAGGAACAGAAGCATTATAACGTTAACCATAACCAGAAGGAGCGGAAAGTTACAATAAAACAGGGGTATGTAACTGGGAGGTGATAAGCAGAGGGGGAAAGAAAAACTCAATAACTAATTACAACTAAAGAGATGGCAGGTACTAAAGCCTACATCTGATCTGTGGCATGGCAAGATGCTGGCCTAGATTAGGGGAAAGCCTGCCTGAATAACCATGTCTTAAGCTTTTTTTTGAAAGCAGAAGACAGGATTCTTGTCTGATGTCCGGTGGTATGGCATTCCAGATGGAAGGTCCCGCTGTAGAGAAGGCCCGTTCTCTGGTAGAAGACAAGTAAGCCACTTTGTTAGGGGGGGGGGGGAGCGGCCTGGAAGGATGGCGCCGAGGTGAAGGCCCTAAATTTAAAGGGCTGCCTCTTCCAGGGGTTTGGGGCCTCCAATTGGCCGGCGAGCCGAGTAGGCGGGGTTTCCGGCAGCCTCGAGGTGGTGGGAGCTGGACGGCGGCACGGTGAAGATCGGGGTAAGGGGTCTCTTATATATACTCTGGTCTAGTCTGTAATTCTTGGAATAAATAACAACAGCAGGTTAAAAGGCAGCATGATGACTGGATGACCAATGAATTAGATTAGAGATGGGCATTGGATGTGTAACATTTTTTGTGTGTGTACACTGTTGGGTTACCAGCCAGGATGGGTGGGGGCAGGTTGGAACCCCAGGTGTTCGGCTGCCTGGTTATGCCTCTACAGAGAGGGAAATACCCCCTGATTTCTGTTCCCAAAGCTGTGCCAATGACTGAGAAGCATAGCTGGAGGCTAAATAAAGAAGCTACTGCAGGAAGTCAGTGGCCTTTTAAGGAAAGTTATACTGCCTTCCAGCAGAACCAGGTGGGGAGTCAGAGGAAATGCTTTTGCCCAGACTCAAGAACAGAGGTGCCCTGACAGTCCATTAGGGATATGGCATCTGCAAAAAGTTTTGTGGGAGAGCAGGTAGCCCTGGAGACTTAAGGTGGCCTACAATTTACACAAATGCTTTTCCTAGGGAAATCCTGGTGTCTCAAGGAAGGAAAGGAAAATTGGATCATTGGCAGAAGGAATAAAGCTGCTTTTTACTGCAATAACTGAACCCGACTGTCCTGATAGAGCTAACTTTAAACCTGCATTCATAGAAAAGGAATACTCCCTAACTTCTGTTCCCAGAGAGGTAACTTTGAATCTGCCTTCACCGGAGTGTAATACTCCCTGAACTTCTATTCTCAGAAAGGAATCTGCACCTCTGTGCCCACAGGTGAGCTGCAAACTGTCTCCCACAGAAAGGCTTCACCCACTAAACCCTGAATAGAATTTTGCATCAATATGTACACAGAAGTGCATTATAAAATACTGGGCTTCAAGGGTCAGCCATTGCCTGACCTCAGCGGCCCTTAAGTAAGAGATAATTGTAGAACAGTGGATTTTAGTTTTTGTTTCTCCTGTGTCTAAGGGTGAGGAGAACTAAAACTCAGTGTCTAGTTTTTTTTTTGCTGTCTCAGAACTCTTTGAGATACTCACCCACCCCAATCTCCCTCGGTGCACATTAATTTCTCACTTCTGTACTGCTCCCTTGGATTTCTGCACCACAAATGTATGACTACACTTTTTTGCACTGAATCTTAACTGTCAAGGCCTCGATCACTGTAACATCCCACCAGCTGCAGTAATCATGCCATGGTTGATGTCCCCTTACGTCCAGGCTGCACGGCCCTCCCTCCTGCTGCTGCTTGCTGGAGTCTCCAGGCTTCGCCCATGCACCTTTCCTATCCTTAAAGGGCCCATGGCAGGAAACCTTCAGCGGTGCATTTTGATGATGTCACCAGACTCAGTATTTTAAGGCCAGCCTTGACTCTCACCAATGCCTCAGCAATAGGTCTGCAGCACTAGCCATCGGTTCTCATTATTTTTTGTCTCCTGCCTTGCCTCACCATGTTTCTGTGCTTGATGACTTGCCTTGCTGTGTCCCATGTCTCTTGCCCAGCCTCTCTGATTTCCCCCTTGGACTGTCTCTTCTGCTGCTGACCCAAATTGCCTTGGACTTCTGCTTGACTGCCACCTGCCCTGACCATTTCCTGGAGCTTGTCTCCACTCCTAGTTGCCTGCCCTGACCATTGCCTGGATCTCATGTCTGCTCCTAGTCACCTGCCCTAACAATTGCCTGGATCTCGTCTCTGCTCCTAACTGCCTGCCCAGACCTCTGCCCTGACTTTGACTTCTCTGCCTTTCGCCTGTATTGACTCTTAGTGGGTCCTGCAGTCTTCTGGCAGGGACTCTGATCACATCAAGGATGAGATGGTGGGGTAAGAAATTCCTTTTGGCCTGGATGACTTTATCGCTTTATGCATCAGAATAGATGTGCAGTTTCAGGAAAAGGCATATGAGAAGCCACCTCAAGCAAAAACATCAGTTTGGTAACCCACTTCCAGAGAACTGCTGGCCTCAGTTAAGGGTACTCCTCCTAATCCTTCTGACGAGGAACCCATGCAACTAGGCAATCCATAAAAACATAAGATATGCCATACTGAGTCAGACCAAGGGTCTATGAAGCCCAACATCCTGTTTCCAACAGTGGCCTATCCAAGCAACAATTACCTGGCAAATACCCAAACATTAAATAAATCTCAATTTACTATTCCTTACTGATTAATAGCAGTTTATGGATTTTTCCTCCAGGAACTTATCCAAACCTTTTTTAAACCCAGTTATACTAACTGCTGTAACCACATCCTCTGGCAATGAATTCCAGAGCCTAACTATGCACTGAGTGAAAAAACATTTTCTTTGATTTGTTTTAAATGAGCTACTTGCTAATTTCATGGAGTGCCCTCTAGTACTTCTATTATCCGAGAGAGTAAATAACCAATTTACATTAACTTGTTCAAATCCTTTCATGATTTTGTAGACCTCTATCATATCCCCCCCCCCACCCCCACCCCCGCCCTCAGTCATCTCTTCTTCAAACTGAACAGCCCTTACTTCCTTAGCCTTTCCTCATAGGGCAGTCGTTCCATCCCCTTTATCATTTTGGTTGCCCTTCTCTGCACTTTCTCCAGTGCAACTATATCTTTTCTGAGATGCGGTGACCAGAATTGCACAAAGTATTCAAGATGCGGTCTCACCATAGAGCTTATACAGAGGCATGATGACCTCCATCATTTTATTTGCCATTCCCTTCCTAATAATTCCTAATAATTCTGTTTGCTTTTTTGATTGCTACAGCACACTGAACCAACAATTTCAATGCATTATCCATTATGATGTCTAGATCAAAAAAACTTAAGACCAATTTCCCAATCCTGATGGTACGAACATAAAAATACAAAAATAAAAACAAGAATTGCACAATGATAGATTAGCCTTCATTTTTAAAGATATTTTGGTTTCCCCCTTTTTTGGTTTTGTTTATGGTTATATGGGTGAATTTGTTGACTCCATTACGTTGTGATAGTGTATCACTTTGCACTTGTCCACGTTAAATTTCATCTGCCATTTGGAAAACCGAATCTTCCAGTTTCTTAAGATCCTCCTGCAATTGATCACAATCCGCTTGAAATTTAACTACTCTGCATAATTTTGTGTCATCCACAAATTGGATCACATCACTCGTCGTACCCCTTTCCAGATCATTTATAAATATATTAAAAAGCTCCGGTCCAAGTACAGATCCCTGAGACACTGCACTGTTTTACCTTTTTCCACTGTGAAAACAGACCATTTAATCCTACTTTCTGTTTCCTGTCTTTTAACCAACTTGAAATCCACAAAAGGACATCGCCTCCTATTCCATGACTTTTTAGTTTTCTTAGAAGCCTGTTATGCAGGACTTTGTCGAACGCCTTCTGAAAATCCAAATACACACACATCTACTGGTTTACCTTTGTCCACATGTTTATTCACCCCTTCAAAAAATATAGGAGATCTGTGAGGCTTGTGTCCCATTAAACTATGTCTATCTAATTGTTTTGTGATTCTATTCTTTATAACAGTTTCCACGATTTTTCCTGGCACTGAAGTCAGGCTCACCAGTCTATAGTTTCCCAGATCACCCCTGGAGCTCTTTTTAAATGTCAGGGTTACATTGGCCATCTTCCAGTCTTCAGGTACAACGGATGATTTTAATGATAGGTTAAAATTTAATTGAAATAGGTCTGAAATTTCATTTTTTAGTTCTTTCAGAACCCTGGGGTGTATACCATCCGGTCCAGGTGATTTACTACTCTTCAATTTCTTCCAGGTTCACCATGATTTGGTTCAGTTCATCTGAAACATCACCCCTTGAAAAGTGTCTCTGGAACGGGTATCTCCCCAACATCCTCTTAAGTAAACACTGAAGCGAAGAAATTGTTTAATCTTTCAGTGATGGTCTTATCTTCCCTAAGTGCCCTTTTAACCCCTCGATCAACTACTGCCCCAACCGACTTCCTCATACTCTTTCTGCTTCAGATATATTTTTTAAAGTTTTTATTGTGAGTTTTTGCCTCTACGGCCAACTTCTTTTCAAATTCTCTCTTAGCCTATCTTATCAATGTCTTATATTTAACTTGCCAATGCTTATACTTTGTCCTATTTTCTTCTGATAGATCCTTCTTCCAATTTTTGAATGAAGAGGTTTTGCTAAAATAGCCTCTTTTACCTCACTTTTTAGCCATGCTGGCAATCATTTGACCTTCCTTCCACCTTTCTTAATGCATGGAATACATCTGGACTATGCTTCTAGGGTGGTAATTTTTAACAATGTCCACACCTGTTGCACACTTTTCACCTTTGTAGGTGCACCTTTCAGGGTTTTTTTAAACTATTTTTCTCATTTTATCAAAGTTTCCTTTTGAAAGTTTTAGTGTTAGAGCCGTGTATTTACTTACTGTTCCCATTCCAGTTATTAATTCAAATTTGATCATATTATGATCACTATTACCAAATGGCCCCACAACCATTACCTCTCTCACCAAATCCTGTGCCACATTGAGAATTAAATCTAAAATTGCTCCCTCTCTCATTGGTTCCTGAACCAATTGCTCCATAAAACTGTCATTTATTCCATCCAGGAATTTTATCTCTCTAGCATATCCTGATATTTCACTTACCCAGTCAATATTGGGGTAATTGAAATCTCCCCTTATCACTGCACTACCAATTTGGTTAGGTTCCCTAATTTCTCTTAGCATTTCACTCTCCATCTCACCATCTTGGCCAGGTGGATGGTAGTATACTCCTATCACTATACTCTTCCCCAACACACATGGGATTTCTACCCATAAAGATTTGATTGTGCATTTAGTCTCAAACTTCTGTTTTTTGTCTGCCTTTCTGCTTATCTATTTAATACAAAACACACAACAAACTCCTGGTTTTTGCCTGCCTTTCTGACCTATTTAATACAGAACACACAAACTCCTGGTTTTTGCCTGCCCTCTGACTAGCTATTCAATACAGACACACAAACACACTAAATAATATACCCCAATAGTTTACTTCTCCCCATACTTTTAAGTTTTAAACATTTTCACAAGCAGTACTTACTGATTTTTTTCAGCCTCCAGCAAGGTGATCCTCTCCTCTCAGTGCTTCCCCTGGATTGTGGGTTACTGAGCGCTTCCCTTGCAATATATCTTGTGCTTCTAAGCTAAATTTGTAAAAATCAATCCCTTTGGAGATTTACACTACAGTTAATTGTCCTGAGTGACACAAGGCTGTTCTGATTAACAATGTTGGTACCTAATCAAATCAATCACACTACCCTAGCACTTTTCCAAGGTGAATAACTGACCTTTTTCAACCTTTTTACTTAGGTATACACTACTCCTATCTTATTCTTCCTTCTGGCTACCTTTTAATACAAACACTCAAACTTCTATTTTTTGCCTCCCTTCTGACTATTTAATACAAAACACACAACTCCTGGTTTTTGCTTGCCTTTCTGACTATCTGTGTTGCGGTCCCGACCGCTTCCCTCCTGATAGGGCTCAGGCCCGCCTACCTCCGCTTCAGTAGTCGCCAGATTCCGCCCGCTCCGGGACCCGGGGGCCTCTCTCACTCCACGTGGCGGCCGTCATTACGGGCCTGCTTTACTCCGGTCTCGCGCGTGCGAGGATGTCCGTCTTGAGCGTCCTGCTCCCGGAAGCCCGGCCCTGCCCTTGCGGCTGACGTCACGGCCGATTCCCGATATAACCGGCGTTCAGACTCTCTCTCAACGCCTTGCAACAAGGTTCACAACTTCTTAGTTGCTTCCAGTTGCGTTCCTATTTATCTCCACGCTGCCTGCTTCTGACTCCGGTTTTGCTTCTGACTCCGCTTCAGCCTGCTGCCTGCCTCTGACTCCGGTTTGCTTCTGACTCCGCTTCAGCCTGCTGCCTGCCTCTGACTCCGGTTTGCTTCTGACTCCGCTTCAGCCTGCTGCCTGCCTCTGACTCCGGTTTGCTTCTGACTCCGCTTCAGCCTGCAGCCTGCCTCTGACTCCGGTTTGCTTCTGACTCCGCTTCAGCCTGCAGCCTGCCTCTGACTCCGGTTTGCTTCTGATTCCGCTTCAGCCTGCAGCCTGCCTCTGACTCCAGTTTGCTTCTGACTCCGCTTCAGCCTGCAGCCTGCCCCTGACTCCGCTTCCGCCTGCAGCCTGCTTCTGACTCTGCTTCAGCCCACAGCCTGCCTCCGTCTCCGGTTTGCTACAGACTCCGCTGCCGCCCGCTGCCCTGCCTTCAGCCGGCCCTCGGCTCTGCGCAGCCGGTCCTCAGTCCTCCGGGTACCTTGAACTTTCTATCACTCTGCCAGCCCTGGTCCAGGCCTACGCTTCACCACAGCCTTCTGGACATTCCCAAACAGCTCCCTAGGACCCGGGACCCTACAGGCTCCTCCTGGGGGGGTCCCCCTGGTTCCTGGGTGTACCCTTCTAGCTTGTGGCTCCGCCCCACAACCTACCCTGTCTCCCTAGGAAGGTCGGCCCAAGGGTCCACTACTCTCTCCAGCAGCATCAAACTGCAACAGTTTGCAAGGCCATGGACTCGGCGGAGGGCCCCAAGCCTGCAGGCCATCCCGGGGATGACACAACGCCTCCAGCAGCAACAGCACTGTATCGACATGCTTGCCGCTACCGTGGAACAGTTGGTCTCCCGTCTAGAGGCCGCTCCTCCGGACCCGCCTTCGGTTCCTCCTCCGGCTCCAGTACCCAGTTCGGCATCAGTGACTCAGTTACCCACGCCGACCCGCTATGCCGGAGATATCAAGACATGCCGTGGCTTTTTGAATCAATGCTACATGCGCTTTGCCCTTCTGCCTGCACAATTCCCCTCGGACGCAGTTAAAGTGGCATATATATTTTCGCTACTGGATGGTAAAGCACTTGACTGGGCTTCTCCCATGTGGGAGCGTCAGGATCCCTTATTACAGAACCTGCAGGAATTCGTTCTCAACTTTCGCCTTGCTTTTGATGATCCTGCACGCCAGAGCACCGCGGCCTCGGAACTCTTGCATCTCAGGCAAGGGACACGCTTGGTGGCAGATTACACTATAGACTTTCGCACACTAGCCATGGAAGTTGGCTGGCGGGATGATTGCCTTAGGGGGATCTTCCTGGAGGGGCTTGCCAGCCGCATCAAGGATGAGTTAGCAGGCCGAGACCTCCCGGAGGACTTAAATGACTTAATTGACATCGCCGGCAGGGTGGATCGCCGCCTTCAGCAGCAGGATAAGGAGAACCGCTCCTATCGTAAGACACCACCACTGTCGTCTTCTGCCACCAGAACCCCGGCACCCAAGGGACTTCCTGCCTTTGCCAACAGTGGAGAACCTATGCAGCTGGGCAGATCTCCACTAACTCCCGAGGAAAGGAGGAGGCGCCGCTCGCAGGGCCTCTGTCTCTACTGAGGAGGCAAGGGGCACTTCCTCGCCAATTGCCCGGAACGTCCGGGAAACGACCGTGCCTAGGTTTATACCGAGGAGCTACACCTAGGCTCTGCAGGATCAGCTCCTCTATGCACCTTACCAGTGACTCTTAAATACCCTGGTGGGGAAATCCAGATCCGGGCTTTCATTGACTCTGGTGCTGAGGGTAATTTCATTGTTGCCGATCTGGTGAACCAGCTGTCTCTCCCCACGCAGCGTAAGGTTCCTCCACTACGAATTTCCTCCATCAGGGATACGCTGCTCCCTGGAACCATCACCTGCTCCATGACCCCCTTGACTCTCCAGACTGGGCTATTCGGAGGAGATCTCCCTACTAGTTTTGGAACGAGCCGTTGCACCCTCTGGTCCTTGGACGTCCGTGGTTACAACGGCATTCGCCCGTTATTCAATGGGACACCTTTCAACTAACCAAATGGAGTCCCTTCTGTTTTGAGCATTGTCTACAGCTTCCACGTCCACCGAAATCCTTGCATCTCTGCTCTTCTATCATGTTGCCCGAGCCCATTATCGGTGTTCGCCGACGTCTTCTCCAAGGAGAAGGCTGAGATTCTTCTCCAACACCAGGCCTTTGATTGCCCGATTGATTTACTACCAGGCACCACACCTCCCCGTGGCCGGGTGTATCCTTTGTCCTTGCCAGAGGACTGCTGCCATGTCTCAGTACGTGACTGAGAACCTTGCCAAAGGCTTCATTCGCCCCTCTCGTTCTCCCGCTGGAGCCGGCTTCTTCTTTGTGGCCAAGAAGGACGGCTCCCTCCGTCCATGTATAGACTACCGTGGCTTGAATGCCATCACCAAGCGAGATCGTTATCCGCTCCCCCTGATTCCTGAGCTTTTGGATCGCCTTCAGGGGGCACGCGTCTTCACAAAGCTAGACCTCCGAGGGGCATATAACCTCGTCCGTATTTGCCCAGGGGATGAATGGAAGACGGCCTTTAATACCAGGGACGGGCATTACGAGTACTTAGTAATGCCCTTTGGACTCTGCAACGCCCTGGCCGTCTTCCAGAATCTCATGAACGAGGTCCTACGAGAGATGCTCCATACTCATGTTATTGTCTATCTTGATGACGTGCTGATCTTTTCCAGGGATCTGGAGACTCACCGCAATCACATCTCACAAGTTCTGCAGGCTCTCCGAGACCATCATCTCTATGCCAAGCTAGAAAAATGTGTCTTTGAAGCTGAAGCCCTGCCCTTTCTGGGGTACATCATTTCTTCCACAGGCTTCCGGATGGACTCCGAAAAAGTCTCAGCCATAACTAGATGGCCCCAACCCCGGGGTCTCAAGGCGCTCCAAAGATTCCTGGGATTCGCTAATTTTTATAGACATTTTATTCCACGATACTCGCATCGGGTCGCTCCCCTTACTGCCCTGACTCGCAAGGGAGCTGACGCCAAGAACTGGTCTGACGCTGCGGTCGCAACCTTCACTGACTTGAAGGAGGCATTCCTGGCGGACACCTGTCTTCGCCACCCAGATCCGGCAAGACCCTTCATCGTCGAGGTCGATGCCTCCAGCATAGCCGTCGGGGCGGTTCTCAGTCAACACTCCGATTCTGGACAGTTATTGCCTTGCTCCTACTTCTCCAGGAAGTTTTCCCCTGCCGAGGCAAATTACTCCATCGGCGACAAGGAGTTGCTAGCAATCAAGCTTGCGTTTGAAGAATGGAGACAGTGGCTCGATGGGGGCAAGACATACAACCACCGTATACACGGACCACAAAGAGTTTCTGTCCCAGGCCCAACGCTTAAACCCCCGCCAAGCCTGGTGGGCCATGTTTTTCAGCCGCTTTGACTTTACCCTACAATACCGACCGGCGGCCAAGAATCTCCGAGCTGATGCTCTCTCACGGATCTCTCTATCTGAAGAAGACCAAGAACCCCCACAGTACATCCTAGACCCTAGCAAAGTCCGCCTGTCCGCCCTGACGGTCCTCTCCCAGGGTAGGACCATGGTTCCCCGACGAGATCGTCTAAAGTCATTGCGCTGGGCCCATGACTCCCTCACTGGAGGGCACGCAGGACGAGAGAGAACATTGGAGCTCCTCAATTGTTATTACTGGTGGCCCAGCATCCGACAAGATGTCCGCGCCTATGTAAGCTCTTGCCCCACCTGTGCTCGACAAAAGCCCAGTCCTGGACCCCGTGTGGTCTTCTACAGCCTCTGCCAGTTCCCACAGAACCCTGGTCCCATCTCGCTACGGACTTTATGGTTGACCTGCCTCCATCCCGCGGTCAGACGTTCATCTGGGTCACCGTTGATCGTTTCTCCAAAATGGTGCACCTTGTTCCATTACCTAAGTTACCCTCTGCACCCGAACTGGCTCTCCTCTTCGCCCAACATATATTCCGGCTGCACGGTCTCCCTCAAGACATAGTTTCCGACCGTGGGCCGCAATTCGTCGCGTGCTACTGGAGGGCTCTCTGTAAGTGCTTCAAGGTACAGCTCAGCTTTTCTACAGCTTTCCACCCGCAAAGTAATGGGCAGTCCGAAAGGATGAATCGGTCTCTGAAAACCTACCTACGAGCCTTCACCAACGAGAGGCAAGACAACTGGTCTGAACTTCTGCCATGGGCCGAGTTTGCCTATAACAACCAAGCTCATGCCGCTACCGGACTCTCACCTTTCTAGCTAGTATACGGGAAACAACTGAGGCCTCCACTTCCCATCGCCACGACCAGTGCTTCTCCCGCCGCCCAGTTGACAGCTCAACAGTTACAGACATTGTGGCGGAAAACCCAGAACAAATTGACTCGCGCAGCCTCTTCCGCCAAACGTACGGCTGATCGCCACCGACGACCGGCTCCTACCTATCTGCCAGGAGATCGGGTTTGGCTCAGCACGAAAAACATTCATCTCCGCCTCCCTTCACGGAGATTTGTATCCAGGTTCTGTGGGCCGTTCCGGATCGCCGAGAGAGTGGGCTTGGTCTCGTATAGGCTAAGATTGCCGTCCTCTCTTCGAGTCCACAATGTGTTCCACATATCCCTGCTAAAGCCCGTGGTTCTTCCTCGCTACCACCGAAGACCTCCGGATCCATCACCCACGTCCATCGATGATGATCCCACTTATCAGGTACGCGAGGTCCTAGATGTTCGATTCTACAACCGAAGGTGGGAATATCTCCTCGCCTGGGAAGGTTGCGGCGACGAGGACAACACTTGGGAGCCCAGCCGTAACATCCTGGACAAATCTCTGTTGCAACAGTTCCACCGTGACCAACCGGAGAAAGCCCGGTCCTCTCAAGAGGGGCCGTAAAGGGGGGGGGGGGGGGGGGGGGTACTGTTGCGGTCCCAAACGCTTCCCTCCTGATAGGGTTCAGGCCTGCCTACCTCCGCTTCAGTAGTCGCCAGATTCTGCCCGCTCCGGGACCCGGGGAGGCCTCTCTCACTCCACGTGGGCGGCCGCCATTACGGGCCTGCTTTACTCTGGTCTCGCGCCAAGCGAGGACGTCCGTCTTGAGCGCCCAGCTCCCGGAAGCCCGGCCCCGCCCTTGCGGCTGACGTCACAGCCGATTCCCGATATAACCGGCGTTCAGACTCTCTCTCAACGCCTTGCAACGAGGTTCACAACTTCTTAGTTGCTTCAGTTGCGTTCCTGTTGATCTCCACGCTGCCTGCTTCTGACTCCGGTTTGCTTCTGACTCCGCTTCAGCCTGCTGCCTGCCTCTGACTCCGGGTTTAGCCTGCTGCCTGCCTCTGACTCCGGTTTGCTTCTGACTCTGCTTCAGCCTGCTGCCTGCCTCTGACTCCGGTTTGCTTCTGACTCCGCTTCAGTCTGACTCTGACTTCGGTTGCTTCTGACTCCGCTTCAGCCTGCAGCCTGCCTCTGACTCCGGTTTGCTTCTGATTCCGCTTCAGCCTGCAGCCTGCCCCTGACTCCGCTTCCGCCTGCAGCCTGCTTCTGACTCTGCTTCAGCCCACAGCCTGCCTCCATCTCCGGTTTGCTACAGACTCCGCTGCCGCCCGCTGCCCTGCCTTCAGCCGGCCCTCGGCTCTGTGCAGCCGGTCCTCAGTCCTCCGGGTACCTTGAACTTTCTATCACTCTGCCAGCCCTGGTCCCGGCCTACGCTTCACCACAGCCTTCTGGACATTCCTAAACAGCTCCTAGGACCCGGGACCCTACGGGCTCCTCCTGGGGGTCCCTGGTTCCTGGGTGTACCCTTCTAGCTTGTGGCTCCGCCCCCTGACCTACCCTGTCTCCCTAGGTAGGTGCACACGATTCATTCAGTGATATGTCTGGATGATGTCATTGGGCCTTGGTATTTTAGGGCCGCCCTTGCCTCTCACCAACATTTCAGCAACAGGTCTCCAGCACTAGTTCTCATTGCCTTGAGTCTCCTGCCCTGCACAGCCATGTTCTTGTTCATCTAGCCTTGCCGTGCCATTTCCTGTGTCTCCTGACTTGTCTCATAGTGTTCCTGTGTTTCCTGCCTTGCCTTGCTGTGTCCCATGTCTCCTGCCCAGCCTCTCTGACCTCCTGCTTGGACTGTCTCCTTCTTTGCCAATTCAGATTGCCCTGAAAATCTGCTTGACTGCCGCCTACCCTGGCCATTGCCTGGATCTTGTCTCTGCTTCTAGCTGCATGCCCAAACTTCTGCCTGGACTTTGATTTCTCTGCCCTTCACATCTTGACCATTAGCAGGGCTGTCCAAATCCTGCCGGCCGCCAGAACTCAAGGGCAAAACCTGCAGGGGAAGTGGCTAGGACAGATAAAGAGCTTGGACTATCTGACCTTGCCTAGGTGTATATTTGCTACTGCCTGCAGGGGCCTGACCTGTGTATCCACTGATCAGGCAGTATCAACCTTGAGTGTGATAACCATTCCTTGAACTTTTTCGGATCACTTCTCATTCTGTCTGCTCATCCTGTCTACTCCCTCAGCAGAGTCTCAATTAATTTTCCCAACATCAAGGACATTTTTCAACCGCTTCTCTGTCACCACTTTATGATGAGGGACAACATCTGCCCTTCACCAGTTTCAGAGAACTATAGCCATTTCCAAAGATCTATTAAACAGAACCTTCACTGGACCTGCCAGGACCTCTCTGAGATCCCTTAACATCAGTTGCACTTGCTTTTTTGCTAGTTCCTCACAGACCATTTTGTCCATAATTAGTGTGGCATCTAGCCCACTATCTTATTATCCCTGCCAAGAATTGGTGGTCTTTCTCCACTTTATATATGGTTTGTTCGATGCAGGTTACATATTAAAAGGAATATACACAATTAAAAGCAAAGGACATACAATGTTACATACAATATTTTTATAATATAATCATGCAAAGAAGCTGATCAGCCAGTCATTGCCACTGTTTGCTAATCATGATGCCAGGCATTGAATAAGAAATACTACACTGACCAAAAGTATTTTTCTTTCGGGCATTAAAGGCTTGTTTAAACAGTTGAGCCTTCAGAATATGTTTGAAATCCTTTAAATTGCTGATTTCTGTTAGGGAACGAGAGGCCTTGAGCATAGGAACGCTCGGAGGCCTTCGCAATCTGTTAGGGAGTGCTAGGAGAGCGATCCCATTTCCAAGGGGATTGTGTGCCCTTAGGTCACGGCACGACCTCAAAGAACTTCAAGGCGGTACCGAGGCAGGTGAGACATGTCCGAGCCTGGGCTGAGACCAGGAAGCCAGGCCCCCGCCGACCTGCACAGCCTCAGTGAGGTCAACCACGCAAGGTTGGTCTCTGAGTGGTCCTCCGACCACTCCAAGCCCTTTCGGACCTGCTGCTGGGAATGGCAAAGGCAGCAGGCCAGACAGGAGGCAAGGGCAGATGAAGACTCTGGAACGTGACGACTCAGACGAGGAACTTGGAATGGACTCTGAGTGCTAGGAAGACTCAGATGAGGACTTGGAACTTGGAAGGACTCGGAACAAGGATTCAGGATCAAGTACTAGGTTGGGCCTGCGACACAACGCACCCTACACAGCCCACCCACGGACTACACTTGAACACGAAGCAGACTCCAGGAGCAGAAGTGGACTTTAGACTGGGACATGTCGAAGATTCCGTAGAGGGCTGCACCAGTGCGTGCCCTACACAGCCACCCATGGCTGGTCACCACCATGCTGGAGCGGAGCAGGTTCTAGCAGAGTCTTGGTCATGGACAGAAGCAGACACAAGTGAATCCGAGGGCCGGAACGAGCCTCAGGGAACAAGACGGGACGGCTACAGGGAAGGATGACCCTCTGGAGGCTTGTGCTGCAGATGAGAAGAAGGCCTTGTACCACGTAGTGCCCTACACAGCCCCCCATGGGCTGGACATGGACCATGACAGTGGCATGCCAGGAAAGGTGGATGAGGAACCAGGGGTTCAGGATATCAGGACTGGATGACGGAACATCTGGAACATCAGGACTGGATCACAGAGCACGGAACATCAAGACTTCAGCAGAGACCAGGAACGGAACAACGAGGGATCCCACGAAGAACAAGGAATGCCAGCAGGAGTAAAGACGAGAAGTCCTAGAGAGGACTAACCCCTTGCGAAGGCAAGGACAGAGTGGAAGCAGGGCCCTTAAATAGGGCTGAAGATCAGAAGATGCCCAGGAAGGAGTCCAGGTGGGGCCCAGGGCATAACCGGCCGCAGGCCCTTTAAATCTAGCTAGAAGACGCGGCCCTGCCCCTTAGGGGAAGTGGGCAGGACCATGGACAGCAGCCATGCTGACGCCGATGGAGCAGGAAGGAAGCTGGGCCTCAGGGCAGGCCCCGACGTTAGCGGCGTCCCCGCCACTGAAGAGAGGTGCTCCGAGATGGCCTCGTGAGCGCAGGAAAAGGACCGGGTCAAAGCGGCTTTCATGCCATGGGAAAGGCCCCAGCTTCTGCAGCCTCTGGGCCGCGAGAGAGATGACGGCGGCGCGGCGGCTCCTGCCGTGAGAAGAAAGAGGTGAGAGGCCTCCCGTGGCTCCGGCCATGGGAGGAATCGTAACAATTTCTCTCAGGAACTTAGGAATCTTTTTCCAGAGTCTGGTACCAGCAATTAAAAAGGCACAGTTTCTGGTAATGTCAAGTCTGGCTACTTTTATAGAAGGAATTTCTAGCTAATTCTTTTTGACGATTGCAAGTGCCTAGCAGGTCTATAAATATGGAGGGAAGTACTGAACTACAAACATGACTTATTATGTAACAAATTGAAAATTAGAGTATCTTATACTGTATACAGACTGCAAAAGGAAACCAGTGCAGAGAATACAGGAGTTATAGAATCTCTTAATCATGCACCAGTTATAATACATGCTGCAGAAATTTGAATCAGTTGTAGTAGTCGAATTGAATATGCTGGTATTCCTAGGTACAGAGAATTGCAGTAGTCTAAATTGGTTACAATTAGTGCTTGTAGAACTGTACAAAAGTCTTGAATTTCGAGGAATGGTTTTAACCATTTCAATAAATGCAACTTATAAAAAGATGATTTAACAACATCAGATATGTGATCTTGCATGTAAAGATTTGCATCAAGTATTATTCTAAGTTATGAGCCTTATGTGTAATTCGGATGCATTGTCCATGGAAACCTAAAGTAGTTGGGATGATGAAAGATGAAGTTATATAAAAATTATCTGGAGAACCTTTGTTATGAATTGGACTTTAAAGGGTCAATATTAAGCCGCTGAGTAGCTAGTTAAGGGGGTTATTTTCCAAGCCGCATTATGGGCTTTTCGCATGTGAAAAAATCTTAACATGTTGCGCTGGAGGTAGACCCTTGGGCCGAGGTGAGGTTGACGCTACCGTCAGCAGGCAGAGTGGGCTGAAGGACGGAGGCCGGCTGGCGCTTCACTAATACCAGCCCTCGTTCCCCGCGGGTTGAGCCTTTGGGTACCAGGGCCGGCCGGACTTAGTTGGGCCTCGGTATTAGTCATCGATGGAAGGATCGAGAGGTCAGTCCAGAGGCAGCAACAGTGGAGAGAAGAAGTCTGTACTGGACAAGGCGGAGTCCCTGAGACCCGGGCGCCAATAGAACCAAAGTCAGACAGGGGGCACCCGAGCAAGATCAGGCCGAAACCTGAATAGGCAAAGTCCAGGACGTAGACTGAAGAAGCGTCATACGGCAAGCTAGAGTCAGGGCTGGTGGCAATCTGGAAGCAGTGGCAAGCAAGGCTGAGGTCTGGGCGAGGAGAGAGTCAAAAGCATAGTCAGGCAATGCAGAGGTCTGGGCGTGGAGAGAGGCAATGGAGTAGTCAGGCAATGCAGAGGTCCAGGCTTGGAGAGAGTCAACTGCGTGGTCAGGCAAAGCAGAGATCTGGGCTTGGAGAGAGTCAACAGCGTGGTCAGGCAAAGCAGAAGTCATAATCCAAGGAAGCAATCCGAGGGTAGGTAGGAATCAGGAACACAGGAACGAGGAAACCAGGAATAGGAGTCAGCAAGGATCAGGAACCAGGAACAAAGGAGAATCACCAGGAGGCAACGAGTACACGACCAGTGTGGAGACATGTTGCAAAGGCAATCCTTAGGAACGGAGCCCGGTCTTAAGTACCGGAGCTCTGCTGATGTCATCATCCGGGGCCGCGGCTAGGTTCCCGCCACGGGCCCTACTTAAGACTGAATAAAGCGTGTGTGCCTAGAGAGGGGCGCGGCGATGAGCAGCAGTGTCTCTCTGTGGGCCATGCGGGGAGGCCCGATGCGGAGCACAGGGATCTATAGCTGAGCCGGAGGCACCGAAGGTGGCCCGAAGATGGAGCCAGCGGCCCACCGCCACCAGGGATGAGGGACCAGGCATTAGATTCGTCTGAGAAAGGTGAAGGGGCCGGGCTGCAGGTCTGCCGCGGCCAGCACGCGTAACATAATGCATGCGAAAAGCACCATAACACATGATGTGATGCTAATTTAGACAGCAAACAGGAGCACTTCTGCACGCAAATAATCTCAGCGAACCACAGGAAATGTGCAGAAAAGGATTCAATGTCCACACAAAATTCAGTAATATAATGCTTTCATTTTAGACGGCAACTCCACAGTGTATATATTACAGCATTTAAAGCTGCAAAGTGGGTCCCCTGACACAGACCCGTGTTTCGCCGCGAGACTGCGTCAGAAGGGACAGACAAAATTTTAGTTGTTCTAGAAAGTAAAACAAATTAAGGGGGTCATTTATCAAAATGCGGTAGGGCGTTTTCACATGCGTTAAGGGCTTATCGCATGCGAAAAGCCCCATATCGTATGGTGCGATGCAAATCTGAAAAAGAGGAGGAGTTAGGGGCGGGCTGGGTTTGCCAGTCTGCGAAGTGTTATCACACAGACTTAACGCTGATTGTAACTACACGTTTTTCAGTAGCGTTAAGCTGTTAGCGCATTTTGTGATATCTCCTGAAAGGCCTGTTTTAGTAGGTTTGAAGCTCCCGGAGCTTCTCTCTCTCTCTCTCTCACCATTAACAATGGTCCCCCATTGGTTGAATGCAGGAAATACAACAGGTATGGCACTTATCGCAAAGTCTGAAAATGTTATTGCAATTTGTGCTAACTTAGCTCTTCACATAGGTAATTAGCACAAATTGTAATAAACTGTATATTAACATAAGACATGCCCCTTTTGCTATCACATGCAATACGTATCGCATTTTGATAAATTCAGGCCTATGTTAGGAAAAACCATCCTTAGAGACATGGTGGACAACAAACAAGATGGAAATGGCAACTTCAAATTCAAAAAACAATATTGCAATTTTAAACAAATCTATGAGCAGTTCAAAGTGTTGCGACTTCAGCATAAAATAATAGCCATGTAACTTCAAAAATTGGGCATAAAAATTCAGTAATTAACCAAAGAAGCTATAGACCGAACGTTACCGAAAACAAGCACGAAGGTATTATGTTAAGGTAGACGTCAAATTAAACTGAAAAGGGAAGGACAGCAAAATCCATGTGGGGTCCAAAAATACACAAATAATTGAACTTAAAATTAGGACAAGTAAAGAAAAATTATAAAATTAAAGCCAAATGAACCATAGAAGGAATAAAAGATTTACCGTTTGTAACTTTCTAGGCAACTATAAGGCAGCAGACTATTTCAAACAGGTTGAAAATCTGCTTCAAGCATACAAACTGATGAAGTGCAACATGTCATTGAAGATACATTTTCTTCATTCCCACTTGGACTTCTTCCCAGACAACCTTGGCGCTGTGAGTGACGAACATGGTGAAAGGTTTCATCAAGACATTGTCAAAATGGAGAAACGGTATCAAGGCAAGTGGAACCCCGCCATGCTCGGTGACTATTGTTGGACTCTCATCCGCGAAGCATCGGACAGTGATTACAAACAAAAATCTGCAGCAAAACATTTTTAGTTTGTTTTCTGGTGCCAACATTGCCATTATAGCTTATGCCGCTACAGACACGTAACAATGCTTAATGTATATTGCACTTTTCTGGCAAACGGTACGTGATACAGACATAAAAAATGCATATTTGTGTTCAGCTTGTTAAAATCTACTTGTTTCACCGAAGGTTGTGGAGGAAACAAAATGTTCCCAGAAATTTGTTTACCAGTGTAACCTAACCGGGTAATTCTGCTCCTCCCAGAAATGTCTATTGCCCACCCCCCAAATGCCCCCAACTTAACTGGCTATATTCTAACTCATTATCTAGCTAGAATATAGCTGGGTAAGAGTTTCAAAATTGCAGTTTGGCCATTTAGACGGATAACTTTTCACTCCTCAGGTTATGCTTTTCCTTTTTCTCCCTAATAAAAGCTCTCTACAGCTGTGTCCTACATTGCTGAGACCACACCTACAGACAGTGAGGCCCACAGGGCTCCTCCCTGAGGGAGAAGACATCTCTCATCTCGGCCCAGGGTTCACAATTTCCAACAAAGTCATAACACCTCTTTCAAAAATAGCCCACAGTGTCTCCTCCTCTCCCTGTGCTCTCTACATTTTAGTTGTTTTCATATTATTTTTTACATAATGAACTACTCCTGCACCTTCTCTGCTGGTACTTGCCAGGTTCTTATGGCCTGGATTGGCCACTGTTGGAAACAGGATGCTGGGCTTGATGGACCCTTGGTCTGACCCAGTATGGCATTTTCTTATGTTCTTTCTTATGTTCTTATGCTGTTCCTATCCTTCATATGGCCGAATCCCATTCATGGGACTCATTGAACCACGTCTCCATAATAGCAATAATATTCAGGTCAGTCTCTACCATTAGGTCTTTCAGATCTGTACTTTCTATTACCTAGACTTTGAGCATTTGTGCTGATAGCCTTTCAGGTTTTTCTCCTTACTTTGTCTACTCTCTGATTAGCTTCATACTTGCTTCCTTTGTCTACTTTTCACTACAAGTTATATTTGTTTGTCAGGGGTTATAGCCCAAATCAATTGGCTTCACTTTACCTCCCCCAACCCCCTCTGACTCTCTCACCTAAGATCCTTTTTATGCTATTTAACATATGGAATATTGGAAAGAATTTTATAAAAGGGATCATCCATAGGCACAATAATGCTCCAAAAAGGAACAGAAATTTGGCGTGCAGAAAGAAAATGTGAATATCTCAGAGGAATTTGAAAATCAGAAATATCGGGTCAGTATTTCCGAAGAACCAAGCATTCAAAAAACATCCCCATTGCTTTCCCTGGGAAAAAAAAATCTCCCTATAACTTTCTATAGAAATTTTAGAAACTTTTAGAACATTGACCACTTCTCTATACCAAACCTTCCCCCCCCCCCCCCCTCATCCTTCCAGCACTTTAGCAGAGAACAATACAAACAGAAACAGAAAAAAATAACTGAATCAACTGGCTAGAGATTATACCAAAAGATGTTTACAAATCCACCTCCCTCAGACATCCAAAATCACATGCAAACACACACATCACACCACATACACAGTCACATCCTCCCAGACATTCCAATACCTACCACCCCACATCCAAACAAACCACAAATTCCTACACTCACTTCCAGCCACACACCCCCTCCCGTACACAGCCACATATCTACCCTTACACCCCACTCATCAGCCTCCCAGAGACACACACACACCCTCCTACCTCAACCCACCTGTCCTCATCCTCCCCACACACAGCTACACACATTCCTACACACCCACCACACATATATACACATTCCACACATAACCCTACAAACCACATACTCCTAAACCTACCAGGCACACAACTACATTCACACATTCCCCACACACAGCTCCATCCACCCACACACATTCTCCTACATACCCTAACTATACCCCCAAAAAAACCCTTCACCACAAACCCCTAAACAACCTTTCTGCAAATCTATGTCAGAAAGTATTTCCAAAGTCATGGCGCTGCATGCTTTCCCTACTGAATCATTTCACAGAAAGTTATAGGTCATCCCTATAGGACTCAACCTCCAATATATCTAAAAACTTCTTTGCACCAGGTTTTGAGCCATGGATAGAAGTTAGTGATACAATATAATCTTTCCCTTACCATGAACAGGTAATACCTAAGAAAATGCCATGGACTGCCAGGCACCCAAACTCCTCCCCTAGAACTATGATCTCTCCCTTTACTACACTGACTCCGTTTCTAACTAGGTCATTGGTCCTCAAGAGAAACAGGAAAACTTCAAATGGGACATTGTTTTTACACTTTTTTCCTGAGTGTTTTTTCTGATTCCACTGTAATGAAATTGGATGAAATGAAAGGAAATAGAATAGCACAGGCTGGCTCCCATGGTTTTCCATAGGAGTGAAAGAAAATTAAAAATTATTATTTCCTCCCATAGAAAATAATGGGAGATTTTAGGGCAAATAGGAGGCTGGAGTGAATTTATTTGGGGGCAGAAGTCTTGGGAAGGTAATTACAAGTCACATATCTAGGTGGGTGAATTACCATTTGTGGGTGGGAGCGGAAGTGGAGAATACAGGTAGGCTCTATTACATACATCTAATGTCTTTTTCAGCAAATAGAAGTCAATAGTAGATACATGGGAAAATTCTGAGGCCAATATTCAGCCACCAGACAGCCAAATAAGCAAGACTTGTCCAGTTTTATTCAGCGGCCGCTAGATATCCGGATAAGTCACTTATCCAGTTATTTGGTTAGCCAGATAGGTTGTGGCCAGACAATGGGTGGATCAGGGCGGTGCTACTTAGCAGGATAAGTTATCTGGCTAAGTAGCGATATTCAGCCTTAGATGGACCTGCAGGTCTAAACTTAGACAGATAAGACTTATCCATCTAAGCAGCGATTTCTATGAGGATATTCAGCAGCATAGCTATGCTGCTGATTATCCCATCTAAGTTAGCTGGATATGTCTATCCAGCTAACTTAGATAACTGGCTAGCTTTTGAATATGTACCCTTCTATATTCAGCCACCTGCTATAGGCCAAAACTGTCAGGTGTGAATCAAGCCGTAGGTGAATATGACTTTACTCACCCACTCTCCTTCAGCCTCCTTAAATGATCCAGAACAAATGAATGCTGACTATCAAGAGAGCAAGAGGCAAAGCATTTCAGTTCCGGGAAAAACTTTACTTTCAAGACCCAATCATTGTGTAATTTTCTTCTGATCCTGAAGGAAAATAAGCCCAACCGTAAAAGGGGGAGTCTAACAAACTGCATCAGACAGAGCACAATTCATCTCTTTTTTTTTTTATGCACAATCACAAAGAAGTTGATACTGAAAGATGTTATGGGTAACTTGGTGAGTTATCCACACAAAACCCGATATTTAAATATTTCACCATATTGGCTGCATAAATTCTATGTGCACTAAATGTATCCACATGAAAAGAATTCATTGAGGCATTCCGAGGGCAGAGTTAAATGTTAGCCAGTGAGTGCATATATTCAATGTGTTCCAGCTAAAGTTATACAAGTCTGATTGGAAAAATTACTTTCCTATCTTTTGCCACATACTGTATATTCAATGGCAGATTTCTCAGGGTAAGCCCCACAGAACATCCATGAAAAGTTACATGCATAACAGATAAATTTGCCAGTCTCTGTTTCCCTGAATTTTGACCTCCTAAAGAGATAAAGTATAGGGTTGTGTATTCATTTCAAGCAAATTTCAAAAACGCAACAAATAAGGCAAATTTATTTCATTTGGGGCCCCCGAAATGAATCAGGAGCCCCCTGAATGAAACAAACCTTATTCAATTACTTTGAAAACAAAATGCATCAGAACTAAGCCAAGGCCCGAGGGCAGGGTCTCACTTAAGGCATAGGCTGAGGCCCAAGCAGGGGCCAGAACCTATGCCCTGGCGCAACACAGGCACCTCAGCCTAAGCCTAGGCCCGAAACCAGGGCCTCGCTTAGGACATAGGCTGAGGTCCAAATAAGGGTCCATAGCCTAGGCCCAAGTGCGAAACCAGGATCTTAGCCCAGGCCTAGCCCGACACCGGTGCCTCAGCCAAGACTCATAAATGGTCTTGCCGATCCGTCAGGTAGTCAATGGCAAGGCTGAGCCTGAGGCTGGATCCCATCGCCAAGGCCTCAGCCAGGACCCAGGCCCAAAACCGCAACCTGACCCAGAGGCCAAGTCCTGACGCTGAGGGCCAGGCTTTGGATCTGGGTTTGGCCGAGGCGTTGGCTTTGTGTAGGCCAAGGTCGCAGCCACATAAGTCTTCCCCAATGGACTGGGTAAGTGGGGGCTGGGGAAGATCCTGTTTCCGACATGTTTCCAGGTGGGCAGACGGGCGGGAGGCCTCATTTTCATTTTTCAGCCTTTTTTTTTATTGTTTGATTCTTTTTTTCTCATGAATGAAACAAATCAAACAATCCATAAACCAAAATTCGTGGGGGAAAAACCTCCCAAAAACGAACTGAAGGGGCATAGATGTTTCACAATATAAAAATGTACAATACATCTTAACAATAAATTTATGACTTTCTTCTGTAGTCACAATCTTATCTAAGTAATCTTAAATTAAAGAAACATTTGTTGAGAACATGGCACATGCAGCATATAATTGCAATATTGCTTAATTCAGTAATAAAGTTAAAAGTAATATAAAATAAATGCAATAAAAACATTCTATGACAAAAAAACTAGGGGCCTAATATTCAGTGCCACTTAGCTGGGTAATTTATCTGGCTAAAAAATTAGCCGGTTGTTTGGAGCAGTGACACTTATCTAGTTACCTTACTCAGATCTGTGCCAATATTCAGCAGATAAGTCTGACTGCTATTTGACTGTCCTAAAGTTAGCCAGATAAAACTTATCCAGATAAATATAAGATAGCTGAGTATATTCGGTGGTGAGGCTGTGCCACAGAACATTTCAGCCATGTTAGCTGGATAAATTTATCTAACTTTTGCAGCCAGATATAGGGGCTGAATATCGGCCCCTATATTTACTACCTAGTCAATAACACATTGTTCTAAGAATTACACATAATGTAATGAAAATTTAATAGAACACATTTTTATACATTTTTCAGACTCTGCAATCTTGAAAATAAAGTCAAACAAGACAAAGACAGCTTTGCTAGTCTGGCAGATCCTAGGAGGCCGCTGTGTTATTCACAAACTGTCTCTTTTCTTTTTCCTTTTTTTTTGTTAATAGAAACATAGAAATGTCTGCAGAAGAAGACCAATAGGCCCATCCAGTCTGCCCAGCAAGCTTTCACACTTATTTTCTCATACTTATCTGTACTCCGACTGCTGAGTTCAGGGCCTTTATTGGTAACTTTTTGATTCTAATTTCCTTTCACCCCTGCCATTGATGCAGAGAGCAGTGTTGGAGCTGCATCAAAGTGAAGTATAAGGCTTAATGTTTGAGGGTAGTAACCGTCGTATCGAGCAAGTTACCCGATGTTTGTATACTCATACTGCTCAGATCAATGCCTTGTTAGATGTTGTCTGGATGTAAATCCTATCTCTTCATTCCCCCCTGGCGTTGAAGCAGTAAGCTGCACTGGATATGCATTCAAAGTGAAGTATCAGGCTTAATTAGTTAGGGGTAGTAACTGCCGCAATAAGCAAGCTATTCCCACACTTATTTGTTTACCCAGACTGTGCAATTCAATCCTTGTTGGTTGTTGTCTGAATATAAATCCTCTTTTCTTCATTCTCCCTGCCGTTGAAGCAGAGATCTACGCTGGATATGCATTGAAAGTGAAGTATCAGGCTTAATTGGTTTGGGGTAGTAACCGCCGCAACAAGCAAGCTTCTCCTACGCTTATTTGTTTACCCAGACTGTGCTACCTTGTTGGTAATTGCCTGAATGTAAATCCTCTTTTCCACATTTCCTGAGGGAAATAGTCTATGCTCAATAACACAGGTTTCAGTAGGTTAAGATGGTATTAATATGTGTCCCTTTGAAAGACTACTCTGTATGATAAGTTTTTGTAATTTTGTTTTATTATATATGATTGTACTGTATTAGTTTTTATTTGTGTACCACTTTGATTTTCATTATCCAAAAGGTGGTTTATAAGTATTTTAAAATAAATAAATAAACATGGGGGTCAATATTCAGCAGCATTTAGCTGGATAATGCACAAGTCATCCAGCTAAATGCTGACTTTTCAGTATTTTCCCCCCTTATCTGGCTATAGTCAGATAACTTATTATCCATCTAAAATTTAGCTGGATTACATGAGGGCATTCCAGGGCAGAGTTAAGTTAGCCAGCTAAGTTATCTGGCTAACTCAGATATTCAGAGCTTATGGTAGTAACTGCTCATCCCTGAACTTCTGGACCGTTTATAAGGGGCCAAACTATTCATGAAGTTGGACCCTCGAAGGACCTATAACCTTGTGCAAATAAAGGCAGGCGATGAATGGAAGACCGCGTTTAATACAAGAGACAGCCACTATGAATATTTAGTGATGCCTTTTGGCCTCTGTAATGCACCAGCGGTGTTCCAACACCTTATGAACGAGGTCTTTGCGACATGCTCCACTCCTGTGTCATTGTGTACCTTGATGATGTACTGATATTCTCCAAGGATCGTGCTTCCCATTGCAAAGAGGTCAGACAGGTTACCAACGCTTACGGGACCACCAGTTGTTTGCCAAACTAGAAAAATGCCTGTTCGAACAAGAGGCGCTCCCCTTTTTGGGCTTCATCGTCTCATCCACAGGGTTTCTCAAGGACCCGGAGAAGGTTTCTAGCATTTACAGCTGGCCCCAACCTACAGGACTCCGGGCCCTCAAACGTTTTCTCGGGTTTGCGAACTTCTAGAGGCATTTCATCCCGCAATACTCCCGATTGTTAGCACCCCTTATTGCCCTCTCTAAGAAGGGGGCCAACCCTAAGCAATGGCCACCCGAGGCGATAACAGCCTTCCAAGATCTAAAGCGTGTCTTCCTCCAGGACACCTGCCTGTGGCACCCGGATCCCGCATGCCCGTTTGTGGTGGAGGTGGATGCCTCAGACATAGCCATGGGGCTGTTTTGAGCCAATACTCTCAGAAAGGAGCCCTCCTGCCCTGTTCTTACTTCTCCTGGAAGTTCACGCCTGCTGAAAAGAATTACAGCATTGGAGACAAGGAATTCCTGGCCATCAAGATGGTATTCGAGGAGTGGCAGCAGTGGCTTGAGGGGGCCTAGTACACCATCACAGTCTTTATAGACTATAAGAATCTTGAATACCTCAGCCGTGCCCAACAATTAAACCCCCGCCAGGTCCGTTGGTCGCTATTCTTCAGCAGATTCAACTTTTCCATCTGCTACCGATCGGCCTCCAAGAATACCCGGGTGAATGCTCTCTCCAGAGCCTTTGAGATAGAAGACTCTCCATCCGTTCCATGATACATCATTGACCCGGCGAAAGTGATTCTCGCTGCCACTCAGACCGCACCTCCAGGGAAGACAGTGGTGCCCCTGCAACTTCAAAAGAAAGTTCTTTCCTGGGCCCATAATTCTCTCACAGCCGGACATCCTGGAAAACCCCGCATGCTTGAATTACTGCAACGCTATTACTGATGGCCACAAGTACAGCGGGATGTCAAGGCCTACGTTGACTCCTGCCCGACTTGCACCTGACAGAAACCCCTCGGCTGGAAGACCATGGGGCCTACTCCAACTGCTAACTGTCCCCAAGGAGCCATGGTCCCATCTTTCCATGGACTTCGTGGTGGATCTGCCATCCTCCAATGGCCATCATATTATTTGGGTGGTCATAGATAGGTTTTCTAAGATGGTCCATCTCACCGCCCTTCCCAAACTGCCCTCAGCCCCGAAGCTGGCCCATCTATTCACCCAACACATTTTCCACCTACATGGACTCCCCCAGCATACAGCATCGGACCGCGGAGTGCAGTTCACTCCAACATTTGGCACTCCTTGTGTAAGAAATTTTGGATTCAGCTTGATTATACCACAGCATACCACCCACAGGGCAACGGCCAAGCCAAACGCACCAACCAGGCTTTAAAGACTTTCTTAAGCACCTTCGTGAACAGCAGACAGAACAACTGGTCCACTCTATTTCCCTGAGCCGAGTTTTCACACTATTGGCACGTCCATTCGGCAACCAGCTTTTCGCCCTTCTTGGTGGTCTATGGTAGGCAACCCGCTCCACCACTGCCTACACCCCTTTCGGTGCCTTCTCCAGCAGCACAGCTCACCGCCCAGCACACAGGACCATCTTCAACAGGCAGCCGAGGAAACTGAGAGAACAGCCAATAAGCACCGGCGACCTGCGCCTCTCTTCAAGCCAGGAGACTAGATATGGCTTAGTACCCAACACATTCAACTGTGAGTACCCTAGATGAAACTGGCCCCCCGGTACATCGGTCCATTCTCCATCACAGAACAAATCGAGCCAGTTACCTACCGCTTGAGATTGCCTTCCTCTTTGAAAATAAACAACATGTTTCATGTGTCACTCCTTAAACCCCTGGTGTCCTCCTGGCCATGCCAGGAGATTCCAGAACCCCAGGGCCTGTCAGCCAAAGAAGAGATCTATCAAGTAAAAAAGATACTGGACGTACGAAGCCATCACAGAAGATGGGAGTACCTAATCGCTTGGGAGGGTTTTGGGCCCGATGAAAACACTTAGGAGCCCGCCTCAAACATACTTGATAAGACTCTTCTTCGCAGTTTCACACCTTGCATCCTGAGAAACCCGGACCTTCTAAGAGGGGGCGTAAAGGGGGGTACTATTAGGAACCCCAGCTGCGCTGGACTGCAACCAGGCCCCCTCACCTTTGCAAGCCGGAGGCCCGGCCCTATCCACACCGTCGCCACTCTTGGGTGCTTACTCCACCGGCGGCCTGCTCTTGCGGCGCCCCAAATGCCGCCGACTCCAGCTCCTTGTGGTCTCCTCTCTAGTGTATATAGGGATTATTGCATATGAGAAGTTATTGATGTTTATTGTAGAGTTTCTTGTTTACTTAATTTTGATTCTATTCATCTTC